>NC_133208.1:12831342-12966342 GCF_958299795.1 Porites lutea | reverse complement strand
TCAATTTTCCAATAATCCAGTCAAAGACTGTAGCTATTTTATGTGGCTACTCTAATTCCCATTGTATCTAACAGATAGATAATTATCTGGAACGGGAAGGACTGGTATGCGTTCAAATCAATAATCGTTACCCACCCCCATGACGCACATGCTTCGGCTTCAAGCCAATCTTACCAACGGTTTTACTCTCCCTACATAATTTACACAACACAATTACAATACGTTCCAATTTTCTTCGGTTTTGTCCAATGAACCATGACTTCTCTTCCATTTATTCTGTTTTCGAAATTCTAGGGCCTTTACAGCTGAAACTGTTTGGCTAAATGGGAAAAACATAGACGAAGTCTTTAAAGCAGTTTAGATTGTGGCTCGATTACCAACCGCTGTTCGAGAAATGAGCCCGCGCTCCAGAACCGCATGAGACTGGATCGGAGTTGTGTCGAACTACTTTATGGGACGGGTTTTGGGAGACGAATTTGGATCCATTCTCCTGCCCAATTTCGTAATAGCCAATCACTGAAGAGATAGAAAAAATAACGTCCCGAAAAGAAAGTCCCACAGGGCAATTGTATTGAATGAAAGATCTTACCCGCACGTATTAGGGTCCTTTGACGGCACTACTAAGGGCTTCTTCAATATTTTAGCAATACAATTTCTAAGGGTTAGATAACAGAAGTTCTTGTAAGCGATGCCATTCATGCCACAAACAGGGGTGTCGAAGAGTCCTTCGCTTTTCTTGGGACAAGGTTGACAACCAGGTGGTGCTAAACAAAACAACAACAGATCCCACAATATCAACAACAGTTAAAAACAAAGAATAAACGACTCACAGCAATTCATACACTTAAGTATATATTAAATATGATATCAATCAGTATCCTATAAGATCCCATCCGCACTAGGGCATTATCGTTTTGTTTTACACTGAAATAATGTGGCCAAAGATTGCGCGTTTTCAATGCCTTCACTCTGCCTAGTTGCCCGGTTTTTTTAGGCGCGGACGCATTTCATATCAAAACCTTCGATGTCTTTAATTACGCACTGTAGGTAAATTTTGTAAGTAGCGCACAGAGTACTACTACGTACTGCTACATTTTTCAACATTGCTTGCTCTTCTGTGTTTTCTTTTTCCTCCATGTAATTTCTTAAACTTCAGTGCGGAAAAGCCAAAACCGATGACTTTTTCACGTCACTTTCCCGCGCTCGGCACTCGCTTATTCAATGCACTTGATTGGTTCATTTAAATGTCAGCCGCGTCAAATAGAAACCACGAATCATAGCTTCCAGTCCCTTTTGAGCGGCTTTCCAGTCTAGTGTTTTTTCAGGAATTTGACGAAAATGGATTCGAATCATCCTAGACAGCTTGTAAATCGTTTTGGGTCAGACTGCTATATATCAAATAGTCTAAAAACCGAAGACAGAACGGCCGAAACTGAAGCGCCCGCTTTTAAATTTGTTAAATATATCTATACCCTAACAATTGTCTATATTCAGTTTTAAGTGTTCCCCTTCATAATTATTATCCCTGTTTTCCGTTATTGTTTTTCGATACGATAATGCTAAGTTTTCACATCATACCACGCAGGTAGACTTAGAGGTAAAATGGAGTAGAATTCATACAATATACCACAAGTTACAAAAGCAGCGCAATATCCTCGTCTAATCTCGAATATAACTTAACATGTTCACTTAGCAAAATATCCGCTCACTCAAATGGTGGTTTTTTTTTTTTTACTTCCGGGGTTCCCATTCAGGCTTCGTAAGGAAAGTAATTAAAAATCACAGTTGTCGCTTACAAAAAATAACGACAACATGTGGCGAGGAAGACAACCGAGTCAAATTGTCAAATATAAAACGTTTCAGTTTATAACACCATTAAGTTGAGGAAATAGAGCCATGTTTAATAACGCTTTTATGATCTTTCGTATTTGCGCAATTAATTCAGTCTATGTTTAAAGAGAATTTTATTCTTTCAAGCCTTTCAGATAAAGTCACAAATCAATTCCACGACCATATTGATATATTTCCCATCGTGAAACAAGTCTAGCGGTCAAGAAAACACACGCTGGCCGACTGCAGTGATGTAATTTTGCATCGCAAAGATCCTAACTCTTTTTATCTCGATATCACGACAGCAATTAGAATCAAAGATTGAAAAATACAAAAAAAAGGCTGAAGTAATTCTTACCTTTTTCGCCCCAGAATGTTTCGTGGCGAACGCACAGTGTTTTTTGAAGCACCGCAGTTAAAACAAAGACGAAACTAAAAACAAGACGCCACAAATCTGCCATATCTTAGGTCATTTGTGACAAAGCAAGTTAAGGCAGAATTTGCAGGCAAATATATCTATATGAGCTTAAAGTTGGCCAGCAAAACGGAGATATTTTTGTTGTGTACTTCTCAGATCGGAAGGCTTCTTTAGAGGCATGCGCGTAGAGTGGGTTTCCGGCGATTAATTTTTAAAGCAACGTGTACAAAACAACAAGAATTTGACATGCTACATCAATCGAACGATAGAGGTTGTTTAAACAACAATGACGCCTGAAGGAAACAAGTGAACCAGGAATTTATTTAAACGATTTGGTGATCTGCTTAATACAAACAGCTAAGCTAAGCCACTGTGCAGTTGCAGACTTTTAGGGCCGGAAAACGTAAGAAAATGTGCCGCCGGCACAAGGCAGTTCCTTTCGCCTTCAGTTTTCATTCGTCGTCCGCTCCACTCTTCTAGAGCACCTTGGACAGGATATGATCAGTAGTATTAAAACAATGACTGAATGAGACACGGTTTTGAACCTTATAATACCTGGGATCTCTTAACACAACAAGAAATTGATACACCGACAGTAAAAACCAGTCTAAAAGCCACCTGCCAATATTCCAACTTTTATTCGTTACTGAGTAGAAATTCACTTAAAGAAAGTCTTCTCATATCAACTACCTATCAACAAGATATTGAAAACCTCCGTTTGTTATCTTTCTTACATACTGATCTACGTTTTTCTCTCTACGCATCAGCCGCGTTTTGCTCACCCAATTTCGTTTAGTTATTTACCCAAATCTTCCAACTGAAGTGACCGCGCGCCGACTGACTTGTAAACCTCCCAGCTAAACGGCTGGGAGGTTTCCATTTCTACAGATAAGTTCCTGACCTGGCTTCCTATTTTCTATACATTAAAAACATCCAGTTAAGGCCGGGTGTGTCTTCCACGGCACGAAGGAAGTTTGTTAAAGAAGGTAGATTTTAATTCTTTTACTAAACCAAAAACTCCGGGTTCCCTCCAAAAAAATTCAGGAAAATCCATAACTTTTTATGTTTTAGAGATTTAAAACAAAAGGTACCATTTGTAAGTTCTACAGAACATTCGGCGTTATTGACCAATCGTGAGGTGAAGATTGCTGGGTATTGTCCAAAGTTCTAGCTCCTTTCCTTTCTCTTTTTCTTTTCCGAATGGTGTTGAGAATATGCAAGTTGATATTAGGCCAGCTCAATTCTTGGGCGAATGCATGGCTACACTAAGGGTTGCGCGATTGTTAACTCTTGGGTCTGTGGCTGAAATCTTATACAGTAAACAATATGTTACACCCCTTATTTCATGGCTAGCTCCTCAAACGGGCAAGATGAAGCAAGTCCTCTGTTTTGATAGGCCACCCGAGCTGGCATGATCGACCTCCGGCACGGGATCACGCCGCTTTGTCCCGCAAGAAGAGATAGGTGTCAGTGAAACGCCGGGTCGGGGCCGGGCCGGGGCCAGAGTCAGGGTCTATCTTTCTTAAAAAGTATGCTGTTTTAGGGTTAGGGTTAGGATTATGTTAGGGTTAGGGTTAGTGTGTCAACCCAAACCCTAGCCCTAAAACAGCATTCAACATTTTGATTGTAGTTTGGTTTACACTCTGTTTTCGACTGACAAAAGAAGGCGTTGGCGGTGACGGAAACGGATGTTACTAAAACGGGTAACGGGGTGTGGGAACAAGTACGGGCAACGGTAAAATTGAAAAAGGGAAGAAAACTTCACTTGAACCCTAGCCCTATCTTTAACTTTATTTCCAGTTCCTGGTTTTGTTCCTATTTTTTATTTTCCCCTTCTGTCGTGCTGCTCCCCGTTCCCCGAATTTAGTAACATCCAGATGAAACTCAGTTAAGCGGCCATGTGAAACTGGATCATCAGTCTTCAGGTGCAATTTCCGTGGTGTGACAACATTGAGGTGCGGTTCTATTATGATCTTTAATTCTTCCTCTTGAAAATTATTTTTGTTCATTTCCGCTTGAAACACGAATAGGAGAAGCGTGTAGGGTAATATACCGCCCCAAAATGAAATGGTGTTTCGTCTTGTTGGCACTTATTTCTGTATCGTTTCAATCTGCAGGTGGAAGACCTGTTACAGCAGGTGAGATTAAGGGCCGGTTATTTAAACGTTTTTTTAGCCAGTGTTTAACAAAACCCTATTCTAAGCCACTTTCAGTTTGCCAAACACTTTCATAAGAAAAAACCGTTTATCGTGAACAGTATCTTGAGGGCCTCAGTAAAGCATAGACTACAAAGGCACTTGTCTTCTTGAAATGACCCACTAAGCGGAGGAGATCTGGAAGTCCAAAGATTTGTTTAACCGCGGCCTAATATAATTAGACTTTGTTAAAATAACCGACCATAAGAGGTTTAAGCTCCGTTTACCTCTTAATTGTCGTCAATTGACACGACTGATTTTTGTTACTACACAAAGGGCTAGGGAAAAGTAGTGAAGTGTCTTTTGTTCGTAGAGGTTGGAAATGACGAAAAAAGGAAAATACCATTTGGTCAATTTTATATAAATGAGGCCTCAACAAAAGAGTCCATCGATAATTAAATTGTGATTTAAAGTCATATCCAAATGTATTTGGCACGGGTAACAAAAAAGGTATTTTCCCTATGAATTTCTTTTTGTAAGCAATAAAATTATTAGCCTCCGTTTTTAATAGTGATAAGAGAAGGTTTTCACTAGTGACCGGCTATGAAAGTGTTTGTCTAGTGGCAAGAAAGTTAAGACAGCCTCATGCGTTCCGGTTATATATGTCTATTACTATTTCTATAAGTACAAGGAAGAGAGAATGAGCTAGCTCACTTTTCTCCCTTGATACAATTCATTTCCCTAAACTCCGAGAATTAGCCTGAATTTCCGACATCACTTCGAGTCGCTCACTCCCTCATGTGCCTGCATGAAGGACTAAGGCTAGCGACTCGAAGTGATGTCGGAAATTCAGGCTATCCGAGTATTTTCTTTCACTGTTTTGTTTTTGTTTTGTTTTGTTTTGTTTTTGGCTGCTCACGGCATTTGTATCGTTTCCCTCGGAGACCTGTTCACAACGTTCAGGCAGTCTCCTCGAAGATCTCTTCTCTTCCGGACTAGTGTGGAGTGGGTGCCTGTCTTTCTCTCGAGCAACCTCGTCCCACCCATTTTTTAAGGGAAAAGCCCTGGGGACGAGGTTGTCTCTCGGGAGATTCGGTTGGGTGGGTCTAAATATGACACCAGACCCTTTTTGTTGTTGTTTTAGGTGACTGCGTTCAGTGCACTGGATCTCTACCGCAATGTAATCTTCCAGGTCTATTTGGATTTCCTAAGTGTAGAATGTCGTTTGAGAAATGCAAGCTAAACAAGCCCCGTCCATTTAGACCAGGAATTCTACAGCTAGAAACAGACTGTTACTAACAGTGGGTGATATGGTAAAGCCAGCCGGACTAACGTGATGGGCGGTAAGGCTGCTAACATAGACATATAAATAGAGTATTAATTTAAAACATTCCGGGATTACACGCGGATCACTTGCAATTCAAAACCGGACTCCCCCCAGTGCGATAGTATTAGATAGAACAACATTACTGTGCAGCTAACAAAAACAACATGGTAAATTATGAAGGGAAGGAAGAGCTAGCAAGATACAGCTCAAACAAAAATGGTGACGAGTTTTCTCCGGGAAAAAGGTGTTATGAAATTTTTACAGAGTGAGAACATTCTAGACGGAGCACGATTAAGATTTAAGTTTCACGCACGCATAATTTAACCGTTAGACTCTAGTTTCAAGTTTTTCGGGGCATGCAAAATGTTTTGTTAGGCAGAGTCAACCGATGTTTCTCACCCTGAAAAGGTCATTCTCTTGTCCATTGAGGACGGGCTTTATCTGGCCTTACAAAACCTTTCTTTAAGTCTTAAGACATATGGACAACGAAACGGCTGGAAAGACCACGAGTCATTTGGAAAGTCAGGGTAAACAATAAACCAATTTCGATGTATGGCTCCAAGGCTTGGGTGGGAGAGTAAAACAAAAAAAAATGTATTATTAAGTGCTGAGTTTCCAGATGATTTCTTTTGTTTTATTCTCCCAAGTCTCGCAGCCAAGTATGAATTATTGGTCCATTATTATATTACGTAGTCTCACCACGATCACTGTAAAGTAGCGTGGGACCAAAACGAAAAAAAAGCTGGCCTACTGTTTTTATCACTAAAAAAAGCAGCCCCAAGTGTCTCTTAACCTGCGTGGCATGCGCAAAAAAGGGAGGGGGGTGGAAAAAAAAAAGGGAATTCCTTCTCTCCCCAATCCCCTCTCCCTTTTCCCTCCTTTCCCCTTCCAGCTTAGGACGCGACGTTTTTGACGCACGTCAACCGCCGGGAGTTGACTCTTTTTAACTCTTCAGTCGTGATTTTCAACAAATTTCTTGGGCAAATCGACTCTATAAGAGTAAAGACATGCAGCAGTACAAATTTGGTAGCGTCAAGGCACATTAAAAGAGAAAAAGGCTTACTTCCGGTTGACGTGCGTAGCTCAAAAACTCCCTAATTGTCTCTTCTCCCTACCCGTCCTGTCTCATAACATAAGGGACTTGCCTATACCACAACGGTGACTGACTAAGTCGACTAAGCTGGTGCTGAAGAGAGGAGACTACATACATCCGCGCTCACAATACCAGTAGAATTGTTCACATAAGTTCAAGTCGTTGTTGTGCGGGAACAGCAAAGAAATGTACAGAAAAGCGTGATACACGTAGAGAGTGTTGACATTCGTTCCCTGACGTTCCCGTTCACGTCACCGTTGTAGTTTCGTAAGCTGATCAGGGTATAATTTTGCCTCTGAGTCCCTATACGGCGTCTTCCCAGGCCCTCTCGGTCAATACATTTCGGTGACGTATCCGAGACGAACGGCCGGGAGACGCCTAGACAATCTCGGAGTGCGCATGTGTGAGCATTTTTGCATTTTTGCGCGTGAATATCCTTCGCTTAAAGATCGGCACTATTGACACTATTACAAAAATAAGTAACCTGGTTTCTGTTACTAAAGAACATAAATATTGCTTTGAATCGGAAAGAATACTACTGTATAACGTGCAAGTAATTGCTCTTTTAGTTCATTTTCAATTGAACCATTAAAATGATAATTCTTTATGGATAAAAAGATTTGAAACAGTAGTTTGTTGACATTCTACCAAATTTAGAGACCAAATTCAACAGCCTGTTCGATTAGTTTGATAAGCTTCAAAATCCAAAAATTACATTACATAAAATATTTCGAAGGGAAATGATAACGAGAAATTTATAGGAGCAAGCGAAAATAGAGAAACGAAAGATAGCTTTTCATATCCAAGAATAAATATAAACTTATTTCTCTAGCTTAGTTTCCGATTCTTGATTTGCTTAACCTACAAATAGTTTTTGAGATGAAATTAAGTTCAAATTAGTTTAATGAGATAAATGAAAAAAAAGGCCAAAGGACTTTCAACAATGAAAACGTGCATAAAATAGAAATGCTCGGTTTACCTCTTTATCCTCTGTACTCTCCATGGCTGCTGGATATCTTTCATCAGCGCGGAAAAAATATTGCCAGCTCGCCCGCTTCCAAAAGCTCCGCCCCAAGTGAGACAAAATGTCTCACTTCTCCGAGTTTGTATAGGCCTCAAATCGGACCACGTGACCCGAAAAGCATCGGCAGCGCATAATAATGAGGCCCAGGGACTAGGCAAGGTATAATTCAGGAAGGCCATACGCTCATAAAAGTTACTTACTGACCTTCTGTATTCCACTTCTCTTATCAGGATTGTCGATCTGATCGCCAGCATCGTACGCAGGCAAGTGACGCTCAAATAACTGGATAAGGGGGTTCCACCGCTCGGCTCGATCCTATCAGGCCCGAGATGACCGTGTAAACGCCCAGGGAATAATCAATACTTAAAAGCTGCTGGTCAGAGCTCCTGCCTTTGAGTTGAAAACACTTCTTTAAATAAACAACAATAAAAAACAATTTAATAGAAAGCGAATTCACTACTGACCTTACGGCTTGCAAAAAGCTTTGTCGACAAATCCTGGCTGATAGAGAACGACAAGGTCTTAGGGGTTCCAATCCCTCCCGGAGGGGGAGGGTAATCAACAAAGTTTTATCGGGGAAGCTCCACCCCGAGGTCCAGCCCCTACCCTTTTATATAGAGTGTTTTCACATGACGTCACGGCGGCCATATTGGTGTCCCAAAACAATGAAACGGCGGCCATGTTGGTGTCCCAGGCCAGTCCTGTGGGAGTTGGACTCTTTTCTTATGCAAACGCTTTCTTTTGTTCCAATAAATTTGCATAGATCCTGGCCACGTGAGTGAAAACACTCTATTCCATTTTCAGCGGAAAAGTTACTCCTTTCGTATACAGTGGAACCCCGTTAAATACGGTCAGCAATGGGATCCAAAACATTTGGCCGTATTACCAGGGCATGTAGGGCCAAATGTCATGACTTAAGGATCATGAAAAATACACCATACATCGCATTCGCACTTCTTTGTAAAAACTACTTTAAACAATCCTTTTCCTTCCTTTCCTTGGCCATTACACCACCACAAACAAATTTTAAGTGAACTGTATATCAAAAAAAGAAACAGGCTTTATATGGAATTGACATGACATAGGCATTTTAATTTTCTAATTTCGAACTGTGTGCCCGTATTACGTATTAACGGGATGAAAAATTTATGAAAGATTCTACTGTTAGAGATTTTAAAAAAAGGCCGTTGGCCGAATTTACGGGTGACCGCATTAACGAGAGATTTTTATAATAAACTGACAAATGGCCTTTTTCTTGTCAAGAAAAAGTGATCGTAAATAACGAGGTGACTGTATTACCGAGGTGGCCGTAAAGTGGGATTACACTGTACTTTCTTTTGGCAAACGAGTAATTGCATACGCACATAAAAATTATGCGACATTGGAAATCCACCTTTACACGCCATTTGAGATAAGAGAAAAATTTAATGAATATTAAATATTTTTATTGTCTCTACCCAGTCCCGCGCTCTGTTTTCAGCCTCGCTGCTTTGCAGTTACATCTAGTTACTGTTCTTAAAATGAAATCGAAGACAAGCAACACTTCATGCTAAACTGCACTCTTTACCTTAATGAAAGACAATATCTCTGTTTCTATAAGTCACAGATATCCTAATTTTAACCATTGAGTGCAAACGATATGATACTTTTCTGTTCAGTTATGTAGATCCCTTTGTCTGCAAGAAACTTGGCCATTTATTTTATTTTTCTGGCCTTCGAAAAACGTGAAAGTAGATCAGTAAACATAGCTACTCAGGCCCGTAGGAACGAATTTGAAAGTGAGAGGGCACGACTGTCGTGGGCTGATACCTCTCGATCTTCTCTCCCGCCAAATCCGTCAGAGAAAGTCTAAACAGTCAAACCCCGTTATAATGATACGGACACTGAGGGTGTCCGTATTAAGCGGGTTGAGTTTAGAGAAAATGTAGGGCTTTCTTTTCCCAGGGACAAAACAAACTGTCCATCAGAACGGGGTGTCCATATAAAGTGGGTGTCCGTAAAGCGGGGTTTCGCTCTAATGCACTGGGCCATTTATTAAATACTTTTAGATATAGTTTATTTCCACTTTCAGGCTATCTTCAAGCAATGTTTTAAAACCTGTATTGTAGTTAAAAAAACCTATGAACTGCTACGTAACATTTGATCAATACCTCTATTCTGAAATGACGACAATTAATATTAGCCGAGTATAATACAAATATCACAGGGGCACCCAACGACAATTTTCGGAAAATATCTTTTCGGAAGACGATTTAATATCTAGAATTTTCGGAACATTTTTTCCAAAATTTCTTGCTTGTCATCCTCTCCTAGGATTTTCGAACATCTAAAAAATGGTATAATTGCCCATTTTTAACCGATTTTTTACCCTAAAAGGGTTACCTACAATTTTCGGGAGCCTTTTTTCTGGCTGAAATTTTCGAAAAGGTAAGTTTTTGATCCCTATAATTTTCGAATCACTAGACTTTCAGCTGGGAAATCCGAACAGATGAAAAATTTTAGGGGATAAAAATATGCCTATATCTACCGTTTTAATACTAAAATACGTTTAACAATGCTATGTTTGAGTGGTTTTGAACTATATTCTCGTTGGGTGCCCCTGATATCATAGACAGGCTCAGTACCAGACGATAGAAAAAAGGGTACCATATTATTGCGACAGTTGAGGCTATGGAATTTATCGACAAACCAGCCTGACCACAGTGGTTGTAAATTAGTAAAAATGTACTAATTAGGTAAATGTTTAACGCAGCTAAATGTCCCGGCGTAGTCATTCGATAATATCGATAATCGATAACATTCGATAACAATCGATAAAAATCGATTAATTTTTTCCAAATTCGATAAAATTCGATAAAAGAGTTCGGTGTGAGTAATCGATAATTATCCATGTTTGAATTAGAGTTATCGATTTTATCGATAAATATCGAATTTATCGAAACTGAATTATCGTACCAATTTTCGACACGGAAACACCAAAAGATATTAAAGAGCTCGCAGAGACACTTATAACAACTTCCCTGTTCGTTCATCTTTTCAACAAACTTTTAGGTATACTAAGCGTTTGTCCTATTTGAAATCCGCTATAGATCCCTGGTTGATTACAATGATTTCTGTAAAGTTTGCACGGTTTGCAGTAACTGTAAATGAGCAAGATAGAAATGCTCTGATGGAATTCGTTCTAAATAGAGGAGGAAATATCACAGAGTGCTTTGAACCGGGAGAAGAAACGCGCGAAACCCCAGGTGAAGCGCACGAATCTTCGGCTTCTCAGAAAAATGGTGAAGGTGGGTATCATCTAAACGTTTTACACAACGTGACGTGGATAAGTCTTAAGAATCACTATTCCGTAATCTTTCCATTAATTTCTAGAAAACCAAAGCATCACAACAAGACCCCCAAAAGATATAGCAAATGATATGAATGCTTGGCTACATAAGAATGGCGTGTGTCAGTCATTGTTTGCCGGCGAAGTACTCGGCCGGAAACCTGATGCGTTGAGAATGCCACCAGCAGAGCTCCCAAAGGGTCAGGGAAAATTTTTATGGGAAAAGATGGAAAAGTTCCTACAAGATAAGTGCGGGCAGGAAGAGCTCATCGCCCTGAAAAAAGGTACGTGGTTTAAAGGTCTATGCAATTCATGTTAATCGATTTCGAAAATATGGCCAGGTAGAAGGATAATTCCGTGGGCCAGGAATTAAACCTTAAATTAATTAAGGCCACGTTTTTTGGAAGTTCAGGTCGTCGAAACTGAACTAAGACTTATCTTGTTGCCAGGAAAACGAAAGTCAAATCAAAATGCAGCTTCAGCATCGTCGAAGAAAAGAGTGGTATTTAAAGAGTATCGGTTGTCTGGATTGAGGCAGGCCTTTCAAGGAACTAATGGCCATGCAAGCCCAGAGTTGACAGAAACATTGGCCGAGACTCTAGACTTGGAGGCGAAACAATTAAAACTAATGAGTTTTACAACTCTATGTATAATCATTTCCTTAAAAAAGGTGTATTTAGTTTATTTTATCACATATTATTGATGATAATTTTATCGATAACTATACTATTTAATTTTAATTATGCAATAGCCTTCTATGCAGGCCGATATGATCTGATTGCGTGATAGCCTCCTACACAGACGTTCTTAGGACTCGTCACGCGTTTCTCCCCCGCGTGGGGGAGAAAACGCGTGACGAGCCCTAAGAACGTCTGCGTAGGAGGCTAATCGCGTGACGAGCTCAAAGAGGTGTCTGCGTAGGAAGCTAGTCATTCAAATACGTTTGAATCATTCCTTATATTGATCACTTCTTGTTCCCCATATTTCTTAGGTTAAAACGTGGTTTCAAAATTAACCAACGGAACAAAGCAAAAAGAGAATATTGGCCATGCAAGCCCAGAGTTGACAGAAACATTGGCCGAGACTCTAGACTTGGGGGCGAAACAAGTAAAACTAATGAGTTTTACAACTCTATGTATAATCATTTCCTTAAAAAAGGTGTATTTAGTTTATTTTATCACATATTATTGATGATAATTTTATCGATAACTATACTATTTAATTTTAATTATGCAACAGCCTTCTATGCAGGCCGATATGATCTGATAGCGTGATAGCCTCCTAGGCAGACGTTCTTAGGACTCGTCACGCATTTCTCCCCCACGTGGGGGAGAAAACGCGTGACGAGCCCTAAGAACGTCTGCGTAGGAGGCTAATCGCGTGACGAGCTCAAAGAGGTGTCTGCGTAGGAAGCTAGTCATTCAAATACGTTTGAATCATTCCTTATATTGATCACTTCTTGTTCCCCATATTTCTTAGGTTAAAACGTGGTTTCAAAATTAACCAACGGAACAAAGCAAAAAGAGAATATTAAGACGCCGGGTCTATTATGGATGACACAGAGGCTATGGAACTTTCTTGAGCTTGCATTTTCAAAATAGTAAGCTGCGTTTCAAGACGTTCCCTGCTTATAGTTGCAGCTTGGTTGATAATGACTTACTTGAGAAATGGCCTTCTGAAACTATCTTGAAAAGCAAGTTTTCGAGATTCTTATAGATTTCATTGTCGTAGAGTAAGATTTTGAAGGTGTACGCAAAGGGAAAAAGTTGGAAGTTCGAAGGCGATCCGAAGTAGGGCGGATCACCGTCTGGGGGCATGCTCTCTCAGAAAATTTTTAAATTTAAGTAGTTTAGGGGCTCGGGGATGCCATTTCCTGCGTTATCCACAGGACATTTTATTAAGTACGAAAGAAAATGCAAATGGTTAGAATATATTTTACCCATCTCCAGTGTTGTTGTTAAGGTACAGTGATTACGGAAAAAGGGTAAAACAGTGACGCCATCAAGGAAATATTAAGCAAACGGCGAGATAGCCTGTATGACAGCTGCATAGTGTCTGCGTCTCTCCTCGTCTCTAGTGACTCGCTGGCTAAGGGCGAGACGTCTACCCTTCAGACGGGCAAAAGACACCAATATAATGCGAAAAATTTATCAGTCACCTTTGTTTAATGATAAAAATGCTTTCAGGAAATCTATATATATATATAAAGAATTATTTTCCAGCCAACTTTCAACTGTACGCACGGGCGCGTTTATGGACGCTACGCTCCTGGATGTCATAACCTGGTTGATCAATCTAGACTTGATCCCGTTCACTAATAAGTCGAAGACTTCAAAATATATACAGCTATTATAGTCTTTTTCAGTTCCGGGAAAATGTGTGTCAGATTTTCCTCCATCTATGTGCTTTTCTAGCAACACAGGGAAAAACGGACTTGAGAGGTTAAAAATTAGTCCTAACAACATATTTTTTAAAATCGAAAGGGGAATTGCGTTATGTTATTAACTCAGTCGACGGTAAAGTGGTAGTCTTCTTCTCTTTCTTTTTTTTTTTTTGTTTAATTTTCGATTCATACGGCCTTGGCTACAATATAGTTAGCTTTTTCCGTGTAATTTTAGCCATTATTATTAATTATTATTTACAATGATAAATGTTACTTTCTTTTCTTTTTTTTTCCTTTACCTTGACATGATCAATATTGTAATCGGCAATGTCATCTACTCATGGAAATGCCAATAAATGTTGTTGTTGTCAAGACTCAGGCTCGCGCAAGTGTTATTGAAAATGCTCCAGAAGGCTTACCGCGCGCCCTTTTAGCTATTGTGACTCATTTGTTGAGGTAGTAGTCTCTTGAACTCAAACACTTGATAATTCAACTTAAACTCAACAGTGAAATTCCGGATGTTTGACTAGGTCTCCATGAAGCTGTAGAATGTTCATTCAACCGATTGTCTTAGTCACGTGATCACGATCGTGATACAGCGAACACATCTGATCTCTCTCGCTCAGTGGCTCGCAAACAGTCTTTCATTGCGAAAGTAATGATCATGGATGCTATCAATAAGCTTCTGCTAGCAGCCTCTGAATTCACAGGTTTCTCCACCGACAAGGTATATGTTTATTTAAGTTCCTGACTGGCGAGAACAATTACACATCATCTCTCTTACATTTTCACTAATTACTTATCTTTTCTTCTAGATCAGCTTTCTGTTTTGCATGTTGTTATGTGTTCCTCTGGGGCTCGTGTTTCGACTGGTTTTGCACCCGAGCAAAGTTTCTCCGACGACAAGACGAGTGACTGGTCTTGTTTGGGGGGTCGCCCTTGTCGTTTTCTGTTTCGGATGGTAAGCATTGTTCTTTTTAGTGGTCTGTAATGTCTGTAATTAGCACTCATGTAGCAACCGTTCAGAAGATACGAGACGTAAGTAATCTGAATCACGAGCAGAGAACTACAATAGTGCTAGAATAGTTTCAAAGAAGACCCTAACAAACAACAGTGATTCAATGCACAGGACAAAATAACAGATTCCCATTTTTAGATGTTTTAGGGTATTTAAAGAATACCCACAAAAATCCCAAATTTGGAAGAGTGAGACAAGTTCCAATCAGGGAATTTGGTTGGGAATTTCCTGGTTGGGACTTTTCTCACTTTGCCAAATTTGGGATTTTTATGGGTATTCTTTAAATACCCTAAAATATCCAAAAATGGAAATCCGTTATTTTTTCCTGTGAACTGTTCTAAATCATACGGATTAAAAAATCACACGACAATGGCTTTAGTTATTAAACCTTCCACCCAATACTTTGGTTCGATCTCAAAATAGCAGTCTATTAATCTTACCATAGTTAATTTTTCAGAGGCGGCTTATATAATTCGGCATTTGGCTGTTCTTTTCTTTCTTTAATTTGTATTTCTTTGCAAGAAATGTCTATCACCTCGACGCTCATCCAAACGGAAATATGTTCAGTAAGTGAACATCAACAAGCAAAAGGAATGCATATTTGCCAATATCATTAACCAATATTGTAAAACAGTGTGTAAAAGTCAAAGCATATCTCGGTTCTTCTGTTCTATCACTCCCCAGTCATTTTTGCATTGTTGCGGTACGCGCTTGTTAAATCACGCAAATATATTTCTTTTGAGTCAGTCTTTCAAGGTTTCCTTGCATGGCTTTCATTTGATTATTGAAGTAAGTCATCAGAAAATTCACTTGACATTCAACATCAGGCTAAAGACTATCTAGACTATCTAAATTTCAAATTAGGGAAACTCAAAGAAATACATAGACGTATTTCGAGAAATTCAAATAAAGGTGGCCAAATTCGCTGCCAGCGGAGGCCTCTTTTCTCTTGTATTCGGTGGGCCGGAGGAAAAAAAAACGGCTGGGTAGCAGACTATGAAGTTGCATGTTTCTTCTTTCCTTTGCCGATTTATGGCTATTATATGGGTTTCATTGGAAACGGTTTGTTCTTAGCCGATTTTATTTAAACCCTTTTACATTCTTAGGTTTCAGAAAAAGTTAGTTTAAGAAACACTTCCGATAACACTCGATTTTCCCCGTAAATTTCGAACGCTGGGCCATCGTGGATGTTTGAAATAAAAGAAATAATTTTGAGCCTCAGGGTTATTCTCTGATCGCGAGGGAAGTGTGAATTTTAGTTTCTCGAAACTGGTCTATTTGTATAGGTAACAGCATGGTTTTTAGTGATATTTCGAAATTGTTATACGTAATTTCACGAGCCGTTAGGCAAGTGAAATTTGAGACAATTATGAAATATCGCGAGTGGTATTTATGCCAAATATCACTACAAATCATGCTATTATTTGTTTATACCACTACCAGCAAAACGTTTGTAATTTTCACATGTAGGTATTTCAAATTAAGCTGAAATACCACTGCTCTAAGCCAATCAAATTGCAGAAATTTCTCATGTAGTTGTATAAATAGCTTTAAAAATTGTCTCAAATTTCACTCGCCTGACGGCTCGTGAAATTACGTATAACAATTTCGAAATATCACTCGTGGTATTCATGCGAAATATCACTATAAATCATGCTATTATCTATACAAACCGTCACCGTCTCTTTTTTTCCGCATTGCTTCATGCTACAGTTTATGGATTGCTTACTAATACGTCTAGCGCTGGGCCATGGAACCGGGACATCAGAAAAGGGAATGCTACCCTGCATGGCAGGCGCCGGTTTAATAGCTTTTTGCTTACCCGCCATTATTGAGCTCTCGAGGGAAACGCGCAAAGGGGAGATCCCTCCTCTCCTCGTACGCGGGCGCGTTCTCGAAATTTCTTCCTCCGCCCCTCAAAAATCCTGCGCCTGCTATAAAGACTAGTGGTTAGCTAGCGTAGTAGGCAGTTTTGTTTGGCGGGCGCGCAAATGAACGGGGAAGACGCGTTTTCCTCCCTGTCTCCATTGCATCCTCCGCTTTTTCCTCGCTCGCTGACTCAGCTACGCAGGCCACTGAGTGTTCGTCCGGTGCAATACCAACGTTATAACGAGAACGTCGTACGGCGGGATTCCGCTGTAGTTTTTATCCGTTTTCTGTGATATAAAAAGAAGCAATGGGTAAGAAATACAGTCTGTTGGTAGTAACATGAATAGAGCTAAACGACACAGTTAAAACGGTCACTTTTCATCGCGTTTCTACTCAGTCACGGAACATCGCTCGCATGTCGACCCTTAGTGAATCCCTTGAGTGCGTAGAGGTACCTGCAAGTAGTCAAAACTTGCCAAAGTGCAATAAAGAAACAAACACTACCAACTCCGTAAAATGCGAACAGCCATATTTCTCCGGAAATGGCAGCCATATAGACAGAGAAAGACATGTAGGGAGCTAAGCAGAAGTATTTGAAAGCAAGATAGTCGGGATTGCTATTCCAAACTTTTCAAAGTTATGTTCGTATTTCACAATGATTCATGAGACGTTTCTATCGAGTAAAATAGCCTTATTGTTAGCATTATAGTTTAAAATGAAAAAGACCATCTGCAACAAAAAAGTCAAACGCCTGTCTTTAATGTTTGCAAAATTCGTAACCTGCGTTCAAGCGTTATTTTTTTCAGGGAAGCGTGAATTTCGGCTGGAAACGGAAGAAAGAACGCGTGATCGCAGGTTACAAAATCCGTAACAACGTCATCCGGCCACCTTTTCAACCTTCCCTTGTTTATGAATGAAGAAGATTACAAGAGTGGCTAACCCCTCTTCAATCATTTTGCTGCGTTTCATGCAAAGCAACGCTCTATCAGTACAGAGCACGTATGTTCGTTAAAAGGGTTCTGTTCACTGCCTTATTAGACATTTATTTTTACCTTTAGGGAAAGTTTGATCCTTTTCGGGCTGAGTGTAGTATATTACATTTTGACCGCTGTTGTAAATCCTACAGTAGTTCACAGGTAAGTCACGTGGACAGATGAACTCTTTCGAGATTGTTTACCATTTACCACACATTCCCGGAAATTGCGGTTGGGATGTAAATGGTAAACGTTTTTTTGGTTCGTCCCACTGGAAAATTCCCGGGACAAGCGGAAATTCTCAAAAGGTGGTCCCGTTTTCCGCGTTGGGACGTTCCGAATGGAAATTCGTTTACCATTTACAAGTTTCTTGAGTTTCGCACTAGTTTCATGTTATAACTAGAATCCAGTCTAGCGCGGCGCGACAATCCGGAAATTTTAGGCAAATGGTAAGCGACACGTACCGTTCTTACCAACCGAAAATTCCCGACCAAAATTTCCGGAATTTTTTTATAAATGGTAAACAAACATTTTCTATGACTTCCTTTGGGAACCAGAGGTTTTCTTTCTTGCGTTCAGCGAGATACTTCGGTGTCGGCCGAAGGCCCAAGTCACGAGCAGCGAAGCCGCGAAAAAATCTTTTAGCGCGCGTCATTATCAAGACTTGACCGAAACTGGAAACCGCGCATGAGACGTGTCCAGCACCCAAGATATTTTATGAATTATTTTATAAGAATAACAAGGCAATAAACCCAGAGTGCTTTCACTTTTCCGTGCAAAGTAACCAGTAACCAGTAACCGCAACCATAGCTAGTAGCTTTTTTTTGTTTATCTCGTCGGCAGATATGTGTTCATTGCAGCCATGGGAACGCTCTCTGTTGCACACCTATACAGACAAATAACAAACTATGGCGTACATGCAGTGGATTTTTCAGGGTGAGTGACAAACGCGACTAAAATGTCTTTTACCTGCGTGGCTTCATTCGCCACTTTAGAAACGAGAAGTGGACTGGAGTCGACATTTGTCTCGCAATTATCTCTGGGATCGTTACTTGGGACGTACTGGTCAGCTATTGGGTAATTTTTTTCCCTGTCCTTAGTAACAGTCCTCAGTAACAGTCTTTGCGAAAGATCATTCTCCTCATTTTCGAAAACCTTTTTAAATAACAATGACCGAAACCAAGTTTTATGAGCCCGCGAGACTAAGCGCCCCACCCAAACCCTTGTTTTCACTAAAACCGCTGGACGCCAACCAGGTTGAGGTCATTGTTATCTAAGGTCTTCTCTCAACCGTTTCTGAAGAGGGAAATGGCGTGGAGCCCGGCATTTGTGAAATAGTTTGTTAATGGCTGCTATTTATTTTCTATGTTTTAGACCACTGATGTTAATCGTGCAGAGGGTTATCTACATAGCGTACAATTTACATGATGGTAAGTTAATCTCAAACAAAAATGTTCTGCGCTATTTGATGTCGATAATAGCAGGAGAGTATCAGGTGCGGTTTGGCATTTTGCACTCACTCGAAATAAATGCCACATGACAACAACAATAGAAAGTAAAACGCGCCGCAAGAAAAAGTGACGTCTTATTTCGTTCTTTCGGTCTTACTGGCCCTCATATAAGCACCGCACTGGGTGCTAAAACGTGGCGCTCTTTTCGAATGCTGAATAGGTAAAATGTGGACTGTAAGCCTATACCAGACGATACCAGACTATGTTAAACTGCAATTTTGCTGTCCTATGAAGGCTACAATTCTTCATACCACTGTTCAATATCCCATTATGAGCAATGATACCCTTTCGTAGACCAAAATCCTCAGATTCCTGTACTCTATTCCAGACTAAACCACTTGAAAATCTTGGAGTTCAGGGAAGCTTTTTCCATGTCGGTGGTGGTAGAGTTAGATAAGCCAATGCTTACTCAATCTGTTCTCTTAAACAGGCTTTGTGACGGACGAAAACAAACTTACAGATGAGCAAAAGAGAGAAAAACTAAAGTGTGCTGCTCTTGATTTGTTTCCTGTTTGTTTTTTTGTTGTTTGTTGCATGACCGTCTTATCAAGATTGACGTTTTAACCTCACACCAATTTATCTTATATTTCTAGGAAAGTGCCATCTTTACTAGAATACTTCAGCTACATTTTCCACTACAGCATGATTCTAGCTGGACCTCTCTGTACTTTCAAAGAGTTTAATGATTTTATCGATGGCTCAGATATCCGACCTAAGGTATGAATCAAACGTTGCTCTAGTTTCTTCTTCCCTCAAACGTTTTTGATGGGACAGTAACGTAAGTTTAAAATCGCGATCTAAACCGACGTTTGACAATTCATTTCGATACTCGATATCGATACTATGACCTCGCCACGCAAGAATTTCTAAGAGCGCGTTCCTATATGGGAATCTGAGGTTAGATAGCGGTCCCTTTTTGCGGAAATATGAATCTTTATTCGTTTCTTTTCAGTCAAAAATCAAAAAGGATTATTGTTCCAAATGATCTACAGTGAAGGTGGATTCTTTCAATCTTATCCAAAAAAAAACAAAAAACAGACACCCAGGAGACATGATCCAAGGGTGTTGCTTTATTCGGATCCGAGAAGAGGGAATATACAGAGCCACCATATTTTAAAACTGGGCAGGGATCCGGCAACAGATAGATCTTTGTAAACAGACTCTAAAGACGTACTTCCCGTGAACATTTTGGTTGGTGCGGATGCAAAACGCTTTGCATTACCATCCTGGTGAGGTTGCCCGATACATGATTTACAATGATTTTTTGGTTTATTTGGAGTTTTGGCAAAGAAGGGCAGCCTTTGACATGACCAGGACGTCTCAGAAAGGCATCGATCGGGCAAGGCAAATTCACTGTCGGGTTTTGATTGGCTACAGGAGTGAACAATGGGTCCGTCGTACCCGCTTGGGAATGCCTGCTTTCTAGGTCCATAAAAGCGCAAGAAAAAGTTTGGCCAAAATCAGGCCATCTTGACCTCACCCGTAAGCAATGACGCATATGTTTAGTTCTCAACTTTATAATTGTGGAGCACGATCTAACTTAATCGTCAGAGCTGTGCATTTGTAGCCAGCTAGCCTGCGTAGCAAGCGTTTCCGTTTCCGCGCGAGTTCGTCGAGAACGTTGGGACGAGAGCAAAAAAAAAAAAAATTTCGCGCTATACCTCGACTGGAAAAGCTTGCTACGCAGACTAGTAGCCAGCATGAGTTGTAATTGAGGAAGCCTTGCGATATAAGCCTGTAGTTTCTATTTACGGCTTCCTCGCCTCTTTCGTTCTGTAGTGTATATTTTTTCTTTCTTTCTTTGTACATTTTGTGTGGCAAAATAAAAATAGATACAAATTAAATACAAATTATTGTTCTGTCCCTTAGAGACCTGGAGAAAAAGAGCCTTCACCTTTGGTAAGGATTAATTATGCGTTCTGTGTCGCTCTTTACGTGTCAGCACACAGACAGGTTTTAACGCTCAGGTCAATTGTTGTTTTGCTCCGACAGGTGGATGTCATTAGGAAGTTATCATCAGGTTTTTTGTGCGTCTTCATCTTATTCTTTACTGAGGATGATTATCCAATACCTAGAAATGCAGGTAATTAAAAGACCATTCAGCTAATTCTACTGTATTTAACGTAGTATGTATTGTAATAATCATGAGGGTGGGAGGGGGGAGGGAGGGACGATCTAAAATACTATTGCAACTGGCCATTTTTAGAACTGAGAAGGGAACTGGAACCGAAATGCGTCCCGGCCGCAATTGTTTCTGGGATTGTTACTGGGAAAGCGCCGGTCAGCTATTGGGCAACTTTTCCCGCTGTCTCTAGTTACAGTCCCAGAAGTCTCTGTGAAAGTTAACTTTGGCCAGTTTTTTTTACGTTTCTTAACTAGTGAATGTGCTGTCGTAGACTTCACGCAAGACAGTGGCGCGGCAGCCCAGCTGTTTTGGCATGAGTGCAGAACCCAAGAAAATGGCGAAAGAGGTCACGGCTGTGTGAAAACGAAATAGCAAAATGAACAACAAAACAAATATTGAATTCGGATTTTACATCATATGAAGACAAGAATAATAATGCAGATCTCGAGGCCTCGGTAGATAACTCGTTCCGCGATTCTTATCAGTAGTTGTTAATTATATTCTACTTTGATTACGCTGTACATTAGATTTAAGATGTAAATTTGCTTTTCCTTCTTGCGTTTTTATCCGCCCCAATAAATATGTTAAACACATCCTGCATGGACAGTCAAGTAAACTGACATTTCTCTTTAATGCTTTTTCAATTCGTAACAACAGATCCTCAGTTTATTTCAACTCAGCCTTTCTACTGGAGGGTTATCTATGGCTGGATAAGTGCTACAGTTGCCAAGCTAAGATATTACTTCGCTTTTAAAGTTTGTAAGTTGCATCAGTTTTATTATGTTTGTCCTTCTATTGAGAAGCCTAGCTTAACATTTGACCTCACAACTGTTCCGGGCGTTAGCCTTTCATCATGCAGGGCGAATCTAGGAATTACGGATATAAAGAATGAATTTATAGGGGTAACCCTTAAATCCCAGTTCTATGATACAAGGTTACCTCTCCAAGGGTCGGTCTGGTTGTTGAAACAGCAACTTCCATCAAGTTAAAGGTTCTCAGATTGCATTAAATTTAAACGTCATTCTTAGCTCACGTTGTCCCTCAGCCAAGTCATCACAATCATTATCATATCTTTCATCGTCATCATCATCCTCATTATCACCATTATTTTATTATTTTTTTTTTTTACAGTTTTTATTGAATTAAAGACAAGTTTTACAATGTTACTTAAGAATAGACATTAATTAAATGAATCAAATTATACCATCCTACTTAAAAAAAAAAGAAAAGAAAAAGGATAACAATAACAACGAAAAATATATGTATATATTACAACAACGACGATAAAAAAAAGATGCCTGCTAATTTTAACGAAGCTATGTGTATCAACTACTACAACGTGCATTAGTTAGCTTCTCCCACTTTTGAAAATGAAAAAGAAGTTTATTTTTCTCCCTGGCGATATGGAGCTCAATATTGAAGACACGTCTTGCCCTAGCAATAAAACCTCTAATTGAAGGTACGCTATTATGACATTTCCTACAGTAGATATAATATTTAGCTAATAACAAAATATGATTAATTAGAATATAGTCTTCTACAATATCAAATTTTCCAAAAATCACATCAGACTCATTAATTGTCTCAACATGAACATCATTATATTATCTCTTGGCCAGGACAAGACATACTTCCAAAACTCAGAAGATATCCCGCAGGAGAAGAGTAAATGCTCCACGGATTCCAATGCTTCTTGACAGAAAGTGCATTATCACCATTATAATAATTGCCATAATCATTATCGTTATCATGAACATTTCTCTTTTGTTTCAGCGGAGGCCGTGAATAATCTTGCAGGATTAGGATTTAATGGCTTTGACGAGAATGGAAAAGCCAAGTGGGACCGCATCACAAATATTAACATTCTTAAATTTGAGGTAGGTCTTCGTCTTTCCCAGTTCTGCTTTTTGCGGTTTTTGGGTTGGCTTCTCTTAGTTTTCGTTTAAGCCTTTTATCCAGAACATCGGCCGCTTGACGTTGATGATAACAACGTTGGGATCCCTTTCCCCAATCCCCGTCCCAACTCCCCCCCTCCCACCTCGCGCCTCAAACCCAGTCGACCAGGCAGGGAGTCAAATCACAGACCATGGTTCATTAAGGAAAATTCAGCAAGGTCAGTCGGGCAGAAATCGTCCCTCAAGCGCGATAAAGGCAAACCACAAAGAACCAATCAACCCACATTAGTGCATTAAATGGTGAGTTATGTTAAAGTTGCCTTTTGTTTTCTTCCCGTTCGAACAGTTTGCTACAAACATTAAGATGGTTTGCGACAACTGGAATATATCTACCGCTCTGTGGTTAAGAAGGTTAGAAAACTTCAATTCATTTATGTTGCGCAAATCCCCATTGTATTCTATACTAGGTAATATTTTTGTTCTTTTTCAGAACTGTATATGAACGATGTTCTCGGCACAGGACTCTAGCGGTGTTTATTACGTCATCTGTCTGGCATGGATTCTATCCGGGATACTATATGATGTTTTTGTCGCTTGCACTATTCATAGAGGCGGCAAGAATGGCAAGTATATTTTAGTCTGTGAGCAAGCTCTCCATTTGGGGGAGTCGCGAAAATTCACGCGAGAGCCGCACTCGAAAGGAGACGCGCGTGTCGCTTCGCCGCTCGCCTGCGCGTTCTCTCGTGGCGTGTCTCCAAAGTAGCCGTTAAAAAAACCATAGGGTACGACCGTTTCTTTTTTTTTCTGTTTTCCTCCTTCCCCTTCCATCTATTTCTCTTTTTTTTCCTCTCCATTTCCTGTTGTGCTGGTATTTTCCCTATGTGTCGGACCCCAAAAAATTGCGTTTAAAACTCGCACGGGATTTTACTTATTGCTTATGTTATGTCGTTTTCAGGGTCGCCGAGTGTTCAGACCTTACTTTCAGAAATCATATTCCATGGCTTTGACGTATGACGTGATCACGTGCATTGTCACAGTATTGTCCGTTGCTGAGGGTGGGGTACCCTTTCAATTGCTACAGCTGCGAATGAGTCTTGATTATTGGAGGTATTCAACAGAGTAATTAGTTTTCCACGAACATGCACTTTTTTCCCACCAAGAAAACTGAATTTGTGAGCGATTGGCTATTTCGGGTGTCCCTTTTAGTCGTTAGAAAATGAGTCCGACCGACTTTTCGAGACCCTGAGACATTCATGAAAACCACGGTCCTTTACATCTTGAAAGATAGGAATGACGCTGGATGAAGTCCTACTGATCACTGTATGTATGTGATGTCCTTTTTCGGAATACCGTGGGTTGTATTGATTCTGTTCACCTCAATGGTTACCCAACCTCGTTCCCAGGGTTCTCTCCTACACGGGGGCCGAGTAGGAGAGGACGCTGGGAACGAAGGTTGATGGTTACCACCTAACGTACTAACCAGCCAGTGCCTGGTTACTTCGTTCATTTCGGTCCTCTGCCGGTCCGCCTGGTTGGAAATCATGGGGTTATTGGACGTTCGCCTTGTAACCTTCATCCTTTCCCAGTGTCATTTAGAAAGGCACGTAAAAGAGTAAAGCAGAACTACCAAAACGAAAACAAACAAACAAAATCCTAGAGTAAGCATTAGCCTCCTTGGCAAGCGCATAAGAAATATGAGGCGCGAAATAAACCGCAGGAAAGAGGTAGCTTCCTCTCTCCTCCCGCGCATCCTCCTCCCGTCTTATTGAACCCTAGAGCAGGCACTAGCATGCGCGGAAGGCGCAATGAAAATGAAAGGCGTGCGATAAACGATACGCCCACGAAAGAACAAAGCACTTGAGGAGAGGGGTAGCTTCCTCTCACCTCGAGAACAATAATGGCGGATAGGGATAATGACGAACTCAACCCCCCTTCCCCCCAACAAGGTGTCGGTCGTCTCATGATCACTCGTGGTGGGCTTACACCCCATTCCGCAAAGCTATTTCGGTGTTTGTACACAAACCTTTCACTTATTTCAGATTCAAATTGAGTCGATATGTTTATTTATGTCTTGTAGGTCATTGTACTTTTATGCGCATATTTGGTCTGTGTTGCTTATCCTATTTTGCCGCATGCGCGGTACGAGGCCAAGACCTACAGAGAAGCCACAGAAAGACGAGCCTACACTGGAAATGAATAAGAACTGGATAGACAAATTGGAGCATAAGGGAGGAAGTGCAGAAGTGAACTACGCAAAGAGGGTCAAACTTAATTAACTGCCAATAAATGTACTCAGTTCTTAAATTGCTTTATATTAATTAAAATTAAATTAATATATATACATCCAAGGTAAAATGTCATCCTCCTTAAACTATATTTAAAATGATAACGCCTTTTTAATTATCGGTAACTGTATCACCTAAGAGTGTATTAAAACAGACTGTTAACTTATTATTTTATAGCTGTCAGTTATCTGAGAATGCGATCGTGAAAAGGCTTTTGACTAATCTGATACAGAGAAGTTCCTCAAATGGCTGAATAAATTATGAAGGTTTTTCACTCTGCTTAGGTAACCGTTGTAAAGCTGTCAGTTCTCTGAAAATGCAGTCATAAAAGACGATTGATTTGATACAGGGAAGTGCGTAATGCCCCACTCTAGGGGAGTGGGTACAAGCTTTCGGCGCAATTATTTCTGGGTTCGTTTGAGTGGATAAGCGTTATTAATGATTGGTTAATGGTTGCCTTGAATACCATCGACCAATCATAACTAACGCTTGCCCAACCAAACTTTCCCAGAAATCATTGCGCCGAAAGCTACCCATTCCCCTTATAGTGTCTGAAATGTATGTTTTATCAAGTTGTGGAAATGTTTTTCTTAAGCTCGTTTTTTTAAAAAAAACAACTGCTTCATTTTGCTCCGAAATTTCCTCCGTCCGCTTACACACTATTGTAGCAAAGCTTCCACATCAATGCCTTTTTGTTTAAAAGCACGTACATTTTTGTGCCTTTCGGCCTTGTGTGCACGCTCGGAAACCGAAGACAACTGGTGGACAAACGGAAAGGAGTGTACAGGAATGTATTATGGAAGGATAGAGATGTGGCGTATAAAGCGGAAAAATTAAAAGCAACTTACAATTCCTAAAATGTTCGGGGAGGAAAATAAACTTATTGCCAGAAATGCTTTTTCGTTCGCTTACTGTGAACGCGGGGCTGGGTGCGCATTGGTCAATATAAAAACCGGTGGGTGTTCTTGAAAAAGACTAACTTTAATTTGGACATGTAAAAGAGGTCTCAGCCCAGGATCAGCAGGATAGTCCCTGGTTAGTGTAAACCAGACCTTATGACGTTTCCCTCTTTCTTTGTGCTTTGACATCTCAGAAGAGAGCTTAAGCAACGACGGCGACGACGACGTTAAAAAACAATTGGTTTTCTGAGAAAAACGACACTGTATGTGCATCACGCTTTTAAGTTCATTTCTTTGACGTCTACTGTACGATGAATTTTTCTTTCCCTTTTTGAACCTGGTAAATTCCCTAATTCTACTCCAGGAAAAATCGCATACATTTGACAAATTGAGCGGGTGCAAACAGACGCGAGCGCGATAAGTTTGCAC
The DNA here is from genome assembly GCF_958299795.1 of Porites lutea. Lineage (NCBI taxonomy): Eukaryota > Metazoa > Cnidaria > Anthozoa > Scleractinia > Poritidae > Porites > Porites lutea. The sequence goes on along the minus strand of NC_133208.1, from coordinate 12,939,799 downwards.
TGGTTTCCACTGTTTTACGGACATCGGTCAGATTTTTCATAACATATCACATCTAAGTTGCAAGGCTTCATCCAAGGTGAATGGAAGTGGCCAATATCATGTCTGAATGACTCGGAAACCCAGAAAAGGGAACTTTAGGGAGTTTGAATCTAAAAACTTTCCCGGTGGCGCACAAGAAGCTTGCGCCTTCGGCGCTCCTTTAGTTAATCAGTCAGTGTTTACCCCAGATCCGCGCCTGGTTTGAAGAATATCAAAATATCTGCGGTACGAAGTTTAGCAGATACTCGTTTTCTGCACGTTCTGAATTTGGTATTTTCATTGTGTTTTTCATGAAGTGTTCAGTAGTTACGTAATACGTGTTAATTGCGTTTCATATATAAGTTGTTGTCAGTCAGTATGTTCTTCCTTCGGGTCTGCAACGCCACACGCTACAACACTGTTCTGTTTAACATGAGTGACGCGGAAGACAGTAATGTTCGTTCTCGTCCGAACCCTGAAGTCGTAGATCCTTCTATTGGCGCTGCTATACAGGCTGCCGTTACTCGTTCTATAGGTTCTTTAACCGACAACCTTTCACAGGTCATTGAATCTCGGCTTACCGATTTTGCCAAGCGTTTTTCAGAGGAAAACAGTTCGTCCGTTGAGCAAGCTGTTAAGAAGGCGCGTCGCGAGCAATACACGTGCAAGAGAAAGGGTAACCAGCAGCAGTCAGACCCTTCCCTCCAGGTGCTGGACAAGCTAGACGAAGCTTCCGACGCACTGAAGCACAAATCTTATGAAAAAGCTAAGGCTGCTTTGGAGTCAGGTACGGAATTAGTGTCCAAGCGTGTTAAAGCAATAAAGATAGCCGACAAGAGCGAGTTTGGATGGGCGACGGTCAATGAGTATCTATCCGACGAACTCGCCTCTGACTCAGATGATGAGAAGAGAATTTACCGGGCCGAGAGGAGAGCTGAGAGAAAGGTCACTAAGGAAAAACGTCGTCCTGCCCGTTCTGGCGACAAAGGCAGTGGCTCCGCCTCTACTTCTCGGGCGACTCCGTCAAGATACGCATCCAGCGATTTGGTTTCACGCCCGGAGGCTAGACTAGCGCGTCGTTTGAGCCCCTGTTTTAAGATAAGTACCCAGCACTTTTTCGCTTTACTATCTTTGTTTCTTTCTTCGTCGATTATGGCGTTACCGCACAGGCCATAATCCAATATTCTCAGTGATTTGCTGCATTTGTGTTTATATTTATATAGGTTAGTGCAGAATATCAAAATATCTGCGGTACGAAGTTTAGCAGATATTTGTTTTCTGCACGTTCTGAATTTGGTATTTTAATTGTGTTTTTCATGAAGTGTTCAGTAGTTACGTAATACGTGTTAATTGCGTTTCATATATAAGTTGTTGTCTGTCAGTATGTTCTTCCTTCGGGTCTGCAACGCCACACGCTACAACACTGTTCTTTTATTTTTATGTTATGGATTTTATTTTCATGTTTTTTCTGTATGTGTTCCCCTTTTTTCAGTGCGGGGATTTTGGTCATTTGAGTTCCACGTGCTTGAAGCCTGCGGATTCTTCGAAGAGTAGCTCTCGACGCGATGGCGACTCGTCGACTTGTGATGAAGTTGAGTGTGATTTAATTCATTTATTGTCTTGTTGTGGCGACGAGTTTAGTGCGAAAGGCGGAAGCAGTGGCGTGAAAGGTCGCTTGCAATCTTCGTTTAACTTTTGGGTCGAGACTTTAGATGCACCAGATTTTGTCCTTGATATGATTAGGCGCGGTTACAGATTGCCGTTTGCCGAGTACCCCTCGCAGTGCTTTTTGAAGAACAATAGATCAGCTCTTCAGCATCCGGAATTTGTCGCTGATGCTATTAGCGAGCTTTTAAGTAACGGCTGCATTGTTGAGCACGAATTCCCTCCGTATTGTGTTAATCCTTTGACAGTCGCTGTTGGGAAGAAGCTTCGCCTGGTTATCGATCTGAGACACGTAAACAATTATTAGTAAAACCTATATTCAAGTACGAGGACTTACGATCGCTTTCTCAAGTTCTCGATGAAGGACACTGGTTTTTCTCTTGGGACCTTAAGTCCGGTTACCACCATGTCGATATTTGTCTCGACCACCAAAAGTACCTTGGTTTCGCGTGGCCTTTTTCTGGCGTCGTCAGATATTTTTCCTTTACAGTACTGCCTTTCGGGTTAAGTAGCGCTTGCTTTTGTTTTACCAAGTTAATGCGCCCGTTAGTTAGGCGTTGGCGTTCTATGGGACACAACAGTTTCATTTATTTGGACGATGGTTTCGGGAGTCGACCAGACAAATGTTCTGCCGTGGCAGCTGGCTTAATTCAACGTAAAGAGCTCTCTTCATCTGGTCTTCTTTGTAACGAGGAAAAGTCTCACTGGGATCCAGTTCAAATTGGCGAATGGCTAGGCTTCGTTATTGATACTATTAATGTGTTCCCGGATTCCCGAGAAGAAAGTTCTCAAGCTTAAAGGCTTGCTAGATTCTGCGATTCAGGATGGATTCTCTTCATTTCGCGAGTTAGCGAGAATAGCAGGCACTATCATTTCAGCTGCGTTAGCTGTTGGTCCAATTTCTCGTCTTTTGACCAGACAAATGTACTTCGCCATTGAAACCAGATCGGCTTGGGATGACATAATTCATTTTCCTCCGAGCCTTTAACAAGAACTGAGATTTTAGTATTGCAACATCGACTGCTTAAACGGCTATTCTATTAGGCCACCGTTAGCTACGCATACCGTTGTATTTTCCGATGCTAGCGACGTAGCGTTCGGAGGATTTTCGGCTACTTTAGACGGGTCCGTCGTTAGCGGCATGTGGGAGAGCGAGGATATCGGCCAAAGCTCTACGTTTCGCGAGCTAAAAGCAATTTTTTATGTGTTGCTTTCTTACGTGGCTCAACTGAAACTCAAGAGAGTTGAAATCTTCACTGATAATCAGGCCGCCGCCAGAATAGTTGCTATCGGAAGCTCCAAATCTCACCTCCAGGCCCTGGCTATGGATATTTTCAATCTTTGTCTTGCCAACAGCATCGTTCTCGAAGCCCAGTGGATCCCTAGGTCTCTTAATGAAAGAGCAGATCTTCTTAGCAGATTTATTGATAAAGACGACTGGTCCATCAATCCCTCGGTATTTCGACTTGTCGACGCTAAATGGGGCCCTCACACAATTGATCGCTTTTCGTCCTATTACAATGCCCAGCCTCCGAGGTTCAACTCTAAATTTGCTTCCCCAGGTTGCAGCGGTGTGGACGCCTTGGCTCAGGATTGGCGACATGAGAATAACTGGGTTTGCCCTCCGGTGGGTGCCATTGTGCCTTCACAGTAGGGCTCTCTTGTCCTGCTCCGGTTACGGCACTTTGATCGTTCCACAATGGCCTTCGGCCTATTTTTGGCCTTTTTTGCACGACAACGCCTCCCAGTTCAAGTCTTTTGTTAAAGAAGTGTTTGAGCTTCCTTGTATTGAAGACCTCTTGCTGGAGGGTCCAGGACAGAAGCAGATTTACAAAGCGCGTCCGTCGGTGTTCAGCGGCTGCCCGAAATTTAAAATGTTAGCTTTGCGGATAGATTTTAGGTGAACTTTCCTATTTTTGTCTCCCCTTACAGCTCATTATTGTCGGTGTTTTAGGTTTATCTTTGGCAGTGTATTTTTGCCTGATTTGGGAGCTTTGTTTTTACCTGTTTTGGCAGCGTATTTTTGCCTGATTTGGTGGTGTATTTTTTGCCTGATTTGGCAGCGTCTTCTTGGCTCGGAGTTCGATGTCCGCTTCCCCACGCAGTTTGCCTGTTTTGGCGCCGTCAGTTGGCCTTATTTTATGTTTTATTTTATTGGTCTACATTTGTTTTATTTAATGTTTGCTATTTTGTTGTATTTTTTACTGTTTTTTACAGCATTACTTGGCCCAGCCAGTTCGGCTTCCGTTTGTCGTTGTTTCTCATTACATGTCGTTTTTACGCTGTAGTACTGTCCGTGCTGCATGATTATGATGCAGCATCATATTTCCTACTGTATTATAATTTTAAATGTTTCGCCTTTTCCTGCCTACTTTTATTTTATTTTTTAGATGTTCTCCAATCCGGGATTTGGAGTGAAGCGAATTCTTTGGCCGATCCATCCTTGCGCAAGCTTGTTCCAGACCTTCTCCATTTACAGTTTGAGTCCAAGGTTCCCTCTACCGTGCAGAAGTATAGATCTGGCTGGATCAGATGGCGTGAATGGGCAGATTCTAAGATTGGCGTTTCAGTTATTCCAGCGAAGCCACTGCACATTGCTCTCTTTATCAGCGAACTTACTGCTGTTTCTATTTCTAATAATACGGGGATATCTCCTATAGAGTCAGTTGTTTATGATATTAAGTGGGGTCATAGTCTGGCCGGTATCGTAAAATGCCCTACTGGTCACCCCCTTGTTAAGTCGTCCTTGGAGGGTGCAAGAAGGAAGCTTGCTCGTCCTGTTCAACCCAAAGAGCCTTTATCCGTTGACACAGTTTTAAGGATCGCTGAATATTATATTTCTAGTAGTTCGCTTGCCGTTATTCGTTTTCTTTTCGTCCTCTTGGTTGGCTTTGCTGGGTTTTTTCGTATGGACGAAATTCGCAATTTGACAGTTAGAGATGTCTCTATTTTCAACGAGTACATGTCAGTTTTTATTCCTAAACGTAAAAATGATCAGTATAGAGAAGGGCATACGTCCTTTCTAGCTAGGTCTCATAAGGCTACTTGCCCAGTTTCTATCACCGAAAGGTTACTTAAGCTTTTCCCTTCAACTTGTGAGTCATCTTCTCCCCTCGTTAGGCGAATCGTTAAAACTAAGTCTAGGGAGTGTTTTCATGTTTCTAGAGGAGTTTCATATTCAACGCTAAGAGATGAATTTAAGAAATTTGTTAAACCATTTGTAGGTGACATTGCTCTTTAGGGCACGCACAGTATAAAGTCCGGTGCTGCCTCAAATCCTGCTTGTCGGAGTGTTTCCGCTGATCTGCTAGATGTGCATGCTGGCTGGAAATGTGCCACTTCAAAGAACAGATACATTAAGCACACCGTTAGTGATCGCTTAAAAGTTGCTCAAACTATTGCTATTTAGTTTTCGTTTGTTTATTACAATTATTTAGTTTATTAGTAGTCTTGGCGGGGGACTTAAGTCGTGCCTGGCCCGCCCCAGATTTCCTATCCCTTTTTCCCCACGGGGTTTTTTAGGTTAGGTTTTTTCTGGCCCCCCTGGCACGGCTTACTCTATTTGACGTTTTCATATCTATTTTGTACTAGTTGTTTGCATTTTCTTTAATAAAGTGGTGTTATGGCGTTACCGCACAGGCCATAATCCAGTATTCTCAGTGATTTGCTGCATTTGTGTTTATATTTATATAGGTTAGTGCAGAACGCAGATTCACTATTTAGCGAAGTTTTCACTGCCGCCGTCGTCACTGTTGCTTAAGCTCCCTAAAGACAGTGGACAACCCGTGACGACACCCGTGACCAATCCCGTGACCCCCGTGACCGTACTTAGATTAGGTTCCAGTCTTTCCTCGTTCTTACGGTTGCAAAATGGCGATCAACTTGTTTCCGAAAATTGTCCTATTTGGAGATTCAATTACTCAAGTAAGTTAGTTATCGGTTTTAAAGCACAAAACAGATTTGAAAAAATTGACTTTCTTTGTATGCCGCGTTAATTTTTACACCAGGTAGAGGGCCTGGAATAATCCTTAATCACCTGTCTTCAGGTGCTTTAGTTTTAATAGACACCGTAGGTTGTATTTAATGGCAGTGAACTATTATTTTTCCTACAGGAATCTTTTTCCAAGGGCGGGTGGGGTGCGAGAATCGCAGATTATTTTCAAAGGTGAGAGAGTTGAAGTTTTGTCTGAACTCTTCTGTTTTTGCTTTTTGTTCGCCGATTTCCCAGTCAATCTCTTTCCTTATGTATATTTAATGTTGCCACGAATTAGGGTAGTCCGGGGGTAGCCTACCTCCCACGCCGGCGTTCTTTTGGCCGTAAGAACGTCTGCTTGGGAGGCTAGGAACAGGCTAGAATTAGGGCCATTCCATTAATATTCACAACACCCTCCACCCCCTATGCATGAGATTTATCTGGGCAGGGCTTTATGAAAGTTATTTGGGGGGGAAGCCGGGGCAGGGGGGAAGGGGAGTTGGCTGCTTTGGTATCTTTGATCTTTGGAATATTTCTGAGAGGTATGAGAAAAAATGGGCTGTTTCTGAGAGGGGGCGGGCAGTGTGTCAGTACCTTTGATCTTTTTTATTACAATTAGGGGTATAGTCAACTTACCTTATCAATAACGGGGGGGGGGGGGGGGGGGTATTAATGGAATAGCCCTTTAGTTCCGGGGGGAATCCCAGATGAATGTGACAGGGATGCTCGTCGTCTTGCTTAGGCTGTTAGTTAGAGGAGGCACCCTAGGTTTTCAGGATAGGAAGCTAATATTTTTACCCATACCATTGTCGCTTAATGTAATTTCCTTGAAAATGATCTATGATCCAGATATTTTTTCAAACTTGGCACAAATGACAGCCATATATAGGACATTGAAAAACTGCAATGAAAAGATGGGATCACTGTGCTTGTTTTTGCCTTGTGTGCCGGTAATTCTGTAAGTTTTTTTGTTCCTAGTTGCGCACAAAATGTTCAAACTTGAACAACCATGAAAAATTCATTATCATGTGGCAAAAAGGAGTTCCAAGACCAACACTGTTTTACCCGGGAAGAGTTATTATAATCGCTGTTAAAACTATTTGGACTACGAAAGGGACCTTTGTTACGTACCTCTCTTCAAGTGATTGGTGAACAACAAAAGGTCCTAATTATTGTAACAATGCTATGCTTCTTCAGGGGTATACTTCTTATTGTTGGACAAGCATCTCTGTCAACTTTACACTGGAGTCATGAGTCTCTTCACCCCCTGGATAAAGTTAAAACTGTACACATAGAAATGTGACCAAGTTTTCGTAGTTAATCCATTTTTTAAGTAAAAATCAACTATGATATTATCTTACAGAAACCTTGTGGGATCAAATGGTTACTTTTTAACCCTTATTAACTCATGATTCAAATTATCGTATGACCCAAATGGCCCCACGTGCGATTCTGAAAATCCGTATGATTTAAAGTCGTGTATGACGGCCCTACACGTCAAGTGATTGGGCCGGAAAAAATGCATTTGGTACTGCTAGAAATGTGTACTGATCGATGCAGGTTTGCTCCATCAAAAAAATTCAGAAGCAAACGATCATATGATAAAATGCTTGTTGACTAGGTTAGGTCAGGCTGGACATGAAAATATTGGGCTCTCAGGCCACATGGACCTCACTGCGCTTGGTCCATTCATCCTGACCTCAAGCCAAATATTTTGCTGTCCTGCGCTCCCACTCAGTCAGGGCAATAATTACATGTGATATTACTGTATTTGAAAGTAGTTTTTTTTTTCTCACTGATGAAGAAAATATTTTCGCTACCAGGAAATGTGATGTTCTCAATCGAGGATTTAGTGGATATACCTCGGCCTTCAACAAGCTGATTCTTCCCAGAATTCTTCAATGTGATCACAGTCCTAAAGGAAGTGTGGCAGCAGTTGTTTTGTTACTAGGTTCTAATGACTCTGTTGTGGCAGATTTAGATCAGCGTGGTCTGACTGTAGAACAGTATATCACAAACATGACTGACATTATATTGCAGTTCACGAATGATGGAATATCTGCTAGTAAAGTTGTTTTACTAACACCACCAGCCATATCAATAGATATGTACACAGAGTTCTGTAAAGAACAAGGTAATTTGAATTTGCTAACTCTATATGAGTATGGAAACATTCTCCCATTATAATTTTATAACCTTTATTTTAGGAGGGGGACACTAATTATGTACTGTGAAAAGTATTCTCCCTGGTGGCCCTTCCCTATGTTAAATAGACTGTGGGGGTGGCATTTCCAGAGAAAAAATTTACCCTTTGACATTGATGCCAGTAAACACAGTTTTACCACTACCCTGTTAATCTATAGTCTAAACTCCAAAGTGACTTTTTCCCATAAAAATAACAGGGTTGCTCATTACACCTTAAAGTTGGGATTGAAATTTACAAAACGGCTGCTGTTAAGTGTTGTCTAAGTGTCCTCTAGTGTATCGATCTGAAAAATGTCAGGAAACCATTTTGCTCTTAGGCATATTTTTATCCCCTAAAAAATTTTCATCATTATTCTGTTCGGATTTCCTGGGTGAAAGTCTAGTGATCTGAGAATCAAATCTTACCTTTTAAAAAATTTCAGCCAGAAAAAAGGCTGCTGAAAATTCTAGGTTTCCTTTTCAGGGTAAAAACCCATTAAAAATGGGCAATTATACCATTTTTTAGATGTTCAAAAATCATAGGAGAGGTAGGCAAAAAAGAAATGTTACAAAAAATGTTCTGAAAACTCTAGATCCCAAATCATCTTCCAAACAGATATTTTCCAAAAATTGACGTTGGGTACCCCTGTGAACTGGATAAATCTCTGACTATCCAGTTGATATATAGTGCAATCAGTTTTCCTAACACTCATCCGCTGGATAGTGAGTTATTAACCCACGGATATTGTTTTTTTCCAACCTTTCTAACAAATTGGGGCCTGTGATTTAGCTATATAGCCTGCAAGCAAGCTGAGAAACCTTTCAAGTGGCAAGTGAAGCATGCAAGAGAACATTGGAGCAGGCATTGAAGTCTCTTGCATTAATCCTTTTTTGTGCCGCTTGCAAATCAAACTTTTTATGATTTCCCTTAATTGGGGAGTTGCTCACAGGCTCGTTCTTGACAAGTCTTCCCTTAGGTCTTTGGATTTTACGGTTTGCCAGGATGAAAGGTGCCCTTAAAGGCCTACGCCAGGGGGGGCAGGGGAGCTCCGCATATGAAAAGAGTAAGGATGCTCATCGTCTCATTTAGGGGTGCAAATTTCGGATTTTGGTTATCACTTAGGGTGTTTTGGGAAAAACACCATCATATTTAGCTGTGAAGGTCTCGTTTAGGGTTGCACGCGAAAAAAATTATATTAAAATGTGTACATTTTTTTGGTCTCTTTTAGGGGTCAAAAAAAGCTTGGGCCTTGCCCAGATCGGTCTCCTTTATCGGTTTAATTCAAAATTTCTGACGAGCATCCCCAACCCTTTCATATGTGGAGTCCACCCCCCTGGGGCCTACCTTTACCTTACCTTTCAATTAACCTTTCAAATAACCCATTTTTTAAGACAGTGTCAAAATATTTAACCTAAAAAAATGTTCAATTTTTTTTTCTCCAGGAAGGGAAATGAGCTTATCAAATGAGAGATTAAAACTTTTTGCTGAAAAATGTGCTGAATTGGGGAAAACACTTGGAGTGGATGTTGTTGATCTGTACACTTTATTTCATGCACAACCAGTAAGACATCCTGCTGTCTATATAAATTGTTAGTTATTGAATTGATTTTGTTGTCATAATAATTGAGCAGGGGGGGGGGAAGGCGAGGGTTTCACTGGCCTGCATTTAAATCCTATAGAAAGGAAGACAGACAGAAAGAAAGGAAGGAAGAGAACCTAGAAAGAAGAGGGGTAACAGGAGAAACAGACATGGGAACCAGGAGAGAAGTGGTCACACATGTCCAATATACACAAACGGATACGATTCGTCAAACTGATGGTCCATTGGTACCAATGGTACGATTGGTACCAATAGAAAAGCACCCTATTCCAATGGTTCTGTTGGTGCATATGCATCTAATTAAGGGGACTTAGATTATTTTCCCATGTGACCTGGTTGGGTATAGGGCAATTCCAATGGTCCATTGGTACCAATGGTACGATTGGTACCAATGGAAAAGCACCCTATTCCAATGGTTCTATTGGTGAATATGCATCTCATTAAGGGGACTTAGATTATTTTCCCGTGTGACCTGTTTGGGTACAGGGCAATTCCAATGGTCCATTGGTACCAATGGTACGATTGGTACCAATGGAAAAGCACCCTATTCCAATGGTTCTATTGGTGAATATGCATCTCATTAAGGGGACTTAGATTATTTTCCCATGTGACCTGGCTGGGTACAGGGCAATTCCGATGGTCCATTGGTACCAATGGTGCGATTGGTACCAATGGAAAATGATGCCATTCCAATGGTTCTATTGGTGCAAAACAAGTTCACTTTTACACCAAGTGAAAACGCGCTAATAATTGTTATGAACGTTCCTCGTTCTATAAGAAAACCATGCAAAACAAGTTCGCTTTTACATCAAGTAAAAGCGCGCTATAATTCTTATGAATATTCCTCGTTCTATATCCCAATCACGCAAAACAAGTTCGCTTTTACACCAAGTAAAAGCGCGCTATGATTCTTATGAATATTCCTCGTTCTATAAGCCAACCATGCAAAACAAGTTCGCTTTTACACCAAGTAAAAGCGTGCTATAATTCTTATGAATATTCCTCGTTCTATAAGCCAACCACGCAAAACAAGTTCGCTTTTACATCAAGTAAAAACGCACTAATAATTATTATGAATATTCCTCGTTCTATAAGCCAACCACACAAAACAAGTTGCCTTTTACACTAAGTAAAAACGCGCTAATAATTATTATGAATATTCCTCGTTTTATAAGCCAACCACGCAAAACAAGTTCGCTGTTACACCAATTAAAAACACGCCATAATTCTTATGAATATTCCTCGTTCTATAGGCTAACCACGCAAAACAAGTTCGCTTTCACACAAAGTAGAAACGCGCTAATAGTTACAAAGCGAGGGCGACCTATATATCTAGCGCTAATAATATCTCAAGGTGCTGTGAGTATAACAAACATCGTACGAACATTAAAATTGAAAGGTAACGTGTCACTGTTGGGTTCGTTCTGTCTATTGTGATTCACGAGCAAACAACAACATGACATATGAATGTCTTCTTTCCTGTACGCAAGCACTATGTTTTGGTAATTCTTACTTGTTTAAAGAACCCGAAACAACGCGGAAAGGCGCAAAACTAGCAAAGTGGTATTGAGGCAACAGGTTTTAACAACTGTACTCAACTCACTCTGAAATTAACTTCTGAAATTTCTTAGCGCAATTTCATTATCTACATGGAAGCGTTTAAACCAAGACAAGTTTTCAATGAAGAGTTTCCGAAAAGGGTGGTTACATCATGCTGTTGGTTATGACTTTGTATTGTATTTGGTGGCTCCTAAGAGAGCGAGAGAGCTGTTTTATATTCAAGTGACTGAAGTCACTTTTGACTGTTGACGTGGGGTTTGTCGTGGTAACCCATTGAGGTACACCAGTTTGCTATAATCAAGGTCGTAGTAAAACCATTGATGTATTTAATGTCAACATTGTCGTTGACAAATTGTATTTGCCATGCTCTTTTCTTGGCTGTAGCTTGCGATGAGGCCCAGGACTGAGCTAGAAGAATCCATCTACTGATGATTTCAGGATTGCACCCCTTGCCGTGAAAAAACACAGATGTTTGAATGTCTCCTTATCACTCATAAACATATGAATCGACGGAGATTTTTATTTTTTAATGGATGCATATTCACCAATAGAACCACTGGAATGACATCATTTTCTATTGGTACCAATCGTTCCATTCGGACCAATAGACCATTGGAATTGTCCTTTACCCAGCCAGACCACATGAGAAAATAATCTAACTCTCTTAATGAGATGCATATTCACCAATAGAACCATTGGAATAGGGTGCTTTTCTATTGGTACCAATCGTACCATTGGTACCAATGGACCATTGGAATTGCCCTGTACCCAGCTAGACCACATGAGAAAATAATCTAAGTTCCCTTAATGAGATGCATATTCACCAATAGAACCATTGGAATAGGGTGCTTTTCTATTGGTACCAATCGTACCATTGGTACCAATGGACCATTGGAATTGCCCTGTACCCAGCTAGACCACATGAGAAAATAATCTAAGTTCCCTTAATGAGATGCATATTCACCAATAGAACCACTGGAATAGGGTGCTTTTCTATTGGTACCAATCGTACCATTGGTACCAATGGACCATTGGAATTGCCCTGTACCCAGCTAGACCACGTGAGAAAATAATCTAAGTTCCCTTAATGAGAAGCATATTCACCAATAGAACCATTAGAATAGGGTGCTTTTCCATTGGTACCAATCGTACCATTGGTACCAATGGACCATTGGAATTGCCCTGTACCCAGCCAGACCACATGAGAAAATAATCTAAGTCCCCTTAATGAGATGCATATTCACCAATGGAACTATTGGAATATGGTGCTTTTCTATTGGTACCAATCGTACCATTGGTACCAATGGACCATTGGAATTGCCCTGTACCCAGCTAGACCACCTGAGAAAATAATCTAAGTCCCCTTAATGAGATGCATATTCACCAATAGAACCATTGGAATAGGGTGCTTTTCCATTGGTACCAATCGTACCATTGGTACCAATGGACCATTGGAATTGCCCTGTACCCAGCTAGACCACATGAGAAAATCATCTAAGTCCCCTTAATGAGAAGCATATTAACCAATAGAACCATTGGAATAGGGTGCTTTTCCATTGGTACCAATCGTACCATTGGTACCAATGGACCATTGGAATTGCCCTGTACCCAGCTAGACCACATGAGAAAATAATCTAAGTCCCCTTAATGAGATGCATATTCACCAATAGAACCATTGGAATAGGGTGCTTTTCCACTGGTACCAATCGTACCATTGGTACCAATGGACCATTGGAATTGCCCTGTACCCAGCTAGACCACATGAGAAAATCATCTAAGTCCCCTTAATGAGAAGCATATTAACCAATAGAACCATTGGAATAGGGTGCTTTTCCATTGGTACCAATCGTACCATTGGTACCAATGGACCATTGGAATTGCCCTGTACCCAGCTAGACCACATGAGAAAATAATCTAAGTCCCCTTAATGAGATGCATATTCACCAATAGAACCATTGGAATAGGGTGCTTTTCCATTGGTACCAATCGTACCATTGGTACCAATGGACCATTGGAATTGCCCTGTACCCAGCTAGACCACATGAGAAAATAATCTAAGTTCCCTTAATGAGAAGCATATTCACCAATAGAACCATTGGAATAGGATGCTTTTCCATTGGTACCAATCGTACCATTGGTACCAATGGACCACTGGAATTGCCCTGTACCCAGCCAGACCACATCTGAAAATAGTCTTAGTCTCCTTAATGAGATGCATATTCACCAATACAACCACTGGAATAGGGTGCTTATCCTTTGGTACCAATCGTACCATTGGTACCAATGGACCATTGGAATTGCCCTGTACCCAGCTAGACCACATGAGAAAATAATCTAAGTCTCCTTAATGAGATGCATATTCACCAATAGAACCATTGGAATAGGATGCTTTTCTATTGGTACCAATCGTACCATTGGTCAGAAGGGGTGGGAACTAGAAAAGAAGTGGCGAGGAATCAGGACAGAAGGGGTGGGAGCTAGAAGAGAAATGGTGGGGAATCAAGGCAGAAGGGTGAAACAAGGAGACAAGAGATGAGTATAGAGACAGAAGGGGTGAAAACTAGGAGAGACGTGGTGGGAACCGGGGGCCTGATTCTCGAAAGTCCCGGTAGCTTTTCGGTCCCGGAAAGCTGTAAGCTATGTGTTTGCCATATTTGTATTCGAGATCAAAGTTTCAAATTTTGACAATGATGCAATGAAACTATCAGTTAACGAAGCAAAATTGACTGGATTGTGAGCTTGAAACTCTGCTACAATTCAGCAAGTTTTGATTTTAAAATTTGCCTTCGGGCCCGAAAAGTTTCCGAGCCTTTTGAGAAACGGGCCCCAGAAGTGAAGTGGTGGAAAATCAGGGCGGAAGGGGCGGGAACTAGGAGAGATGAGGTGGGACGTTGAATTGTATTGAGTGGGACGTTGTATTGTTAACTAACAATCATTTTCACCGTTTTGTTTCTTTAAGAACTGGACTTCATTTCTGAGTGATGGTCTCCATCTATCAAAAGAAGGGAACCACTTTGTGGCAAAGCAAGTGATTCCCATTCTGGAGGCCAAGCTAGCAAAATTACCTCAGGTATTCCCTGATTGGAAGGAAATTGATCATAAAACTCCTGAGAACACATTCTGTAATTAAGAGTCACGAGGAAAGGGTCGTCTTTTTTTGGCACTTCTCTATACTTAGGTAATGCTCTGATTAAGTGTTCTTTTCATCTCTTTCATAGTAATAATAATAAGTGGTAAAAGGCTCCTTAACCTTAATAGGGAGCTTAAGCAACCACGGCGACGGCGGCAACAGTAGCCTGCGTGGCAGGCGTTCGAGGGGGAAGGGGAAATGAATTAGGGCGCGAGACCACGCGCGCGCCCAAATTCCCCCTTCCCCTTTCCCTTCCCCTTTTAACGCCTGTCACGCAGGCTACGGCAACACTGGAGAAAATTTTTCTTAAAAAGTGAATTCGCACTGTTTGAAATGTCATCGCTGTTACTCAATCCCGTTCAATTTGCAAACGTTAGACTACGAGTAGTCCCTATTTTCGCACAGGGATAGTAGAGCGAGCGAAACGCGAGCGTGCGTGAAAATCACCCTACGCGAGACAGGCGTGGGGTGATTTTCACGCGTGCTCACTTTTCGCTCGCTCTACTATCCCTGTGAGAAAATGAGGGACTACTCGTAGTCTAGCAAACGTTGGAGAATTGTTGTGGAGTTCAATTCTAAAGGACTGTTTAGTAACTGAACTCTAAGTTCAGAAAAGAACATGGGTGTCTTCTTTCACGACCTCCCTTAAAAACGTGAAATTAGGACGTTTCACGTCGTAGTAGTGCAACGACGGCGAAGAAAATTACAAAAAAGCGTGATGCACGAGCAAAGTTGTTTCGCTGACGTAAACCTATCGATTTTTGCCGTTCTCGTCGCCGTCGCCGTCGATGATTCACTTCTCATCTCTAAAGGAATCAAAACTTAGCGTCAACGCCAGGGTAATCTGGTGGGGTACTTGGGGTAGCCACTTTTTAGATCTCTGGTTACGTGATGGTAACTAAGGCAAGCCATAGCTTTTTTTTTTTTCGAGTCACAAACTTGAACAAAAAAAAAACGTTTTCTCACTTACGAGTGAAGCGCGATCTACCTAATAAAAATAATTTAACCAATGTTATATTTGAGCACAATCCAGTTTCCAAAACAGCGGAGGTAAACTTTTTGAATATGCAACAGGGGCTCCACGAAAAAAGTAGTCTTTACTTTGCATGTCCGTTTTCTGTTAATTGAGTTACATTCTTTTCTTGTTTCTAGTCTGTCCTTCTTCCTTGTGTGTAAACTGGCCAATCTCGTTCTTATTCATTGTCATCTCAGCTCCTTCTTTTCTTCCCTTTTCCTTTGTTCTCAGCCACATGCAGTAAAACAGGATAAGCAAAAGCGAGCAAATATGAACATAGAGGTACAAGGATCTGTAAAAAACAAAAATGAACATGTAGGCTTATTTCGGGTTTAAAATTAAAAACCTTGAAACACTTTGGAAAATTTTGCTTCCTTTCGTTTCCCCCTCCTTTCTGCAATGTTGCAGCCGTGTAACTTTGCAATCGCATCTAAACATTGCAGAGGGGAAAGGCGCTTCCAAGGGTGTCTCAAGGATTTTTGACATAGGTTGTAGTTACTATTCAAAAGTGGTCTGTCATTCAATTTGCCACTTTAGAAATGAGAAGAGGACTGGAACCGAAATGCGTCGTGCAATGGTTTCTGGGATCGTTTCTGGGGACGCCGGTCAGTTCTACATTAGCCTGCGTAGCAAGAGTTTCTGTTTGGTTACGGAGCAAAGAAAGACAGAGGAACGGGATTTTCGGTTTTGGCCGCTCGAGAAATGAAACAAGGGCCGAAAAATGAAAGAGGGGGAGGGAAAGTTAATCTATAAAGGTTTCCCATTACATAGCTGTGGTTAGGTAGAGCTCACAGCGTTGACATACAGGTTAATTTTAAATATATCATAAATATATTAAGATAAACGTAAGTGAAAATAAACACCATCAAATATACTCTTGCTGTAACAAATTAAATCTTTAAATTACTTATGGCTTGTTTAAAGCCATCATATGTTTCAGATTCAATCACAGCAAAAAAAAATACTAAAGTTGTAAGTATTTCCTGATGAGGATGATCTTCTTAGGATTTACTGACAGGTGATTCTTTCCTTAGGCTTAATGTGGTCAGGTATCTAATCTTAAGGCAAACTGTATTGTTTACAGCCTTCCACATAAGTTGGAGTCTAGCATTTCACCTCCTCCTCTGAAGCGATGTCCAAGCAACTACTACCCCGGGTTCTCTGATGTAACAGGATTTAACCCTCCTAGTAACAGTCCCAGAGGTCTTTGCGAAAGTTAACCCGTCCCAGTTAGTTGCTCGTTTCTAAAGTGGTGAATTGTTTACCTCCAGTAGTCAAGAGACTTGCGCAGTTGAAGCAGCATAAACGGTAACGCGCTTGCGGATACAGACAATGCAGTTAAAATACACGTGATCACATCATACATGAACACTAAAGCACGTGTCTCCTGAAAGTAAGGTCTGATTACCCGACGTCCCTGAAAAAATAAATCGTAGAAAATGAAAGTTCCAGTTCCAAGGGGTTTTGTCGTTATACATTGAGAGGCGCGGGTTGAGGTCTGAGAACAAGAAAAGCTGCCTAGAGCTATCACAAGAAACAAATTACGGGAAAAAAGAAATCAAAATTGTGGATTAGTGTATCAACTAAAGATGTTTAAGATGTAAAAAGTAATACTTTTTAAATTATAAGCTTTAACAAGCTAATAAGACACATCAAATCTATTACAAGCATTTCATAACCTTTTTTTAAAGTTAGCTGCAAGATTCTTCAGGCATCGGAAATAAAGCGCGAGCGAGAGGAGGAAAAACGACTAACAGATGCTTCTCCTTAATTTCTTCTTCACTTTCAACTTTAAATTTTTGAACATGTTCCGCATGATGTAAAAGCCTGACCGACAGGCTATGGTTCTTTGAGCAGACTGTTCAATTCGTCACTGGTTCCAAGTGTTAGAAAGCGCTGTCAAGCTGTAAGAAGATTTAAGAAATACTTTGAGAAAACCAACAAAAATCTAACGACTTGCCATTCTTGCCGCCTCTATAAACAGTGCAATCGATAAGAACATCATATAGTATCCCGGATAGAATCCATGCCAGACAGATGACATAATAAACACCGCTAGGGTTCTGTGGCGAGAACATCGTTCATATACAATTCTGAAAATGAACGAAAACATGACATAGTATCGCGTACAATAGGGATTTCCAGAAAATAAACAGATTTACTTCCTTAACCTCCTCAACCACAAGGCTGTAGATATGTTCCAGTTGTCGCAAGCCATCTTTATGTTTGTTGCAAACTAGGAAGCAAGAGGAAAAGGAGAATGAGCCATCTTTGAATTCCAAAAACTCTCACTTTCAAAACGTGGCTAAGTGCAAAACCTTTGTTTTGAAAATGAGTTTTATTTGCATGGGAATAAAAAATCATTTTCATATCAATGGCTTCGCACTTAGCCTCGCTTTGAAACAGAGGCTCGGGGCAAAGATGGCCTATTTAGCTGTCACTGGACTCCGGGGCGGAGGGGGGGGGGGGGGGGGGTTGACACTCAAGAGAAAGTGGGGTAGAGGCGCGTAGATGTGTGCCGCGGACCCTCCTTAAGACAAAAATAGTTCATTTCGCTAGCCTTTTGAAAACAAGGAAACCTTCAACATGCAGAATTAAGTAATGTTTTAGACTACCGTAAATCCTCTATTAAGTCCCCCCCTCTCAAATAAGCCCCCTCTCTCTTATAAGCCACCCTTTTTAGGGGAAGAAAGTCAATATGCTCCCCTCTGTATTAAGCCCCCCTCGCCACCCGTAATTATTCTTCACTAATAAATGATAGACTTATTAATCAATCAAGACCGTAAAACTTCGTCTGGACTAATCCGGGATGGTTTATTTACCAATTGGAAGTTCGGATTTGATTCTGATCCTCGGCTGCATGACCTAAAACTTCTTATACTTGAGCTTTTCCACTTTGAATTCTAGGTTCTTTATGGAGAACTGATACCATCGTCGTTTCTAAATTAAATAAGCCCCGCCCCCTGTCAAATGAGCTTGAAGTAGTTAAGCCCCCCGGGGGGGCTTAATAGAGGATTTACGGTATCGTGGAATTGAATTTAGATTTTTGGGAAAAAATGTTGGTACCACACATGCATACTGGTCATCGCCAGCCTTCACACTCTTTTGAATAAGCTTCCTGACTAATAAAAACACACCTTAGTAAGTCACACTGAATGATGAGCTTGTATATCCTTTTTAAGACAGAAGACCTTGAAAACCATACCCTGTTCAGCGGCACATACCCTTGTAGGGGCAATAGGCGTAAAGCTGTTTTGCGTCCGTGTGTGTGGGTTTCGTTTGCTTTGTCGAACTTTATCATTAGCTTAGAAAACTTGATCCTTGTGTTTTTGTTTTTCACGAGGCACAGTTAAAACCCGCGAATCGCCAATCGGGAGTAAAGAAATAAACGTTTAACATGCTTCCATGCTAAACTGCATGAGACAGTTTGGAGTAAGTACCTCGACTTTAAGGATGTTGACATTAGTAATGCCGTCCCACTTGGCTTTTCCTTTGGCATCAAAACCATTAAATCCTAAACCACACATGTTATTTACGGCTTCGGCTAAAAAAATAACGAAACAAAATGGTCAATACTGACATAGGCAGACGTAAGAGGAGATTATCTGGTATTTTTGAAACGGATTAAAGAAAATTAGTTAGATCTGGGATGAGTGTCTTCGAATCTTATATAAAATTATGACAACGATCACTAGGTTTTGGTTATTGAAAAAATATGCCTTTTTCTTGACTTTTTATCAGTGTGCTCAACATGGTTGCATCTCTCCAAAACGGGTTACAAATTCTGTCAAAAGTTCTACAAAGTAACAATCTTGACTTTTGAGTAGTTAACGAAAAGGAGAACCCGCCATATGTCCGAAACTAAGGAAAACAAAGAGTGACTTACAAACTTTGAAAGCAAAGTAATATCTTAGCCTGGCCGTCAGAGCACCTATCCAGCCATAAATGACCCTCCGATAGAAAGGCTGCGTTGAGATAAATTGATGATCTGAAAAAGAGTATAAGAGAGAAGGAGAACGATGTCATTCCTAGGAAACCAGCCATTAAGCAGTTCCTAGTGTTAGAACAGTCCCAGCCCTTTTACCTTCTGTGAAAAAGAAGGAAGTAGTGAAATTAGTGGTGATAATGAAAGTGATGGTGGTGATAATGGAAGTGGTACTAGAGGCGATGGAAGTGATATTGTTAATTAAAGTGGTGGGGTTGAAGTGCTACAGCTGGTTGTGGTAATTATATAACGGTAATGATGAAAGTGGTGGTCGTGCTTATGATGTTATTGCCAAGTGGTGGTGGAGGTAGGGGGGATGTTGAAAGGAGCTGTATTGGTTATAGTGGTGGTGGTAACGGTCATTATGAAAGTGGTGGTCGTGGAGCAGTGATGTTAGTGGCGGTAGACGTAGTAATCATAATGAAAAGAGTGGTAGTGGTGGTAGAAGTGATGGCGATGATGAAAAGAGCCCTTGTGGTAGTGATGCTAACGGTGATTATGAAAGCGGTGGTTGTGCTAGTAAGATGCTAGTGGGTGGTAGAAGTGGTGGTGAGGATGAAAGGAGCGGGAATAGTGGTGGTGGTGGTAGTGTGGTGGTAAATGGGTGGTTGTAGAGCTGATGCTCGTGGTGATGGTGGTTATTAAAGTGGTGCGAGTGGGGATGAAGCTGTGCTTATAGTAAATGCGGTATATAGTGGTGAAATGTTGGTGATTAATAGTAGTGGTGGTAGTATTACTGATGAAAGTGGTTATGGTGGTGTCCATGAAAATGTGGATTTGAGCCTTGTAGCATTTTTATTGTGGTTCTGGTGATAGTACTGGTGGTGGTGATGAAGGTAAAGGTGGTGTGATTTATGGCGTTGGCGATCCTAGTGATGTCGGC
Organism: Porites lutea; assembly: GCF_958299795.1. Taxonomy (NCBI): domain Eukaryota; kingdom Metazoa; phylum Cnidaria; class Anthozoa; order Scleractinia; family Poritidae; genus Porites; species Porites lutea. Next base: position 12,919,785 of record NC_133208.1, on the reverse strand, counting down.
AATGTTTACTTGGGTAATGGTGGTAGTATTGTTGGTATTTTCTGAGTGTTGTTTGTAATGATAGTGTTACCGCTGGCGGTAGAGGTAGCTATGAGAGATTAGACTGAGGTGGTGGAAGTACGATGCGGATAGCAGTGTGGGTGATACCGGTGATGATGGAGTTACTATGCCAGATGGTGATTGTATTGGCGGGTTTGTCGTAAGAGAGTGTTGTTGGTGATGATAGAGATCTTGGTAGTACAGGTGGTCGGAATGGGGCTGAGTATCATGGTAGTAGGGTTAGTGTTGTCAGTTTTGGTGGGTTTGGTAGCGATTCCATTAGTAATTATTTGTCCTGGTGATCATCGATATGGGGCGCGTGTTAGTTGTGAAGATGCCAATGGTGTTTGATTGGGTGTAGAGAATATGATAACTTACACCCGCATGAGTTATATTTCGCTCAGTCTATCTAACCAATAGGCTCGATTTCCGCCTTCTCCCGGATCCGTTCTTAGTGCGGGCTCATTTTCTCCCGAACAGCGGCTTGTAATACAGCCTACCTAACCAACGGCCAACTTTCAGGAAATGTTATATCGTCTTTCAATATTTACCTGCATTTCTAGATATAGGATGGTCATGCCCAGTCAAGAATAAAATTAATATGCATAAAAAGCCTGATGATAACTTCTTAATGACATCCACCTGTTGCCGGAAAAATATAATTAGTGCAAGATTGTTAAAAATACATTCGATTCAGTAAAGATCTCATCGAGAACAATTCAGAAAACATGCAGTTTCTTACCACTGGTGAAGGTTCATTCGCTCCCGGTTTCTAAGAAACGAGAAAAGGCAATCGTTAAATGGTTACAGCAGTCAGAGAGATGCTACCAGGAAGGTAACTAGGAAAGAGACAAGCCTCTTCCGCTCTGAGAGAAAGAGCGCGATCGAGACGATTCCAATGACCGGAAACTAGCATAGCGGGAGGCATTATAGGAGGAATAAGAAGAACAACAAAATTAAGAGCATAAAAAAACAACATCAAAAATGGCTGTCGAAGTTCACTTTCCCTCCGTCATTTTGCGTCCAAGGCATAAAGAGAAAGAGGTCTAGGAACGAGGAAAAGAGATGAAGGAGGTGGTCATATTATGGTACATAGGAAAGCAAATGCAGTCCTGACTACCTTTTGTTTGATATCCGAGCCATCAATAAAATCGTTGAACTCCTTGAAGGTGCAAACAGGTCCTGCTAGGATCGTACTGTAGTGGAATATATAGCTGAAGTATTCCAAAACATATGGTACTCTCCTAGAAGACAATTAAAAGAAAAATAACAATAATAAACGTATGGCGCACATCCTAACCAATGTCAGACACAGGCTTACCGGAGTGCTTCTCTCTTTTGTTTATCTGTAAGGTTACTCTTCTCTGTCGTGAGACCTGTTAAAGAGATGAGGTTGAGCCTAGTGAATAACGCAAAGAAGGGGCGAAAACGTACATTTCCGCAGTAGGCACAAAATGCAAGAAAGTTTGCCATAGGGGGCACGCATGTGATGAAATAACTTAGCAGTTTCTTCCCTTGGGGTGTTTGTCTTTTATGACGGGCTCCTGCTCACGAACGCAAAGACACAGAACTACTTTCACTCCACCTTCTGTGACAAAGTTGCAGCTAGTCAGAACGGGATATTTGCAGGTAAAAGTCGTTGCCTGGCAAATTTCATGGTGTCTTCTTTTCTGTATTTTCTGAATCGTGGCCTGCTACGATTTCGCCTTAAATATCTCTTCCGGATTCTTGATAGATGCCGCTATGCCTTCTTCCTTGAACCGGGCAGTAAGAACTAACGACACACTGCATAGGATATCTTTTTTTTTACTTTGATTAACTTACCATCATGTAAGTTGTATGCTATGTAGGTAACCCTCTGCACTATTAACATCAGTGGCCTAAACAAAGAATATACAGGTAAAGCAAATCAACAAGAACTAGGAGCCTATCCCGGAGCGAAAACTTCTATGTACAATACTTGTATTACGGCACTTTCAGTGACCAGTTTATTGTAGAACGATTTTGACGTCTCGCAAACCAGTCAGCAAGAGCTAAAGACCTGAACTCTGGTTTTTGTGACCTTTTAATGACGTTTGGTTTTCCTTTTTCACATCTTATACTTCGTATGCTCTCATAGACGAACGGGCCTTCCATTTTCGGGGGGAAAAGTTCGCTAAAATCAGCCTCTTCGTCAGGCCAGTTTGCTCTATTCTTGATGGGTGACGTCACATCCTAAATCGCCGAGGACGACTGGGAATGAGGCTGCGCTAAAATGTGTCTAAAAATAAACACATCCTTGAAACGCCGTGACATAGGCCTAGTATGGGAATTGCTGAATCCGAGTTATTGAGCTCCTGTAATAAATACATTTACTTCCCAGTCAAAGTTCTCTTTTTCTTTCTCCACCTCAACTTCCCTTTGCTCACAAGATTTTTTGTGGTTGGTGAATGGAAAATCGCAATCTTGACTTCAAGCACACAATCTCTGGAAGACTTGGCATTTTTTAAATTAAGTCTAAATCAGTTTCACTCACCCTGAGAAATCCACCGCATGTACGCCATAATTTGTTGTTTGTCTGTACAGATGTGAAACAGACAGCGTTCCCATGGCTGCAATGAACACGAATCTGGTGGGCAAAATAGACAAGAGAAAACAGCAGTTACAGTTGGATTTTTCTTAGATCATTACGGGAAATAAGCTCGATTTCCGCCGTCTCCCGGGTCCGGTCGTTGCGGGAAACTCGTACTTCCCCATATAAGTAACCTAGGTACGTAGGGCGTACTTGCATACGGTTTTTGATGCCTTGAGGACTGGAATTGCGTATAGATTTCAGCGATTTAGGTTTGAAATAGGGTACGCAGTTTTTTGCTCTTTAGAACCCTGGAACCACTGTCTGGAACAGCGGGTTCAGATCTGAAATAGTATAGGGAAAAAATCAAATATTTTGTTCCAAAATAGAGTACGGTTTTTAGGAATGTTTTTTGCACACTCCGCCCTAATTTGAAACTCACTGTATAACACGTCAGTAATAGGGTATTTTATTACCGCTGATGGTACTTGAAACCATTAAATATATTGAGCAATGGAGGTTTGACACAAAGTTTCAGTATTAAGATCTCTTTCGGGGAAGCACTGCACACGTGATCAAAATAGAAACGAACGAAATAGGCCACTTCCGAGTTCCAAAAACCCTCACTTTGAAAATGAGGCCAAGTACACAACCTTTCTTGTGAAAATGAGTTTTATTTGCATGACAATGAAAAATCATTTTCATATGAAAGGCTGAGCACTTAATCTCCTTTTCATGCAGAGGCCCAGGGGAACTCGGAAAGGCCCTACTCTTTCGCACCGTTATTCAAACCCAGTCCCTCGTCACTGACTTCAACACTCCCCGGCCTATTTTTCAGAGACTTACCTGTGAACTACAGTAGGGTTTACAACAGCAGTTATAATGTAACAAATGAAACTCAATCCAGCAAGAATCAAACTTTCCCCGTGATTATAAAAAAAGCAACAGGTCGACAGGATATGGTATTCATTGACAGGTAGTCTCCTCCTGCTGATCGTTATTTTTACTTTCTCCAACGTTCCTTAGGTTTTTAGTCAACGCTGAATAGTTTTGGAGAACTTTTCTTCGGAAGTTACTGCGCTTTTCACAAACATGCGAATTCACATGCGAAAGTTCAAAAGCCAACTGACGATTACGTTTTTCGCTGTCGTCAATCATCTTAACGGACCTCTTAGGAAACAAAACTTTACTTTAACAGGTTCAAAAGGGCATGGTTTCTGATTTGTGATTGGAGGTTCGTTACTTGTGATCGTAATCATGATTGAGGGCGGCTTTTGAACTTTAGAGTTCGCATGCTTGTGAAAAGCGCAGTAATCCATATAGTAAGAAGTTTTCTTCCGACAGAATTGCCCTTTTAGTGTGTTAGTGAGGTAGCATTTAAAAATACAGTGAGGGAGGCAAAAGAAAATCGGAAATTCCTCGTAAAATTGCAATATGCAGGTTACGATAGTCGCAGTATGGTAATTTTGATGTAACAAATAATGTGACACTTGGCACTACACCCTTTGAGAGTACTAATTTAATTAGGCGTGCGGGACCGCCATTTTACGTTGTTATCCGAGCCAGTACTTTTATTTCTCACTTATTTTAAGAACCTGAGTATTGGTCCGTCCAGCCTCAGGACTCGAATCCGCGACTTCAAGACCCTCAAGCGCTCTATCGACTGAGCAAATTTTTCCGCGGTCAACAAAGCATCCATGGCTATGCCGAATCTTGTTCCCAAAGTTCCCACCGTTTCACTGAACTAGGGTAACGCGGACTCTGGGAACGAGATTGGGCTATGCCCTCTCTATGCCCGGTTAATATGGCTGTACGCATGCGTAATGTGCTGACCAGACGGCATTCTCGTCCCCAGAGCCACTCGGCTTAAGTTGTAACGAGACCCAAGACCAAAAGAAACAATGGGCTCTAGGGACGAGAATGACTAAACCGCTGAGAAAAACTGTTTTTCACTACTTTCTTAAAAGTAATAGAAACGTTTTATGGTTAAAAAAATTGGTTCGCAAAAATGCCTAAACGAGTTTTGAGTTTTGGCCGGCAAATGTTCAGGAGGTCTGAAAAGTCCAAGGGTTCAAAAAATTAGGATTACGGTATTCATGCTAGTTACCACGGTAATCCAAATCACTTTCAAGTATACTCATCAATTTTTCTGTGCCTAACGACCGCCAAGCGCAAGAAATTTGCAAAAAAAAGTCGGAGGAAAAAGGCGTCAAAGGTTAACGGATTCTTAAGCTCTGCAAACTACCGGGTTTTTTTTACTAATTTGTTCCTTTGAAATTCTAGGTGAGATCAGTGGACAAAAATTCTAAACTAAAATGCGTAGAGGAAAAACGGAACATTAAAAAAAGAAAACCTTTTATTTAAGTAAAATGAAAATTTGTGAACCCTCAGCAACGAGTTATATATTTACATGCCCTTGTTTTAACTACTCAGGAATTGAATAGAACCCCACAAAATAAACTGATTGAGGTACATTTAAACTCGAAGATCGTTTGTGTTTACTTGCACAGCCATTCCATATTGAGCACAAACAAACCCCCTAACTCGTTGTAAATTAAATAGAAAAATTCCAAATTGTTTAAAACCCGTTGTAAAATTGTGACATTGCTATTTTGGACAAATTTTTTTCATCTTGCGTGCTAGTTCTGACCGTTAATTGTTAGTAGATATTTATTTATGAGGGTTGAACTCCATACAAATAATTGATTGTCTTTAACCTCTTCCCCGGCTCCACGTCTCATTTCTCGCTCATTTTTTTCTTGGTGGTAATTATAATTTAATTTTTTAAATAATCTCTTCGATGCGACTATTGATGCCAGTATTTGTATTTAGTAATGAAATATCTAAACCCAAAGGGCCAACTATTTAAACGTAATTTAGCTAGTGTTTAACAAAACCGCGTTCTGAGTCATTTTCAATTTGCCCAACGATATTGTCTAAACATTATTGTGAACTGTTTTATGAAAGCATTTATCTTCTTAAAACAACCCACCAAAGAAGAGATCTGGAGGTTTAAAGATTATTTAAACCGCAGTTTAAGTTAGACTTCGTTTAAATATTTGGCCCAAAGGGCCTGACTGCAATTGTCAGTACTGATGTTCGTTATATCGGGGTACGATCGGTGTCCTGTCCTATGAAGAAAGTTATTCTTTTTATCACGGGAGTTTCGATACATACGTTAGGACTTCGTGGTGGTAAGTAGCTTCATGGGCGTATACATTGTCATGGAAGGTCTAAAAAAATCACCAACAGTTTTCTAGCAAGCGTAATACATAACGGACTAGGAATTAAACTATGGGAAGGTCACTATAAGCTTACCATCCAAAACAAAACACCGCAAGGGCAACTCCCCAGGCAAGACCAGTCACTCGTCTTGTCGTCGGAGAAACTTTGCCCGGGTGCAAAACCAATCGAAACACGAGCCCCAGCGGAAGACATAACAACATGCAAAACACGAAATTAATCTAGAAAAATAAATTGCGAAAAATTATCAACAAGAAATAGAGGAAAGATTAAAGGTGGATTTCCCCTGTCGTCGCGTAAAATAAGGCAATTTGAGGAAGGTCGCGCGCAAACGTGAGAGTTGAACCCCTATCAACTTTTACGTTTACACAACGTCCACCCTAAGAGAGAACATTTTTAATCTAAAAATTGATTCCCTTTTTCATGGACTGAGGACACGTAAGAAATTTACCTTGTCGATAGAGAAACCTGTGGATTCTGAGGCCGCGAGCAAAGCATTATTGATGGTGTTCATGATAAATCGGGCTTGTGGGGAAAGAGTATATTTAATGCTTTAGTGTGCGGGAAGTGAACTGTGTCACCTTCATGGATATCCATGGCCGTACGTAACTATTTCCGTTTCCTAGCTGAGCTCAATTAACAGCGCATAGTGCTTTCCAGATGAGGCCCGGCCATACAATCACAGTGTTACCTTTAAACAAAAGATAGAAAAATTCTGAGAAAATAGACTCTGAAATAGATGGCTAATCGAATAGGCTTTATTTCTCTGGCAATTAATCAGTGAACATAAAAGAAAAAGACAATTATCATAGAAACAGAGACTGGAGATCTACCCGGCAATGTAAATTTTCTCCAGTTTGCGACGTTGGCAACAGTGCATGCTTTCTTATTGGAAGTTGGAGAGACCTAATTAAAATCCAGTTTCAGTTTGACGACGTAAAGCTGTAAAAATCCTGCAGCTAGCGCTTCGTACTTTGACGCAGTCACTCCAAACAATTATTTCCAAAACCACTCCTCTCTACAACAAGTTTCGATCACTAAGAGCGACAGTAACGGCATTGAGACCACCACCAAAAGTGTTCAGGTCACATGCTGGAGATCGTCTCCCCTTCGATCCTTGCGAGAGAAGACGACATATTTTAAAAAAAGAAAGAGTCAGGGAGGCCATCAAAATCTATTATTGGGCTCCAACCTCGCCGGTTACGAGTGCCCGCAATCTATCGGGACATTTTGTCACTTGATTCATGACAAAACGTCGAACTGCATCGCACTAGATTCCAAGATGGAATCGAAAGCTTGTCTGTCTTAAAAAATGTTTTATCCAGCCGTCTGAAATCTCGGAAGGACAGAATGAGGAACACGTTCTAATTTAAAGTACTGTTTATATAATACATAAGCTGGGGTGCTTAACCGAACTTTGAAACACTTTTAAGCCATACGTTACCGCTCAGTTTGACTGGGTAAAAACGCTTCGTGAGGCCTTACTTAACGTGGTCTTACTAACTCAAAGGTCGGTTAAGCAAGGTCAGATGCAAGTCAGTCCAAGATGGCGTTCAAACCGTGAAATCAAAAGGCATTCAGGGTCCAGTTGTTTAATACACTATCCACCGGATAAATCTCTATCCCATGAAAAATTCTTTTGTTTTCCCTAATACTTATCCGCTGGGTGTTGATTTATCAGGGTGAATCGGCGTTATCCAACCAGTTTGACAATAGACTACGAGTAGTCCCCCATTCAGTTCCTCACAGAAGCATATGCTTCCGGTTCCTCAGGGATAGTAGAGCGAGCGAAACGCGAGCGCGAGAGAAAATCACCTCACGCGAGAAAAAGCGACTCGTCGCGTGTCGCCTTTTCTCGCGTGGGGTGATTTTCACGCGCGCTCGGCTTTCGCTCGCTCTACTATCCCTGAGGAAAAATGGGGGACTAGTCGTAGTCTGCTTTGACAACCTTGTCCAGAGAATGATCATCCGATCAGGCTTGGAAATCAATTGCGTTATCCACTGGATAGGGTTATCTATCTCTTCAGCAACTGGGGCCAGGAGTGCAAGTCCCGCGGGAAAAAAAAGACTCGAATATTATGCGTCCCCTTCGTCCAACACAAATGTGTGTAGTAAAAAAAAGGAATAGACTGCCTTTTGTGGACTATGATTTTTATCTTTTTAAGAATTCTAGGAAATAACACTTACACATCGTAAAACTACCCTCCTAGAGGATCTCACCCGAAAAAAAGTCACCGGTACACGTTCGCACAGCTATTTCTTTTAAAAAAGGTTCAACTAGGTTTCCTGTGTCCGTACTGAATCAAGCAGTTCTCCTTGAACGCACCTGGAACGCGCGCGTTCCCTTTGGAGACTTTTTGACTTAGACAGGGATGACTCGGAGTATAATTAAAAGGAGATGGGAGGGGAAGAGTCGGAGAGGGGTGGACTTTCAGTTTGCCTTTGCGTAATCACCCCATCCCCCCTCAATCAGCCATGGTTAGATGGATATCAAGGATAGAAAAATGGTGTGTTCTGGCCTAATTCGCCGGGCTTCATTCTTGATTTCGGGGGAGACAGGGTTTTATTGTGGGTATCCCTGGAAGCATTGTATTGTTCCCGTAGTCTGAGACCTTGCCCTCTCTCCATTATCCCTCTATGTTTCGCCTCGCCTGCTCTTAAAAAAAGAAAAAACAAACAAACAAATAAACAAACAAACACGCCTGAACCCACAGGTAGCCCAAGCTCGAAATATGGGCATCGCCGATGCATCGGCATTGTTGGGTAACATTCGAAATATAAGGATTTTTATGTGGAAAAAACGTACCGTTTCTGTAACCTACGAAAATGAAAGGACCTCAATAAAAAACAGCTTACCTTGCATAAAATGTGTGTTATATCTCTCCTGTGTGGTGCATGAGCCGATTTATGGCCGTTCTAGGGGTTGTACTGTAAACGGTTTTCTCTCTCTTCCTGAAGGAATGATAGAGAGAGCAAACCGGTTCGAATAAAACCCATTAAATGGCCATAAATCGGCATGGAAACCACACAAGAAAGAAGGACACACAAGTTAAGCTAGGTTAGCCGATTTTTATTTAAACCCTTTCACATTCGTAGGCTACAGGAACAATTGTTTTTCTCCTTTACAAATCTTTTATTTTGAACGTTACGCACAGTTTCGAGCTTGGGTAACCTGTGCTGAAAACACTTTGCGCAGGAGAGATAGCCTGGGAACGAACTGTAGAGTCACATTGCAAAGATAAGATCTACGTCAAGAAGGCATTCAAAGGTTTTCTTCTTCAGATAAGCAGAGCCTTGTTTCTTTAGAGGTAAGAGGTGTTTGATATAGACTACTTATCGTATGCGACACAATCACGCGCGCTGTCTGTGAAATATTGGGCAGTCAATGAATTTTCCTTTTGCATATTTATGGCGGAAGTCAGCGGAAGTTCGGCGTGCATGCAAACCGCACTTCTCATTGCAAAAAGATGATCAGAAGCTTTCCTTGGACAATTGGATAATCTAAATATCTCGGATTTGACAGTTATGTAGTTGCGTAGTTTTGAGGGGGATTGTAGTTGGTTTGTTGAAGGAGATCGATGGACGATGAGACATTTCCGAGAATGTCTGGGATTTAATAGGTGTGATCATATTACTCAGGGTACCGATCTAAAATAACGACCCTATTTTTCGTTCAACTTTATTATTTTTTAACATTTGCTGTTGTAGAAAATGATGTCTAAATCAGTTTGCATTGTATCTACAGTTAAACCTCTCCACAACGGGCATTTTCTTCTGTTCCCAAGGTGGCCGTTGTGGAGAGGTGGCTGTTATTATAGGGTGGTTGCTAGCGGGTAATGTGGCATGTTTATTATTCTAAGTATATGCTTCCTGTATCTCATAATGATAATTGAATCATATATAATAACTAGTAATAGTTGACACTACAGCTGCCCCCGTTCTTTATATGTGGGCGCAAGTAATAGAAACGTCATCATTACCTACTGATTCCTCACGGCCCCAGTTCGAGCAAATCGAGATTTTTTCTAGTATACTGACTGCATATTTGAACTGTAAGTACTGTCCTTAATATACGCTTGAGTTACTAGGGTGTCTCCTCGGGATTTCGCCTCTGGGCAAAATCCCTGCGGGGGCAATTATAATTATAGATATAAAATACTTAAAAACTTGAATAATGTGTTGAATCAAAATGTTACCGTGACAAAACAAACAAGGTTTGCATCACTTGCCATGTTTATCATAGACAATTTATGCTTACTGAAGCAGTAGAAGTAGGACACAATCATAAAACGATTGCTGCGATTGATCATCAAGGCGCCATATGGATCAATGACCATTCTTGATAGCCTGAAATTCAACCGATTGCTTCGAGTCGTTTTCTCCTCTCAACAACGTCTAAATCGACCAGCCGTGGATGCCGTCCAGTGACGTCACTCAATACCCGAAAACCGGGTAGTGATTTTGATTGGTTGATTGGCTAAACATTCGCATAATTATGTATAATTATGAAAAATTTTAGCGGGATTGTCGCTTGATATTCAGTGGATCGCATCCCCGCCATTCTTTCATTTAGTTCAAACATTTCGATAAGCTTAATGTTTATCTTAAACAGCAAAATTGCCCTTGTCTTCGAAACTGAAATGCTAAATTGAACTGCGAATGAAGAATCATTGTGGAGAGTCGGTAGGTTTTTCATTTAGAGCTGCTTTGTGGTTTCCAGGGTTGTCATTAAGAGCCGGGGGCCGGGGATTTTCCCCGGCTACTAAGAGAGTGGCCCCTGGCTACTTTTATTGGAAAATAGAAGAAAAATAGAACCAAAAGATATCCCTAGCCGTTTGATTCCCCACCTTCTGGTTGTATTTATCCGGCAACTTGAAATCTTAGTGACAACCCTGGGTTTCGGCGGCCGGTGATTTTGTTTACCCGAAGTTTTCTGAGATCAATGTTATAATTCAACCTTCTTGCTATTTTTACCTTCAAGTGTAATGATTCTGTTAGCTTTTCTTTCTTGTCTCCATGTTTTTTTTCTTCGTTAATTAAAGCAAATCATTGTGTTTTTGAACTAAGTGTTCCGTGTGTGTGTTTATTTCATTTGTGTGATTGCGACTGAGTTTGATTATAGAATTTAGTACAACCGGTTCAGAGTTGTACTGCATGCAGTTGATAGTTTGAATGTTAAACGTGAATTACAATCGAAAAAAAGTAGTTCTCTATCATGCAGACATTTCCAAACGATATTTCTCGGTTTGCCACTCGAAAATCGTGTTTTACTTTTTGCATGAATTAAAGCAAAGGTCAAGGAGTAGTGACGTCACTGGACGGCATTAACGGCCAGTCGATTCAGACGTTACTGAGGGAGTAATAATGACTTGAAGTAATCGGATGAAATTCAGGCTACATTCTTGACTTTTTCATCAGTCACTGTAAAAACTGGCGGTTGTCTAGAGGTTACGGTTTGGAACATGCTGTATTGGCCATTGCTGTTGTACAGAGGTGGCTATTTTAGAGAGGTTTGAACAAGAGTCAATGTATAGACTGTCCTCCAAGACGAAAAAGTGGCGGTTGTAGAGAGGCCGTGGCCATTGTGGAGAAGTGGAGGTTCGATTCTAGTCAGTTTCAATACATGTTGTCAAGGGTAAATATGTGTTCTGAAAATTCTAATTTTTCCCATGGACAGCCAGCCTTTACAACTGCAGATGCATTGTCAAAACAAAATAATTAAAACCAACTGAAACTTGCATTAATTCAGTGTGTGCCTATGTATTTCAGAACATTTCACCAAATTGTATTTAAGCATCTCTAGATTTTTTAAAGTACCCTTTGGGAATTAAGATACAGCGATCGAACACCCGCATATAAGAAAACATGATTTCGGGCCTCAGGCTGATATAGTTCTTTTTTATTGGTTGCTTAGTGAGAAATCAGCCTGAAGACGTGTTCTTAAACTTTGTTTCAGAAATACTACACATAACATGTTACTAGAGGTTTAATCAGCATAATTATTTTATTATAAAAAAGTAAGTAAGTAAGTAGACAAAAATGCTAAAGACACCCCGGCAACTGTTATAGTTTTGTAATTGTCTAGCAGCAACCATAGTTACATTGCTTTCTTATTGCAATGCCCTATCCCTAGGCCTTATTATATAAGAACATGTTTTATTTATCAGGCTGAACTGGTTCTTATATAGCTGGTGCTTTATGGGCCAAATTTCAGCCTGATGTTCTTAATCCATTTGTTCTTATATGTGTGTGTTAACTGTACTTCTGGAACCCCTGGCAAAGAGTGACCTTAATTAATTCTTTTCAATGAGACATTTCCTCCTACATGATTGAATTTTCGACCGCAGTGTTGAAATTCTTCAATTGAATTGCTGAGCACAGCAGTTGAAGCTTTAATTTTAATGGTATGATTTTTCATTTTCTTTTTCTCTTTTCATTCTTTCCTTTCTTTTTTTAGGGTGCAGGGAAGATGGGTCATCTCAGTTAATTAAAGGGCCAGGTAAAATAATTTCAAGTGCAGAGGGTCAAATGGTTCGACTTTTTAGTTTTCTCAGATAAGGACGAAAAACTGTAGGTCCCGTCTCACAGCAAGTTCACTGATTTGTTCTTGTGGGACGTAAAAGAACGCACATCACTATTCGAAAAGAGTAGGGGTCGTAGACCACGGTGGTGTGGCCAACCTTTACGGGTCGTGGGATTGGGTAGGGATGGCACCTTGCATGGGACCTGAGTCCCGTTCGTGCACATTCCCTCTGGGCAGGCCTGTGCCCAGAATAGCTGGTAAATAAATTCCTCGAGCCCAAATGGGCTCTGAGTCAGCCTCATGGACTATAAACGCAGAGGCCACGAGGGCGAGAGGAATAATTGTTTCAGTAAAATCCAACTAGTTGGTCAAAAATATCGAGATAAAACAACTTTAGCTATAAAATTAAAGCTAGACTTAAAGCCATTGTTTTGGTTTTCAAAGCTGGTGGTTTTTGCTACTAGTGGGCTATAACATATAGCCTAGTGGTAGCTCAACCAATCAGAACAGAGCATTGATAATAGTCCACTAGTTGGATTTTACTAACGTGTACTAGCCCAAAAGTCATTTCAACGTACCCGAAAAAATTTGATTACAGTTCTTCTGTAATTTAAATTCCCCAAGAAACTTCACTTGCCCATTGGGCAAATTAAGAACAGAATTTACTAGCCCGATAGCAAAATCCACTAGCCCCAGGCGATCGGACACTACTTTCTTTGCATGCTGAAGGGCTAGGAAAAAGAGTCCCCTGGGCATGCAAGGAAAGTAGTGTCCAATAGCCTTGGGCTAGTAGATTTTGTGATCAGGCTGGTGAACTCTGTTTTTAACTCTCCCAAATGGTAAGTGAAGTTTTTTGGGGAATTCAGATTACAGAAATACTGTACTCAATCCCGTTCATCGAAACTTTTTTTGGGCTAGTCAAAATGACTTTCAGGCATATGTGTATGCTAGGTACAGCTTTCTCGAATGGCAAGCTGTAAAGCTGACTTTCTTTGCACCCTGACCAATCACGAAACTGGCATCAGCTGGTGAATGCAGAGAAAGCTTGTTACAAGTCAATGAGTTATGAGTCAAGTTGTAAGTCAGGTTGAATTTAGGCCTTAAAAGGTTACGTTTAGAGGTTAGGATTATAAGTCTGGTTTAGCTGTGATGGTCAATTGTTTAGCAGTTGCATTGTTAAAACACTTTTAAGTCACTAATTTGTTTAAATTTGGAATGTGCAGGACCTGCACATTTCAAAAAAAAGGTTAAAGGACATCAAAAGTGTACAGAGAAGAGCAGAAACAAAATGATTTGTTACGATGTAAAAAAAATGGCATCACTCCTGGGAATTGTCATTCAAGTACTGGTAACTTTTGAGTGATTTGAAATGGCCATAAAAAGCCCACACCCCACCACACATTTTGACAAGATCAGGGTGCAGATTACCTAAAGGCTTGCAGCAATTGTATTTAGTTGAACCTCCATTTAAGCAGGTACCCACAACAATAGGAGAACTCTTGCCGGAATGGCCAATAGCTGTGACGGTGGCCGCTCGATAGAGGTGGCTACTTAATACCGGTTCATTTTACAATATTCTTTTGTACAATGATTTCAGGACTTTGAACACTAGCCACTTAATAGAGGGTGGCCACTGAATACATGTAGGTTTCTCCTTAATGGAGGTTCAACTGTATTTGGAATGTCATTGCTGCCGGGTGTGATTAGTGAGGCAGTACACTTACATGTATATTGTTCATAATAGGGGTTTCAGAACTTGGAGGTGTATCATGTTTATTTTGCTATTTTTGTTTTAGATTATAAAAAGCGACATAGCTGTTTTAATAATTTAAAACATGGATGACTGTTCCAGTGCAAACTGGAGAGCCTACATTAGATATGAAAGTGGAGCAGTCGTTTTGGATCTGAATGGAAAAGGACTATCCAGTGTACCTGATGCAGTCACTGAACTGATTGAAGTGGAGGAAATTAGGCTGCGTAAAAATAATCTGTCTGCGTTGCCAACAAGTATCAACAAGCTGGAAAATCTTCAAATGCTGGATGTTGCTGGTAACAACCTAACCCATTTACCAGCTGAGATTGGCGACCTGAAAGAGGTGAGGTTGTTGAAAGCGGGTTTCAACCAGTTAGTTAGTGTACCTTCCAGTATACAGAAGCTGGACAAACTTGAAAAGCTGTACCTGGGTAATAACAGGCTAAAAGAATTGCCTGTTGAGATTTGTGACCTGAAGGAACTGAGGGTATTGAGTGTGAGTAACAACCAGTTGGTTGGTTTACCACAGATTGCACTGAACAAGCTTGAAGCTCTGAACTTGGATAATAATAGATTGACAGAATTACCCACTTCATTTGGTGACCTGAAGGAGCTAAGAGTGTTGAAAGTGAGAAACAACAAGCTGGTTGGTTTGTCCTCCAGTATACAGAAGCTGAGCAAACTTTCATGGTTGTACTTGGATAAGAACAGTCTAACGGAATTACCCTCCGAGATTGGTCACTTGAAGGAGCTGAGAGTCTTGCAAGTGACTTACAACTGTTTGGTTGGTCTGCCTACTAGTGTGCTGAAGCTGAACAAGCTTGAAGAGCTGTACTTGGGTGCAAACAAACTTAGAGAAATACCCACTGAGATTGGAAACCTGAAGGAGCTGAGGTTACTAGATATCAGTAACAACGAGTTGGTTCATTTACCTACCAGTATGAAGAAGCTGGACTACCTTGAAAAACTATATTTGGGTTATAACAAACTTACTGCAATACCTACTGAAATTGGTGATCTGACAAACCTGAAAGAAATGTATGTGAGGGGTAATCCTTTCACTGTTGATGCTGTAAGATATGTTCTGAAGTTGGGGAAAAAAGGAATGCATACAGATATTTCAGGTGAGAAAAAGCCTAAAGGGATGGTTAGCAATATTATTGAAAGAAGCTGAGTATGATGTGAAGAATTATGTAGATTGAGGAGAATGTTATTCGGTCCTTGCCAAGTGGATAACTGTCTCTGAGACCTTTATAATTCTTCACATCATACGAGAGGCAGCGAGCTAAATTCAGTTGTTCAATTATATTATTATTATTAATTCAAAATATTTTCTAAGTTCTTAACAAGTTTACCTCCTTGCAGACTTTCTTCAAAACTCTGGTCTATTTCCCTGCACAGTTTCAGGATATAAAGAGATGTTTTTTCTTGTAGATACTCCTCAAAAGATACTTCTCAAAAAGTAGAGAAATAGAAATCCATTGAGCAGTATGCTCTGCTCGTTCTTGCAATTCGTCTGTTCAGTGTAAGCCTGCATAGCAAGCGTTTACAATCCAATTCCTCTTTTTGCCTCTCGTCCCAACTTTCTCAACAAATTCGCGCGGGAACGCTTGCTACGCAGGCTAGTTAAGTTTTAGTAAAAAAAAAATTCAGCCATTTGGAATAGTCACGAACGCCATTTTTTAGTTCACTCGCGGGAATAAAAACCTTGGCTGCCGCTCCTGGACACAAGTTTGATTATAGTGATATTTGCCTGGAAAGGAGGCTTCTTGGGCAATACAGCATCAATACATGTAGCCCTTCGTCCGAACAAAGTGTTTAAACTGTCAGCTTTTTTATCCCTTTATGGTGATGAAACCACATTTTTGTGTCGTTAATAGAGACCTATGTGACGTTAGCCAAGCCGTGTGCGCATTTTCCTGGTCCCTATGTGACAGACGTCCTGTATCTTTACTACTTTTTTGAACAGAACGGTTATGGCATTATTACAGTAATTTCACTGTAATTATTATAATAATAATAATTTATTTCCGTTACCCTAGCTCCCACAGAAATAGAAGCTCAAGGAGAAAGAGCCCAGCAAATTTACCAACGTGCTCTAAGAGATGGCGCTGTTAAAGTTTACCGCGGTCGGGTGTTGCTTATTGGTCAGGATCGAGCAGGAAAAACAAGCTTGAAAAAGTCTCTCATTGGTCTACCGTTTAATCCCAAAGAAAGTAGTACTGACGGAATTGAGGTGGATCCTTCATTATTTCAACTGGACGTTGATGAAGTTAAGAATTGGCAACCCATTGATGAAAGCAAACAAGGATTGTTGCCGGGATGTTCGACAGATGTGGCACAGATGGTGGTGGAGAAACTTTGTATTCCAGTTAGCCATAATTGGGAAGAGAAAGAAGGTACAGAAAAAGATGTGCAGCTTGATGGTGATGATAACAAGAACGAGAAAGAGCTTGACGATACTGATTGTGAAAAGGAAGAAGATTCAATCGAACAGGTTTGTCTTCAGTCCCCTAGCATTTGCTTCCTTACCGTAAATGGTCTTGTAGACTCCCTCTTTCAAATAAACGTCTCTTGTCTAATCCCCTCCACCCCACCACCACCACCTTTTATGCAATAGACACCCCGCATGACAAATGCTCCAAAATACTTGAAAATAACAAAATAGATCAAAGTTAAGATTCTGTCATTGTACTTGAGCTTTACGAAAACGACACAGATACCTATATGGCTACACTTGCTACAAGTCGACCTCTCACAAGTTCTTAAAAGCGAACAAAGCGTGCGACGAAGTCTCGAGGTCAACTTGTTTCGCCTGAATGGATTTGAATCATATCATAAATTCACGCGGGAAACTGAAAATGATTGACATAAGCTGTGTTGGGAGCGGCGTGAAATATCACTCACTGTCCAATTTGTCAATTGTCATGACGTCATTGGTAGAATTTTCGACCGGTGAATTTCGCGCCAAACAGATATGAAAAGTCCTTTAAAATGGCGTAACCAACGAGGACAAAAAATAAAGGACTTTTAGAAAGTCTACTAAATGGCCTAGACGTAAATCTATCAATGGTTGGACTGAATCTGAATCTCCTGTTTAAAATCTGAGGTTATGTAATATTATTCGTGGAAAGCATATTAGTTTTGTTGAGTTTTACATGTATGAGAATAAATGCCTCTCCATTCTTTTAAACGCCTGAGCCTTTCTATTAAACAACCCCGCGTGGGCTGTTAAAATTGAATAGGCATCTATTAGATCATTTAGGGCATTAAATCAGGTCAGAGGGGCTATGTCATGTGCTCTTTCCTATCTTTTTAAAGAAGTAAAACTTTTTTCGCATCATTTGAATTCCAAAATTGAGATAAAATAATAGAGAGCTTTAGATTCTAAGACGATGACGACTACGAGTGCGAGATTTTCTCATCGCTGAGAAATACTTTTTCTTGTAAAAAAGGCAGTTTATTTCAGACCTTTTTACTTGGTACGTTATTACCCTATTACAGGTTCCTGATCCAAAAGAAGAAAGTGTTAGTGAACTGTCATCATTGGGTCCTCATCACGAGTTAGAGGTTGATAACACTTCACCTCCAGCTGAGATCCAAGAGCGAGCCGTTAATTTGATAAGGTATTTGAAAGGTGAAAGAGATGTTACGGAAAATTCCGTTGGTAGCATTGAACTGTGGGATTTTGCTGGACAACAGCTGTACTATGCATCTCATCCTGTATTTTTAACATCACGTGCAATATGTATCTTGGTGTGTAACCTGAGCAAATCGTTGCACCTAACCGCTCAACCCCGTGTGAGACAAGGAAATTATGACGTCATGTTGGACAACCCAAACGGGGAAACAAATCTGGAGAATCTGCTGTCTTGGCTGTCCACTGTGCATAGCATCACGCATATGAGGGGACAAACCCGTGACAATGCCGAAGAAAAGCTGCCCCATCTGCGTCCCCCTGTGATCATTGTAGGCACCCATGCAGACCAGCCATTTAAAGACATTCCAACTATGAAGTCTGAAATACAGAGGGCAATTGCTGGTAAGGACTATGAAGGACATGTGGTTCGGCCCATCTTCAGCATTGACAACACTGCAAAATTACTTCAGAGTAAGATAAAAAAGGTTTTCTGGCAAGATAAAAGCATCGATGACATCCAAGCTCTACAGGACAAAATCATGGAAGTGCTAAGGCAGGAGCCTTACATGGGGGAGATGATACCTGTGAGGTAAATAATAGTAATAAATGAAGAGGAGTTTACTAAATGAGAATTTTCATGTCAAGAGTTAAGTTGTGGCGGCATTAAAATGTTTTATATTTGTAGCCTTCTTTGTTACAGTCCTTATAGGTTTTTGTCGAGTGGTTAGAGCACTGGAATTGTAATCCGAAGGCCGCGATTTCAATCCCGCCCTAACTGCTTCCTGGATTTCTCCACGGTATTCCCGACTGCAACTCCTCACAGTCACCATTGTTAACAGCCGACTGGTTTGCCTCCGTTCAGTTGGGATTCTTAACCTTGTGGGCCGCACAGAAAACTACTGGTTTACCAGTAATCGTGTTACTCCTATAATAATCAATGGCTATGACGGCACACAAAAGCGTGACCCAAAACATTTTAAGGTTTTGTAGCCCCTCACTCAGGTTGAAAGACAATGTCAGTAATATGAAAAGTATGTGACTTTTTAAAATAGTAAATCAAGCAGAGGAACAGTTAAATTCATGTTATTTTTTCACAGCTCCTTCTTACAGGTATTGTGTCTAATCAGAAAGAGTTTTCAGTGATTCCTGTTTTAACTACCTGCCTGTTATGGGTAGTTTCTTGGTGTTGCGGACGGGTCCGATCACCAATCAACGTGATACAAAACGGATTGATAAGACACTGAACAATGCCCACACTACAACGCAAAAGCCAACCAACAATGGTTTCCACAACATTCAAAACACACCAGTTATGGATATCTGGCTGCCCAGTGATAAATGTTTATCATATAGTACAGGTTTTAGTGACTTTGAAGGCAATGACCACGGGAAGCGTTTGATGGAAAATTTGTGGCTTAATTTCTGGTGTCGATCACCAAAAAAAAGAACATTACGTTCCCTTTTAGTTCGAAAAACTTTGCATTTTATTTTTTTGTTTTTAACTGGTAATCCCTTCTTAATGCAAAAGAATTTTGAACTTTATATGCCTGTGGATTTCCAACACATTCAATAAGGTCCATTCAGTGAAGTTGACATCCAGAAGTTCTGTTACTCTCCTGTTTTGCTTCTGCACCCCCTTCACCCAATATGTCACTACAGTCAGAAGCACTTCAGTGACATGAATCCTTTTTTCAAACCAGGTGGCTAAACTTTGAGAAGGTCATCAATGCTTTGCTATCCAAGGAAGTGCATCACTTGAATATAAAGGAACTTCAAAGTTATGCCAAAGAGAAGTGCTTTATTGATGACGAGGAAGAGTTTACCACCATGGTAAATTTCTATCATGACCTGGGCATTATCATCAAGCACTACAGCACAGTCATTCTGAGTGCGAAGTGGCTGATAGATCTATTCGGGCAGCTTATCACTATTCCAGATTTTAATAAAATGGTAAGAATTTTCATAGGTACTTGTTTGAACTGTTGCAAGGGTTTTTTCTTTCACAATGGTCCCCACTTTTTTAATCTTTTTTTCAATTTATTCTCTCTAGGACCCCAAGGTTTCCAAGCACTGGAAGGAAGTTGAAGAAAGCGGTGTCCTCGGCATAGAACTAGTTGATCATGTGTTTTCCAAATTTCTTCTGAAGGGCATTGCGAGGGATGACATTCTGGACATGATGAAACAATTTGGTTTGATTGCAAAGTTTACATCCTCTAAAAATGATGAAAAGTATTTCGTGCCGTGCCAGCTCAAAATGCCACCTAATTCCCTTTGTTCTATGGTACCTTCAAGCTCTGATCCCTGTCCTCTTTATGTTTATTTTTCCACCGGTTTCGTCCCCCATGGCTTGTTCACACTGCTTGTTTCTAGACTCGTCAGTTGGTGTTCTGAGGCTGGTCCAACTCAACCCCCTACCCTTTACCGAAATGGAGCATGGTTTATTATTGGCAGACAAATTATCCACGATCTGGTTCTCATTTGTAAGAAGCAGTTCATTAAGTTTTTCGTCAAGCAAATAGCCCAAGATCAGCACATCAAAGGAGATGACACCAGGGAAACTGCAATTCAGGTTCTTGAGTTTTTGGAGACAACTTTACAATCTTTGTCAAAGGATCTTCCTTATCTACGTGGACTGCAATATCAGATAAGGGTTCGATGCCCCTATTGTCAGCTGGAAAAGTGTACAGGGCATAATCAGATGGCATGTACTCATGAAGACTGTCTTCACCTCCTCGAGTTACAAGGCCAGCCGCTGATCTGCAAAAGGAAACCTGCAAGCAGAGTTCTTACAGTTCAGGGACAAGAGAAATGGTTTTCACAGACAATAAGTCAGGTATTTAGTGAACAACCTCGTTCCCAGGGTTCTCTCCTACTCGCCCTACGGAGCGAGAGAGAGAGAGAGAGACCCTGGAAAACGCTGGTCACGTGGCTCCAGAACAAAATTAATTCTGAGGGAGGAGTCCTTTGTCTCACATTTTTTTTTGTCTGGTTTATTGGCAACGTTCACGCAGTGATCGCAACAGCAAGATAGATTTGCTAACCCTACTACAACTATAACTGAAACTAAGGAAAATTTCTGCCTAAACAGAATTATCAGATAAACAAGTGAATTACCAAAGAAGGAATCAAAAACTAGCGTTGTCACCGGTTTAACCGATGACACCAATCGCTAAAAATCTATGATCTTGAGTTATACACAAGCGAGTTAATTTTTTGAAGGTAAAATCCCTGTATGTTGAACTTCTATATTAAAAGTTTCAATGTTTGTCTGACAGCGGCTGGTAATCGGGCCAAATAAACTTACACCATTTGCGGTCTTAAAGGTTCGGCATGACAAACCCCTGGGACAAAACATGGCACTTACGTTGAGAGCAAGGAATTCAGTTAATACATTTACGATCAAAGTAATATTTTAGATCTAGTGAATTCACGGAAAGCTATAGCCTAAAATGTCAGCATTTTCCATCCCCTAACCTTTGTTATGATGCGGCATTAGAAATAGATCAAAGCTAAAAATAATTAAAAAACCAACGCGACGTGGAAGACAACAGGAAATAGTATGAACAGAGACAGAACAGACAACATAACCTGCGTAATAGTAGTCTTGAAAACACATACAGATACTGTACATTTGTTTTCTAAAGTGGCCTCCACAACATAGATACGGCAATTCAAATCTAGTGCGTTTCGTTATGGATACTGCTACCAGGCAGACCAGAATACCTAAATTATTTTTGACTGTACAAACGGTGAATCCTCCGCGATTTCTGTTGCATGTGCCAAATGATAGCGTCGCTGATAAACATCCGACTTACATCCAGATATTCTGCAGAAAGTTACGCTTTCGCTGTCAAAGGATTTTGTGCATTATTTTCGGCTTTCAAGATCAGGTCAGGTACACAGTTTCATGGCTGCACTGACCTGTTTACGCTCCGTAGAGACAAATCTCACACTTTCCTGCCCCTTCCCCAAATCATTTGTTTGTAATCTCCCAGATTCTGGGAGACACGTTACCAGCGTTTTCCAGGGTCTCTCTCTCTCTCTCTCTCTCTCGCTCCGTAGGGCGGGTAGGAAAGACCCTGGGAACGAGGTTGTTTAGTGTAATTCATTCAATTTCCAGCAATACTATTAGCACTTTATAAACTTACGATTAAATAACAATCTATATATAAATCACCAGGCCTCGGTTGTTCAAAGGCTGGATAGCGCTATCCACCGGATAAATCTCAATCCAGTGGATAGTATAATTAGTTTCCCCAATACTTATCCGTTGGATAGTGATTTATCCGGTGGATAGCGCTATCCAACGTTTGAACAACCGGGGCCAGGGCTATAGCACGTACGGTATCTTCGAAGTCAATGTTACTTCATGTCTAAACTACTTAAGAGCAGACCATATTACCTTTATTAGATTATCGGGCGATACTTATCGCACTGTATGTGTCTACTTCTAGGCTCTCTTTGGGTCTCTAGATAAAAGAAAGTCCGAAGGAATTGAGACTGAGGACTTGCTTCACTTTTATGTTAGAAAAGTGGACCTTTCTGGACTCCTGAGCTGATATGTAGATACCTCACGTCACCCCTCGTATTTAGTTTTTGTTTTAGTGAACGGCATAGCAACTGTGTCGAATTACATATGCAATTTACATATGCTATTTGTTGTAACAACTTTATTGCCAGGAATATATAAAGCATTTATATAGTCTATATGTCATATGTGGTCTATTCATATACGTTTTATATCTTTTTTAATTTTTTTTCTTCTGCAAACGAAAATACGCTTTTTGATTTGGAAAGTCACGGCCCCATACTTTCCTTAAAACGTTCAACTTTTTGTTTCCTGACAGGAAACGTGTTCATCCTCGTCTGGTGTGACACAAAGACCACATCGAGAATGTTTAATCTTGAAAGTTGCCCTTCTGGCTATTGAGTGGGGATCATCTAAGGGTGGCCTGTCAACAGTCAACAGAACACTTGCGATACATTTGGCAAAACTCTCAAACGTAGAGGTCACTATTCTTGTGCCTGAATTTGAGTGCAGTGAAGATGACAAGAGAACTGCCAGGAGTCATAGCATTGCCATAAGGGAAGCAGAGCATCTTCCTGGCTTCAGTGATCCTCTAGATTGGTTGAGCTTTCCACCAGATGACCTTGATATCCAAGTTGTGATTGGCCATGGTGCAAAGCTTGGCAGACAGGCCCAAATAATCAGAAAGTCGCATTGCTGTAAGTGGGTGCAGGTAGTGCACACTGAACCTGAAGAGCTGGCAATGCATAAGAACTATTCTGGCGCCGTTGCCAAAGGGGAAGGAAAGAACAGAGCTGAAGTTGACTTGTGCCAAATTGCAGATCTCGTAGTGGCGGTTGGGCCCAAGTTGACAGAAGCATTCTCTTCCAAATTGCGTTCAACTCATCGAGAAATCTTTCAGTTAATACCAGGTTCCTTTGAAGAGTTTTTTGATATTAAACGTACTACACAAGAGAGTGCGAATTTCAAAGTGTTAGCCTTTGGTCGCGGTGATTTTGAAGACTTCAGTCTCAAAGGATATGACATTGCCGCTAAAGCCATTGTTGAATTGAAGGACAGTTCATACCGTCTGATATTTGTTGGTGCTCCTGATGGAAAGCAGGATGAAGTCGCAGATAATCTACTCCAGTCGGGCATTTCAAGAAACCAACTGATTGTCAGATCATTTGTGAAAAACAAGCAAAGATTGAAAGAGTTGTTTTGTGAAGTTGATGTGGCCATCATGCCGTCAAGAACTGAGGGGTTTGGCTTGACAGCACTAGAAGCCATGTCAGCTGGTCTTCCCATTCTGGTAAGTGGAAACTCTGGGTTTGGAGAAGCATTGCGTGATCTTCCAATAGGAGATTCATTTGTGATTGATTCAGATGACCCCAAGGAATGGGCAAGGGAAATTGCTGCTATCCGTAAAAAACCCAAGATACAACTGCTTGAGGACATCCAAAGTCTACGAAGATGTTATACAGAAAAATTCCGTTGGGAAAGACAATGTCAGACTCTTGTTGACAAGATGTGGAAGACAGTTTACGGTAAGGAGATAAAGTAACGACAGTGATAGGGATAATGAAATGTGCGTTCAAATTTGAATTCGAATGCGTATCTCAGCGTAATTGTCCTTTGTTTTGCCTTCATTTTACGTGATACATGTTTAAGGTCATAGAAATACGACTGTGTTGCCAACGTCGACCATTTAAATTGTAATATGAGCATACCTTTTCTCCTCGCACACTTTTCTCCTTACATTTCTTGTGGTAAAGGGTCTGGATGGGGGTGCTGATCCCACATTCCCGCTTCTTTGTCACAACGATCCCGCATCCCAAACTATTGTCATTGATCCGTATACATTTCTATCCCGAATACCGTTCGTTTTCTTTGCCAATACCGCATCCTGCGCCAAGATTTTAGCGAATCCCGCTTCCCGAGTAGTGGTCAAATCCCGTATCCCGTCAAGAAATTTTGCTTTTTCCCTTTTCTCGCGCTTTATTTATGTCAAACCCCATGGATTTATATATAAACTTTTTCTTCAAAAAGTAGATGTGTCCAGACGTCTCCTCGCAAGACCTCCGACAATTGGACTCTTGTGAGCGACCACCTCCCGTAAGCGGCCACTGACTCTCCGCATTTTGTGTGGTCGTGTACGGGAGGTTAGACTGTACCAAAGAGAACGAATGGTGCGCTACAGAGGTTGTAATCCTTGACCTTTCTTTTTAATTCATCGCCTATTTAAACATTACAGGTGCGGGAAGACCCCGGGAACATGCATATCCAGTGAACAGTTTTGAAGAAGGTGTTTCAACAGGACAGTTGCCAGGTGATGTCATTGTCTGCTATTTTTGGAGGAGAGTATTCTGATTTTGTTCAGTTGAAGCCGCGGTAATTTAACCGGAATACGTTTTCGCACGAAATTGTCTGGTGTTTTTGGCTTTGTATTAGTGTACTATCCTCTACTAAACTAACGTGAAAAGTGACCTCTGTTTAATTAATTTCCCTCTATCATTTACAGATGAACCCGTTTTCCATGCGCTTCAACAAATCGAACTGGAAACACGCACGACGACCAGTAAAACGGATCTCTCACTGAATTTAAAGAGCATTTCTCTGGATAAAGGTTTCCTGATTTCCGATAATCAAGGAGAAGGAAACTGTATGTTTCTGGCACTTTCAGAGCAGCTTGAGCTCATTAAAGGAATCAAAATCTCCCATAAAGAGTTACGCTTAGCCGTTGTTCATTACCTTAAGGAAAACTCTAAGCTGGTTAGTGTGTTATTATTCTTTGTCAGTGTCTTAAGTTATTTGTCCTACACTAGCAAAGTAAGCATTGAATGATGATGGCAGAGACAGCATTCCGTTCGGTTCTAGTGTAAATTTAGTAACGGAGACGGAGGCATTTAAAGGAAACATTTTCTTCTTTTCCGCTTCGGTCGTCGAGTTTCCGTCGTTTACATCTTACAGACAGGCGTGGGACTTAAAGGAGCTGTGTCACGAAATTCGGCCAAATTAGGTAATTACAAAATGCCTGTAAATTAAGAGAAACGTAAAAATAGTCGCTTAAACATCAAAGGAAGGTTAAAATAACACAACAGATACAACAGATGCCACGGATGGGAAAAACTGAAGAAGATTGAAACGGATTGAAATTAGGGTTTTTGAAAACTGCTCAGCCTAGCAGTTTTTCAAAGTTGATCTCTGCTGTTTGCAACTTCAAAAATAATGCTCAGGAGACATATTTGTTTGTCTCGAATCTCTGCTTGTGTCATTTACAAGTAATTTCTTTGCTTTCTTTAAGTTCCATAGCGATTTTGGGCGAGTAACTGGCAAAATTAAACAAAATGAACTGGACTGCCGTGACACAGTCCCTTTAACCATGGTAGCAAAGTTTCTCTTTTGTTCCATAATTTTGTTTTACACCAGAACATAACGTTTTTCGTCTTCTGTCTCCATTCCATTGCTTACTTAAATGCAGAGGAAGCTTACTTTGTCATACGTTATGTTGAACACATCGAAAAGGAGTACCTTTTTGTCGAAAATAGTATATAAAAGTGCAAGGGGCTGGACATCGGGGCGGAACCGCCCCGTATAAAACTTTAATGAATAGTCCTTCGGGGTAGAAGCATTTTACTCACGTGGCCATCAGCTATGCAAGTGTATTGAAACAAAAGAACGTCTTTTTTATATAAGAAAAACCTTCAACTCCCATAATATTGCTTAGAGGTACTAA
Organism: Porites lutea; assembly: GCF_958299795.1. NCBI lineage: Eukaryota > Metazoa > Cnidaria > Anthozoa > Scleractinia > Poritidae > Porites > Porites lutea. The sequence goes on along the minus strand of NC_133208.1, from coordinate 12,893,793 downwards.
CGTGGCAGCCGTTTTATTGTTTTGGGCATCTATAAGGCGAGCGTGGCGTCACATAAAAATGCTTTGAGGAGAATTTTTCAAAGTGAGACGGGTACTTAGTACTGGTGCGATAGTCTGTTTTAAATGCTGTAAACAACGACGCAATTTCCTGAAAAGTAGTGTGTACTAATGCTCCCCCCCCCCCCACCCGCCCCGCTCCTTGTGACTACAGTATTTTTCTCTTTCAGCCGAATGGAACAGAGCTGTTCCACTTTGTCCATGGATGCTCATCTTGGGAAGCGTACCTCGCAAGTATGATGACTGATGGGACATGGGGTGATCACGTGGTTCTGCATGGTGCAGCAAACTGTTTTGAGACGTGCATCCACGTGATCAACAGTCTGCCGCATCACAATGACATATGGATCTGCCCAGAGTATGATGTTACTGGTAGGAACCGACTTGTGCTGGGTCACCTGCACGAGCTTCACTATGTTAGTCTCATCCCAGATATAGGATGGAAAGATGTCTGATTACACTGCAATGTGACATTTCCGAACTTGTGTTATCAAAATTCAAACCATTTGAATGAGGCAGTTGCACCTTTTATAAGCGTCTTATTTGCTAAAGTTACGATAAAACGGGCAACAAAAGCGTTAACTTTTTGTTGCGGCATTGCTGCAAAACGGGTTGAAAAGCTTGCGAAAAGTTGTTAGAGAAAGCAGAGGGTAGTTTTACTTTTTGCAACAGAATCTGTGCATGTTGCGAATTTACCGGCGAAAGTAAACTTGTTTTGCAGTAAGTGTCTTAAGGTGATGTTACTAGACGATTCGCAACGACGATTTTTAGTGCAACACAGCGTTGTAATGTTAAACAATGTTGTAACCGATTCGAACCCTTTCCCAACAATGTTGCAACGCTTCGTTGAGCTAAAAATCGTCGTTGTGAATCGTCTCGTTGAACATCACCTTTAAATCCCGTGTATGGTGTGACTCCGGCTTAATTTCACAAGGTTGGAGGTACTATCAATTGATGCTAGGAACCAATGAGATCTTAGCATTTAAACATGACATTGCTAAGGTCAAACAAGGACACTTTGAGACCGCCACCTTGGTTTTCTCAATTTTTCGTATTGTATAGTAATGCACCTCTTTAAGGTTTCAAATTTAAGTATGGGTGCTGCTTCAGGACATTTTTGACCTAATTCGGCTATCGCGAACTTTACAACGCACGTATTTCATAGCTTATGACTTCAAGATTTTCAAATGAAACGTTTAGTTAATAATTGATATTTAGATATGCACTTGAACTCGGAAGTATGCGGCCTATGAACTGTGGTTTTAGAAGTTTGAAAGGCACCTTTTTAAAATATAAGATGTTCCTAGTAAGTTAATCCTGTAAACAAGCTTTATTATCTCGCTTACAAAGTTCAACAGAGCTTTTTCGTTCCGGCAAACATGAATTAAGTGAACAACATGATACAATTTGCTTGCTGCTTAAGGGTCATAGCAGTTATTATTATACATCGGACTCACTATGAAAAATCTGATTTGTCGAGAACATTCAATCAATTCACAATAGCTTGTGAACTTGACATGATAAATGCAATATCTGCTGCAGATATTACATTTATCATGTCAAGTTCAACGTCTGCCTGGTTACCAAGCCCCTTGGAGTGTTCTCCTCAGAAACAGAATGACTGAATGTCTTCTTTTGCCTATTGTTTAAAAAATGTATAATAAAACAATAATTGAATTCGGTTTTCGCATAATATCATGAATTATCAAAACCTCGTGTCTGTATTATCTGCCTCAGCCTTCGGCTTCTGCAGATAACACAGACCTCGGTTTTGATAATTCATGATATCATGCTCAACCTCATCCAATAATTGTTTATTGAAAAGTGTTTAATTTACCCTAGGGCTTTAGTAAAGATACGAACCCAGAAACTTCAATTGATCCAAATTTTTCAAAATGCGATTGAGTAAATCATTTTATTAAGCTTTTGCATGAGCATATTTGATCACGCTGGATTGAATTAATCATTGCCGACAAAAATTGTCGTGAATGGGAATCTCAGTTTTTTTCTGTAGCTTTGAAAAGCTAATAACTTTTCTTTTAACCTTGTTGACCCAAAAACAGTTGACAATTCCCCCACTATAACTCGCAAATGATGTAAAGCCTTAATTGTGTCAATGATTAGAGTTTTAAAATGTTGTTAAGTTTGATTTCGGTTTTGCAATCGTTCGCGCGCTGCGTCTTTTTTACACTGTACAGTCACGCTTTTATTGGAGGTTGCAGTAACTTTTACGAACAAACATTATTTGCCGGCCAAGGTCGGCCTGGCGGCAAGTAACACATATTTCTTTTTATTACCATTTAAACACCTGTTTTCTATATTGGGCCATTCATACTTATGGTACAAATATTAGCAATCGATTGACAAGTGCTGTCCGGCGAGAAATCTCAGAAGCTCTTGCCCTGTGATGATAGTTGTCTATCATTGTTAAAATTAAAAATGATAATGGAGTGAAAACTTAACTGACTAAAACGAAAATAGTGGCTACAGATACAAGGTAGTTCTAGGAAAATTCTGATGATTATCTCATGGGCATTTGAAAGGACGTTCAATACACCACGTGTGGTCGTATTTATTTTCACGGGAAGTGCTATGTGTCCTTACTTTTATGCGCATATATTCGAACATGCAATTATCTTAAAGGAGTACAGTTTTTTTGGCCCTTCATGGCAATAGTTGCATGGTTGCTGTGGGCCACATGAACTTGCTTAAGTTTTTATTGCTTGCTTAGGTATTTATGCATTGCTTTGTTGTTTTTCAGACTGTCAACTCTGTTAACTTATAATACTTAACATGGAAGTGAAAATCTGTGTTTGAATTTTAAAGTTCAGTAAGTTCAGTTATTTTTCTCTAAGCTAATTCTCTGTCAGCCTTTGTAACATGTTCCGTAATATCGTCAAGATGGTTAATCGAATTCGCCTCATTTTCCAACAGTATATCAAAGGGTTCAAGGTTGAATTAAGAAATAACAGAGTCGAACTGAACAGATCCAAAACAACGGTATTGAAGCTTGCTGGACCAGAGATAAGATATACAATTAAAAAACAGAAATTCGGCAAATAACAAATTAAAAACGCAAGATAAACCAATAATGTTCCCATTGCAAATTTTCTCCAGCCTGCAGCGTTTCTCATGTTAGCATCGCTGCTCTGAGCTGTTGGTTGAACTTGTAAAGCCTGAATTTGGTTGGCGTGTCGACGTACAGCAACAAAAATCTTGATATTAAGTGGCGCTGTAGTCAAGAGAAGAGAGAGAAAAATAATGGCGTAAATAATGAAAGAAATTCGTGTCGGGATCCACAGTCTCAGAAACGATAAAACTGCGCTGCAAACCCACTTTGAAATCATTACAGTGACAACACGTTTGTGGGTCACAAGTTCTTGGTATCTGAGAAATAAGCACACAGCGATGAATCCATCTAAACTTAAAAAAGTCACTCCAAAGAAAGACGCATAACCAAACAAATTCACCGTGAAGGCGTAGAATTTGTAGACTATGTTATAGGCTGGATTGTTTTAAGTTTTTAGCTTCATTTCCATGACAAGAGTCGCAATGTACGAAGGCTGCACCATCAAACCAACACCCAGATCAGAAACAGCCAGACTTAAGAGCAGGGTTTTTAAAGGTCTTGGTAATGATGAGAGTTTTGTTAAGGCGTAGATCGTCAAACAGTTTAGCATAACAGCAGTGTAAGATAAGAAAGCGTTCAAAACGCAAGTAGTGATGTATGATGAGGTAATGTCTTCATGGTTTTCCATGACTGTAGACGTTAAAGAACGCCGCAGGAAGGGAAAAGTTTCAAGCTCACCAAATTCTACTCACAGTTTTGTGTTGAAATAAGCATGCGAGATACTTGATTAAAATAACAAAAACGAACGTTGAGGCCACAGTGGCGCTGGTGTTTTTGGGAGTCTCTTTCCTGTCTTTAATAAATTGCAACCCGAACCTGTGCTCTGATTGGCCACAGTGACCGCACACTCCGTCAAAAAATCATAACCAGGCTTAAATAATTAAACAGGCGTATAGTATAGGTGCAATTGTGACTGTCAATCATCTGAGTAATAAGTCTTCAAAGGTAAGATAATAATCTAAAAACATAATTAGTAGTCACAACGCGTTAAGATTGTAGCCTGCTCAAATTTAAAAATCCTAATGTATCTAGTCAATCAACTTGTGCTTTGTTTTAGCTAATAATCCGATAAACCTGGCTCTCTTATAAGGTTATTTTTATGAAAGACGGAGAAGGAAAGCTATCAAAACTTTGAAACACGGGGAGAGTTGAAAAAACTGACCCCCACTCCGCGGACTACCCACTGACCCCACTCCGCGGACTACTCTACGGACTACTCCGCGGACTACTCTACGGACTAGTCCGCGGACTACCATGCGGACTACCCTAACTAATCAACCAAATTTACTTTCACGGAGAAAAGAGTTAGAAGAAGCGTACCTGCCTACAAGATCACACTTGATAAACAGCCGCCATCTTGATTTTCGCCATTTTACTCGACCCAGCCCTTCTTCTTCATTGCTACGTCCATTGCAGCTTCCGTTCTTGGATCGTCACGCAACGCTTCTCTCCAAACCTCGCGTGACGATCCAAATAACGACTGCGTGCCCTACGTAGGAGAATACGTCTCCAAGGGCCTTGTGGGCCAGGTGAATCCAAAAATATGGTGACTTCCAAGCACGGCTATAAGTAAGTTCTTAAAAACATTTTTAAGCTGAATATAACAAAAACTGTTACCAGCGCCAATAGTGGTCATCGATTGGCTGAACGGCGTGCTCTGACTTGTGGCCGATGAAGACTGGGGCGAGGCTAAAGGAGAGCTGGGTCGAGTAAAATGGCGAAAATCAAGATGGCGGCTGTTTATCAAGAGTGATCTTGTAGGCAGGTACGCTTCTTCTAACTCTTTTCTCCGTGAAAGTAAATTTGGTTGATTAGTTAGGGTAGTCCGCATGGTAGTCCGTAGAGTAGTCCGCGGAGTAGTCCGTAGAGTAGTCCGCGGAGTGGGGTCAGTGGGTAGTCCGCGGAGTGGGGGTCAGTTTTTTCAACTCTCCCACGACTACGACGTGAAGATGCCTAATTTTGCGTTTTATGGATAACGTAAACAAGCAACGACGAAATTTATTCTTCTTTTAAAATCTTGAACTTGGATATAAGTAAGTAGATAGGAATAAATAATCCAAAGAAATACATATCGTATTTGTCTTTCGGTACTGAAATGCGGGGGAAACTAAAACGCATACGTGTTAGATCTTAACCAACAACAACGAGCTCGATGGATTTATTTATAGGTTACATTTGCCGGGCAAGGATAACTTGATGCTGATAAAAATTACTGGAGCAAGTGTCAAATTTATCGGAAGCAAGTATATTCAAGAGAGCTTTATAAATATGAGCTTACTGCTCTACATATCATAACTGAATAAAAATTAACACTTCATAACATTTCACTTCGTTTATTTCAATCAGTCAACACCTTGAATCCAAAGTTAAAATTCAAAACGATCCTAATAAACAAGTCACAGCTGCTACTGAAAGCTCTGTACCTTGAAGTGACTTTAACTTTCCTAAGGTTTGCAGCAAAACACTGCTCGATAGCTCAACTCTTCGGCGGTTCTTAGCAGCTATACGGAAGTATGTGTTGCATATTCCAAACTCTGTAGAGGGAAATTGTTTAACAGAAAAAGAAAACCACACACTATGTCTGAAAAGGGACATAAAATCAATAAATTTGCGAATTACCAAAATATAATGGTGAGAAAAAGTCCCGCCTTCGACCGCCATGTTTTTGTTTCTTGCCGTTGATCTATGGTTTTTGACGTAATGCGCATGATCAGTACACAAATCCGCTGGCAAGACCTTTGCTGATCGCTTTGCAAGTTGTGAGAACATCGTTTGGATATCATTTAAGAGAATGTATGGGAAGTAGCTTACCCCCCCCCCCCCTCCCCACCCCCCTGACCCGGGGGCTTTAGTAAAGATGCGTACCCAGAAACTTCAATTGATCCAAATTTTGCAAAATGCGATCGAGTAAATTAATTCTACCAGCTGCGTAAGTAAGAAAAGCCCTTCTATATTTCCTCACTGTTTCGCTTACAAGTATTGGATAAAACATGAGCTGGATATCTTTATTAGCTTTATTAAAATAGATCATTTTATTAAGCTTTTGCACGAGCATATTTGATCACGCTGGATTGAATTAATCATTGCCGACAAAAATTGTCGTGAATGGGAATCTCAGTTTTTTTCTGTAGCTTTGAAAAGCTAATAACTTTTCTTTTAACCTTGTTGACCCAAAAACAATTGACGATTTGCCTACTTTCACTCGCAAATCATGTAAAGCCTTAATTGTATTAATGATTAGAGTTTTAAAATGTTGTTAAGTTTGATTTGGGTTTTTGCAATCGTTCGGGCGCTGAGTCATTTTTTACACAGCACAGTCAAGCTTTAATTGGAGGTTGCAGTAACTTTAACGAAGAAACATTATTTGCCGACCAAGATCGGCCTGGCGGCAAGTAACATGTATTTCTTTTTATTACAATTTAAACACCTGTTTTCTACATTGGGCCATTTATACTTGGTATGGTACAAATATTAGCATTCGATTGACAAGTGCTGTCCAGCGAGAAGTCTCAGAAGCTCTTGTCCTGTGATGATAGTTGTCCATCATTGTTAAAATTAAAAATGGTAATAGAGTGAAAACTTAACTGACCAAAACGAAAAATAGTAGCTACTGATACAAGGTCGTTCTACGAAAATCTGATGATTTTCTCATGGGCATTTGAAAAGGCGTTCAATACACCACGTGTGGTCGTATTTATTTTCCCTGGAAGGCTATGTGTCTTTTTACTTCTATGCGCATATGTTCGAACATGCAATTATCTTAAAGGAGTACAGTTTTTTTGGTCCTTCATGGCAATAGTTGCATGGTTGCTGTGGGCCACATGAACTTGCTTTTATTTTTATTACTTGCTTAGGTATTTATGCATTGCTTTGTAGTTTTTCACACTACCAACTCTGTTAACTTATAATTCTGAACATGAAACAGAAAATCTGTGTTTGAATTTTAAAGATCAGTATTAGTTTTCTCTAGGCTAATTCTCTGTCAGCCTTTGTAACATGTTCCCCAATATCGTCAAGATGGTTAATCGAATTCGCCTCATTTTCCAGCAGTATATCAAAGGATTCAAGGTTGAATTAAGAAACAACAGAGTCGAACTGAACAGGTCCAAAACAACGGTGTTGGAACTTGCTGGACCAGAGACAAGATAGACAATTAAAAAACAGAAATTTGGCAAATAACAAACTAAAAACGCAAGATATACCAATAATGTTCCCATTGCAAATTTTCTCCAGCCTGCAGCGTTTCGCATGTGAGCATTGCTGCACTGAGCTGTTGGTTGAACTTGTAAAGCTTGAATTTGGTTCGCGTGTCGACGTACAGCAACAAAAATCTTGACATTAAGTGGCGCTGTAGTCAAGAGAAGAGAGAGAAAAATAATGGCGTAAATAATAAAAGAAATTCGTGTCGGGATCCACAGTCGAAGAAACGATAAAACTGCGCTGCAAACCCACTTTGAAACCATTACAGCGACAACACGTTTGTGGATCACAAGTTCTTGGTATCTGAGAAATAAGCACACAGCGATGAATCCATCTAAACTTAAAAAAGTCACTCCAAAGAAAGACGCATAACCAAACAAATTCACCGTGAAGGCGTAGAATTTGAAGACTATGTTATAGGCTGGATTGTTTTCAGTTTTTTGCTCTATTTCCATGACAAGAGTCGCAATGTACGAAGGCTGCACCATCAAACCAACACCCAGATCAGAAACAGCCAGACTTAAGAGCAGGGTTTTTAAAGGTCTTGGTAATGATGAGAGTTTTGTTAAGGCGTAGATCGTCAAACAGTTTAACATTACAGCAGTGTATGATAAGAAAGCGTTCAAAACGTAAGTGGTGATGTATGATGAAGTAATGTCTTCATGGTTTTCCATGATTGTAGACGTTAAAGAACGGTACAGGAAAGGAAAAGTTTCAAGGTCGCCAAATTCTACTCACAGTTCTGTGTTGAAATATGCATGTGAGAGACTTGATTGAAATACCAAAAGGCCACAGATGTGGCGCAGGTGTTTTTGGACTCTGTTTCCTGCCTTGAATAAATTGCAACCCGGGTGAACATACGAACCTGTGTTCTTATTGGCCACCGTGATCGCACACTTAGTCAAAATGTCGTAACTAGGCCAAACAAGCTTAATTAGTATAGATGCAATTTTGACTGCCAATTATTTCGCGAATTCAGTAATACGTCTTCAAGAGTCTACATCTTTTAGTCTAAAAGTAAAAGTAGTCACGACGAGTCATGATTGTAGCCTGCTCAAATTTCAAAATTCTATCGACTTAATCAAGTTGTGGTTTGTTTTATGTTAGGTAGCGCCTGACTCTCGTATAAGCGTATTTTTTTGAAAAGCTATCAAAAATTTGTAACACCAGCTAAACTTCCCTTAGCCTGTTCAAGGCTCCGAGATAGTGGTGAAAGTGAAAAGTCGTTCAAAAATAAGAAAACGCGCGGGGCTGGGGAGAGACCATCACCCCCTTTGCCAAGTCGCGCGCGTCTTATTTTCGCTTTGCTCGTTTCACGTCCGCACTATACTATCTGAGAGCCTGGCACAGGCTAAACTTCCCTTTATTTTGCTCTTCCTCGCTTCTCCAAGAAAACACCACTCCACACCGAACGATCGACAGAGACTCCATGGAGGCGAGAAGTTCAAAAGTTTAAATTAAAAAGAAAAACAAATCGAACTCAGTGATCCTTACAGCAAAGAATTACGTAAACTATATATCAGCACAAGGTTACAGGACGTTTTTCTGTCTCAGCGTTCGTGGATCAGTCAGCTAACTTTCCTAGTGAATAAAATGTAAACTATAAGAAACAATTTTCTAATGTTAATGAATAATATTAAATATACGCGTCATAAATATCTAATATCTCATCATTTTCAAATTCTAAAAAGATAGATTGTTCACTATACTGAAGAAATGTCGTGGGAAATTTGAATGCTTGATCTACGAAATGCTTTTTATCCAGGAAATGAAACCCAAACTGAACACTCAATCAGACTCAATAAAAGCGAAACTATTTAGTACCTAATTAACACTCACTACATTCCACATTGTAGTTTTTAATCACATGCAACGAGACTTCACACGCATTCTTAATATATAAAGAACTTTTAACAATCTATCTTTTTAGAATTTGAACATGATGAGCGAGTCATCGAAACGTCATTCAAAATTTTTATCGTTGATTTTTATTCTTAAATGTTTATCGAAAGCGTCTGTTATTAGAATAAATATCTAAGTTCTGGATTGTCCCTTGTTATACTGCTTAGGCCAGCACGTGACCAGCATCTGTTGTTTTAAACACTGACGGATTTTAAAACGTAAGGTTATAATTTGAGAACCCGGTAAATTCTTACTTGAAACGTACAGCTGTTTGTCATGTGCACAGAGAAAGTATAATTATAAAGGACAAAGAAAAAAGATCGTTAACATAAACATTAAAGAGCAATAAACCTAATACAGATCCTTGTAGAATTCCCAGCCTCACAAGAGAATCATAATTTTGAAACCTGTTTTAATTTCTAGTTTATTTCAATCTTTTCTCTACTTTATCTTTAGCTCTAACAATTGTTGAATGAGGCTAATGATTTGAAGAATTATGGAGATCGAGAAGGATGTTATCTCATTAATTCTTCAGATCATACGAAATGCGAATCCAAAATTGTTCTATTAATCAGTCAAAATAACTCCTAGTTTAAAAACAAGCTAAAACATACATTGAACCTCGATCGATGTTAAGTTCCCTTCTTCAATTCCCTGTTTATCGGCAAGTTCAGGAGATAAAAGGATGCTTAGTTCTGCAGATATTCTCCAAATGGCAGATGTCATCCATCAAGTTGTATTGTTTCTTTTTATTGGGCTGCCTATGGCAAAGCCCAATCGAAAAATGGAGGCTCTCGTCTGTGCAGCAAAAAGACAATAGAAGACCGATCAAATTACGTTTCCCATCCCCCCTACGATGGGCAACCTTTTTCAGTTATTAGGGGGAGGGGATTCATTTAAAAACAAAATCATTGCAAACCGTTAGACTTATACCGAAAACTAATATTCTTGGGTAAGTTTATTAGTCCTATATTTAAACCTAAAAAACTGGAAGAGAAAATCCGAACCTACGATGAGTTTCTTTTGAGGTTTTTTTTTCACTTTCTCGTATATCATAAATTAAATTTTAAGCCTTTTGATAAATGTTTTCCCTTTCAAAAGGCGATTGCAAATCTCCCTCCATGTGTCGATGTGTGCATCCTGCATTGAATGAGAATGTGTCTGAAGCTATCGTATGGCGCTTTTTTCAATGCCTTCTTCAAAAGATGGTAGGGTGAGTCGCTTTCGAGATTTTCCTTCACTATACGAGAAAGTTCTTAGCGTTTGATAAGTGCTTTCTCTCCCAACATGTGACAGCAAATTTCTTTTTGAAATTATTGCTATTCTCTCCCTGCCCTTTGTGGAAAGTCATTTCCGTAGATCGCCTCATCAAGTAGGAACATTTTCACCTGGATAGTCAGAAGGGCTTTAAACCCAGCATCCCGGAGAGAAACAAAACTAAAACTTAAGTTGCTTTGCGAGTTTTAAGAAACAGAAAATTACTGCTATAAAACAGTATCTCACGAAAAGTTGACCCTGTCACGTTTTATAAGCGTAGAACGACAACAATTTTTGACATTTCGGGTTAGTTCAAATTAGCCACGTCGTCATAATGTCATGCTAGATTTTGGGGGGCAGAGGGGGTTGAGGGAAGGGGGTGCGCTATGAAAGTGCCCTGTTAAAATACTGTAGTGTAAATTGTCTCTTGTTTTAAAATGCTAATCTGCCTATTTTTATCCATAATGGTACAGTCAAAGCCCGTTAATACAAATAGAAAGTGTCCGTATGAACGTGATGTCCGGTCCGTATTAATAAAGCAGGTTGAATTTAGAGAAGATGTAAGGGCTAGGAACAAATAACGAGGTGCTCGTATTAAACGGGTGTCAGTAAGGCGAGGTTCGACTGTAGAAGTTACTACAGATCAAGATAAATTACTCGATAAAACACACTTTAGAAATTAAATTTTCTTCCCTCCCCCCCCCCCCCCCCCACTGTGCGATATCGCGTCTTAACTCCATTTCTAGACCCTTCAACGAGTAAATTTAAGTTTTGATAAAAATCGGTTTAACAAAATCCGTCAACACCGCTGAAAAGAGAGTCTTAAAATTGGTAAACTTGCCAAGTATCAGAGAGAGTATTACCTCACAAGAGGGCGAAAATATAGCTCCCCAGAGTTGCGAAAATTCATAGACGTTTGTATGGTGGTGGTGGTAGGGGGGGGGGGGGAGTTTGCGCCAACCCACCATACAAACGACTGTAAAATTTTATGAGGTTGATTCATTTCTTCGTTAGTTTTCAACACTGAAATCACTTTCAAACTGAACAATTTTACTAATTAAAAGACGCTCTTTCCAGCGTTATCGAAGGATGTTCTCTTATTCGACTGGTTCACGTACAAAGTTACAAAGAAAAAAACCTTGGAAAGACCTTTTGTGTTTTGTTAAAACATGATGTAGTAGATATTGAAATATCTAGAACATCCTTCAAGACTTCTCTTCCAAATTATTGACAGTCATATAATTACAACGATATCATATCAATCAGTTTTTAACCAAGCTCCAGGTGATGGCTTACCGTTGGCCAATCAGAAAACAGAATTTGCTGAATCCTACTCTCTCTCAAGAACAGCTATATAATAACGGAGCTGATATATATTCAATATGTACGTGTTTACCCTGACAGAAAAGAAATGAAGACGGAAAGTAGTTTCAGTTCAAGTCAAAGAGTTCGTCAACGCCCAATGTTTCGGAAAGCTTTCCCGTTCATATTTTGCAATTTTGTTTCAAAACCAAACTATCTTCTGTGAGTATGTACAATCCGGCGACCACGAAACCTTTCCTTTGAGGGAGCGTATATACTTTAACATTTGCGATGATGGAGAATGAAGACATCACCTCATCATACATCACCACCTGCGTTTTGAACGCTTTCTTATCTTACACCGCTGTTATGCTAAACTGTTTAACGATCTACGCCTTAACAAAACTCTCATCATTACCAAGACCTTTAAAAACGCTGCTTCTAAGCCTGGCTATTTCTGATCTGGGTGTTGATTTGATGGTACAGCCTTCGTACATTGCGTCTCTCGTCATGGAAATGGAACACAAAACTGAAAACAATCCAGCCTATTACATAACCTACAAACTCTATGTTTTCACGGTGAATTTGTTTGGTTCTGCGTCTTTCTTCGGAGTAACATTTTTAAGTTTCGATAGATTCCTGGCTGTTTACCTACATTTGAGATACCAGGAACTTGTGACCCACAAGCGTGTTGTTGTTGTAATGGTTTCAAAGTGGGTCTTCAGTGCCGTTTTGTCGTTTATCAGACTGTGCATCCCGACACGAGTTTCCTTTATAATTTACGCTGTTATTTATCTCTCTTTTCTCTTAACAACAACACCGATTAATCACAAGATTTATGTATATATCAGTACGTCATCACGCGAACCAAATGCAAGCCTTGCAAGTTCAACTAACGGCCACTCAGAACGGCGAAGCTGGAACGAGTAACACTGCAGGCTGGAGAAAATTTGCAATCGGAACATTATTGGTATATCTTGCGTTTTTGGTTTGTTATTTGCCAAATGTCTGCTTTTTAATTGTCTATCTTATCTTTGGTCCATCGAGCTCCATTACCGTTGTTTTGGATCTGTTCAGTTCGACTCTGTTATTTCTTAATTCAACGTTAAATCCTCTTATTTACTGTTGGAAATTGAGAAGAATTCGATTAACCATCTTGACGATATTAAGGATTAGCGATATTACCGATTAGCGTAGACAAAAATAAACCTGAAATTCTAAAATTTCATCATTCTCACTCTGTTTTCCGTTTTATATTGGGTTAACGGTGTCTACAGAGGGCGCCCATAAAGTCTGAAAAACTCAGACATCGATAAAACTTAAGCGAGTTTTTAGAGCCCTGCAGATTTGAAGGCAATTTTTGTCTTGAAAGGTCACGAAGTGCTGACAGTCTTAAGATAAATGCCCACTGAGACATTCATACAAATAAATATTCAGATTAATATACCCACATGGCACCGTTCCGGGACAGTGAAAATGACCTCTACAATATTTAAGTGTATTGAAAGCTTTCTGAGAAGTCATGAGAAGTCATGATCTTCAAAGTTTTTCTTTATGGGTGACATTTTTTTTCCGTTTTAGTCAGTTTTGTTTAGTTTTTCTGTCTAAGAATTTTCAATTTGAACTATAATGGATAACTCTAGTTATAGGGCATCAGTCTGAGTGACTTTCCAGCAACATTATGATATGCTAATATTTTTAATATACCAAAGGAAGCAGGTGTTTTTTATTGCAATGGGAAAGAGATTTGTTATGTTTAATAATATATTTTTTCTTGCGGGCAATCCCAAGCGGAATTATTGCGTTCGCCTGACGTCTGGAGAACACAACCTTAGCCTTGCATAAATACAGAGGTTTAAGAAGACTCAGAAATAGACTAGCCTGCTTGGCCAGCGTCGAATAGGGTGGGGATCAAGCGCTTTACTAACAACCGCTGCTTTGTCATAGATCTTACACCAGAGCGGCAGTTTGTTTCAGTTTTGTAGTCGTGATTTTGTTTTAGAACCGATTACGAGGACAAAGTTTGTAACAAAACGATAAGTTTTAAATTCCTTGATCACTTGAAGTAGATAAGTCGGTTGTTTATATTTGTGTGTTATATCTTCTTCACTTTATCTGCAATAAAAAATAACGTTTAAAAATTCACGGCAGACCCCAAAATTTCAATTTTCAAGTTGTAAACATTAAACTTGCTAATATTTGGCTTTATTTATTTATTTTACAGTCCACCAGTTTAATAAAGTCTGAATTTCTTTAAGCCGTCATTGTAAAAGAAGTTTTGCAATTACTAACTGCTGCAAAGCCAAGTTTTAATCTTACGTTTTGCTTAGTAAACTGTAATTAATTTTTTGCTCCATTTTGTTAATCGTCATCCTCGATTACCAGCAGCTGTTTTGGGAAATGTGCCGATCGAAGATGGAAATCGACTCCATTGTGGACACTAATTGATTCGGTCTTGTTTCACGTCATTTATTATTTCTTTCATATAATGATCTTGCCTTTATGACAAACACTTTGATGAGCTGGTTCCCTAGACACATTAGTGAGTTCGAAAGCCTTTCACAGGACGAAATAACGTGTTTCCGAATTTTAGACTAATTTTCGTTTCCTGTCAACGAATAGACTACGAGTAGTCCCCCATTTTTCCTCAGGGATAGTAGAGCGAGCGAAACGCGAGCGCGCGTGAAAATTACCCCACGCGAGAGAAGGCGACACGCGTGGGGTGATTTTCACGAGCTCTCGCGTTTTGCTCGCTCTACTAACCCTGAGGAAAAATGGGGGACTACTCGTAGTCAAGTTAACGAACACTAATCGAGAACCTCTTGTCCCTGCTAAATGTTTAGACATGTTTGTTTTTTTTAAACATGTCGTGTATAAGCTGCTACGACGTCAGCATTTCGGAAAGTTTTGGTTGCTCTAGTACACCTCCGTTAAGCCGCTTTGGAACGTTTTCCAAAACCTTCGTTTTAATCGCGCAAACTGAATTATTTGTCAAATAAGTTAAGGCCTGGTTTTAAAAAAGTTTTAATTCTTAGAAAATTTTCCAACAATCAAAATTTCAAGTATCAAAGAGGAGTAGTCATTTCATATATTTCCATTCAAGTAAAAGTAACGATAAATTCAAAGTTGACAGAGGAGAAAATATATCAAAATTAAATATTCCCGTATACTTGTTAATATTTGCCTTTCTGTGTTCACAGCCACCAGTTTTATCAAACCTGAATGTCTCCAACTGATAGTAGATAGTTTAGGTTCGATATTTTGACCACTCTTTAAATTGTAAGCACAAGCAGCAAAAGTCACAGATGTCACGCTACTGGTTTTTGAAACATCGCTCTTTGAAGAATTACTTTTAATGTTTCGGCCTTTTATATAAATTTGATTGTAATGATCATGAGTATCTGTCACCGTGCGTGTGTGAACGTCAGTGTCGTGGTTTTGCGGCAGGCGTATTTTACAGGTCAAAACTACAGATAAATAAACAGCACCAGAGGTGTCTCCTTGCCCTAATTCTTATCCAAAATAATGTTTGTGATCGAGGGGAAACTATTTTGTTTAGTTACCTATGAATAAAACAGTGCACTGTAGAATTTAACCTGTAAAAGACGGTTTTGTCGCTAGAGGTGTCAGCACAGGCAGACCACCCTCTGTTAGTGGGAGTCGTTGTTGATTGAAATCTGAGCAATGATCTTTTCTTATTTATAGAAGAAATACATATGAACAATACGGTGGCTATTATTTCTTCCAAAAGGCAGAATTTAAAGCACATTTTTCAATAAAAGTTTGAAGAAAATGTTAACTGAGTCAAGTCTCATGGTTTTTTCGCCTTCCCGTACTGTTTTAAGCGCTATTTTGCGAGATGAATATTTGATCTCGGCGGTTAGAACTAAAGAAGGAGACAAGGCAGGCAGCAATCAGCCGCCGGCGCGTGACCCAGTCCAATTTAAGGTGGAGCTGAAGCCAAACTATTTAATTTCTTACCTCGAAAATACCGGCTCCCGATCCACTAGATATGTATCCATGCCCCATCCGAATGAGAGCTCAATCCTTCCAAAATTTCTCGAGACAAGCGATCCTGAAGTTGCAAGACCAGCTTTCTCAACATGACCGGTGCAAAAATCTCAACCAAAGGCATTTGAGGTATGCGCGTCGATTCAAATCCACCAATCAGTGTATGGTGACCAAACAAACATCCCTGTACGTGGCAGGGTTGTGGTTTTGAACTGCCAACGGTCGCGGTCGTCTGCTCTTGACGGTCATGCTCCACTCGTAACCATAACTTTCCCATCTCGGCCTCTGCTGCCATAGTTCAATGACTATATAAAGGTGACGAGCAGACAAAGGCGTAAGGCGGAGAGGAGATGGCGCCGCACAGGTCTGGCGGCCGATTTACGAGCGTTCAAGGATCTCAGAAACCAATCAAACAACCTGATGAATGTTGCACGGAAGGTGTTTTACAAAGACCTCATTGACGACAGCAGTGGCGACCAGAAGAAACTTTTCTTGGTAACGAATAGACTGCTTGGCGTGGAGCGAGATACTCAATATCTTCCTTTTAAGGACAAGGTTGTACTTAATAAAATAATAAGTTTGGTGATTTTTTCGCTCAGAAGATTGTGGTCATACAAAACAAGCTTGATAACATGGCTACGACAGAGTCGACTGGCAAAGAGAAGTGTTTAGCGGACTCACCTGTTGTGCAACCTATGGATAGTTTCAGAGTATTGAATGAGTGGGAAGTCCAAAAGCTCTTTGAAGCCACGCCTAAGAAATCCTGCACGCTTGATCCAATGCCTACGCCTCTTGTTGTCGGCTGCATTGATATTCTGTTGCCTGTTATCACCAAGGTCATTAATCTCTCTCTACAGAGGGGCTCATTTGCTGATCAATGGAAGTGTGCGTTAGTTCATCCTTTGCTGAAGAAGCTTGGACTTGACGTGGTTTTTCAGAGTTTTAGACCAGTCAGTAATCTGCAGTACATATCTAAGCTCGCCGTAAAGGCTGTATTTAGTCAAACACACGAGCACATGGTCGTCAATGAAATCTGTCCTGATCTGCAATCGTCTTATCGTCAACATCACAGCACTGAAAAGGCCTTACTCAAAGTTATGAACGACGTCCCCTTGAAAATGAACTCGCAGCATGTGACCCTGATGGTCCTGCTGGATCTTAGCGCATCATTCAACACAGTTGATCCCAATATCTTTTTGGAGCGACTGCACAGATTTGGTCATCGGTAGCTGGTTATGGTAAATTATGCGTGTGCTTTTAGCCAATGTTCCGGCAATCATGTTCAAACAGTTTGAGATGACCGACTTCTGCATCCGCCCAAGTCCGTCCCGTGCTCTCGCTCCTAGTAGCTTCTTCACCGACTTTTCTAGGTGTTTAGAGTAACCACCCAGTACGTCAGTTATTACGTTGTACTGTTCACCCTGCAACCGTTGTATCTCTGCTTCAGCTCCCAAATCGTGGGCCAATACTTGAGTGTCTTTTCCCCATCTTTCTTAGCTCTAATCTCAATCCATGGGCAGCGCATTTCAAGTGTGCAGACTTCTTTCCTCTCGTGGCTGACAAGTCGCGCGTCGATCCATAGCCCAACCTTTTAACCTTGCAAAGCAGCTGGTTATGCTTAGGCTCTCATCTTCCCATCTGATACGGAATAACTTTCCTTGCCACTATTTGCACTTTTTGTTTTATTATTATTATTATTATTATTATTACTATTATTATTATTATTATTATCATTATTATTATTATTATTATTATTATTATTATTGTTATTATTGTTGTTGTTGTTGTCGTTGTCTATGTTGAAACGCATTGTTGGGTTCACTTGTCCTCGGACTGTCAATTTCAAGTTTATTAGAAAGTGCGATAGGTATTACAAAGTGCGATGATTATTACAAAGTGCGACAGAACAAACCTTGAAAAGACCTTTTATGTTTTGTTAAAACATTATGATATTGAAATATCTAGAACACCCTTCAAGACTTCTTATTCAAATAATTGACAGTTATAATTAGAGCGATATATTACCTATAAGTCTTTAACCAAGCTCAAGGTAATGGCTTACTGTTGGCCAATCAGAACACAGAATTTGCTGAATCCTACTCTCTCCCAGGGACAGCTATGCAATAACGGAGCTGATGTATATATATAAATATGATATATTCAATATGTTTACCCTGACAGAAAAGCAATGAAGACGGGAAGTAGTTTCAGTTCAAGTCAAAGAGTTCTTCAACGCTCAATGTTTCGAAAAGCTTTCCCGTTCATTTTTTTGCAATTTTTTTTTCAGCTGACCTAACTATCTTCGGTGAGTATGAACAATCCGAAACCTTTCCTTTGAGGCAGCGTACGTTGACATTTGCAATGATGGAAAATGAAGACATCACCTCATCATACATCACCACTTGCGTTTTGAATGCTGTCTTATCTTACACCGCTGTTATGCTAAACTGTTTAACGATCCGCGCTTTAACAAAACTCTCGTCATTACCAAGACCTTTAAAAACGCTGCTCTTAAGCGTGGCTGTTTCTGATCTGGGTGTTGGTTTGATGGTACAGCCTTTGTACATTGCGTCTCTTGTCATGGAAATGGAGCAAAAAACTAAAAACAATTCAGCCTATAACATAACCTACACATTCTATGTTTTCACGGTGAATTTGTTTGGTTATGCGTCTTTGTTCGGAGTAACATTTTTAAGTTTGGATAGATTTCTGGCTGTTTACCTACATCTAAGGTACCAGGAACTTGTGACCCACAAGCGTGTTGTTGTTGTCATGGTTTTAAAGTGGGTTTTCAGTGAAGTTTTGTCGTTTATCAGACTGTGGATCCCGACACGAGTTTCCTTTATAATTTACGCTGTTATTTTTCTCTCTCTTCTCTTAACAACAACGCCGATTAATTACAAGATTTATGTATCGGTACGTCATCACGTGAACCAAATTCAAGCCTTGCAAGTTCAACCAACGGCTAATCAGAACGGTGAAGCTGGAACGAGAAACACTGTAGGCTGGAGAAAATTTGCAATCGGAACGTTATTGGTATATCTTGCGTTTTTGGTTTGTTATTTGCCAAATTTCTGCTTTTTATTTGTCTATCTTATCTCTGGTCCATCGAGCTCCACTACCGTTTTGGATCTCTTTAGTTCGATTCTGTTATTTCTTAATTCAACGTTAAATCCTCTGATTTACTGTTGGAAAATGAGAAGAATTAACGGTGTCTACAAAGAGCGCTCTTAGTCTGAAAAACTCAGACATTGATAAAGGTTCAGGGAGTTTTAGAGCCGTGCAGAAGGTAACTGTTTTCTTGAAAGGCCACCAAGAGCTGATAGTCTTAAGATAGAAGCCCACTGAGATATTCATACAAATTAATATTCAGATTAATATCCCCACATATAGCACTTCACACAAAGTGAAAATGACCACAACAATATTTAATTGCATTGATTAAAAATTCTCTGAGACGTCATGAGATACTGATTTTCAAACTTTTTGTTTATGAGTGACTGATAATTTTTTTTGGAGTCAGTTTTGTTTAGTTTTTCTGTATTGAGCAAATATAATGGATAACTATAATTACAGGGCAACAGTTTCTTTGACTTTCCGACAGCATTGTGATGTGCTAATATTTTTAATACACCAAAGGAAGCAGGTGTGTTCTAATATGGGAAAGAGATAATGTTATGTTTACAAATGTATTTTTTCTCGCGGGCAATCCTGAGCGGAATAATTGCGTTCGACGTCAGGAGAACGCAACATAAACTCAACCCGGGTGAGGCCTGCGAGCGGTTAGCCTTGCATAGATACAGAGGTTTGAGACAACTCGGAAATGGACTAGCCTGCTTGGCCGGCGTCGAATAGGGGGTGGGAGGATCAAGCGCTTTCCTAACAATCCCCCTCCCAACCCTTCCCCTTTTTTCACCTTTCACGCAAGTTATCAAAGAATTAATTAAAAACGTAGCCAAATTGCTTCTTTATTGCTTGCTTCCCTGCGGGACCTCTGGCTGTAATACATCAACTGTTTACCACAGGGGACTCCGTGGAGACAGGAAGACTAATAAATGGGGAAAAATTAATTTTCAGTGAAGATGCTAGCTGCGACTCCAGGCAAAGACTCGGTTCAAAATAATTTTTAGGAACGTTTACGTTTCTTGACTTTAGCTTATCCTTCTTTTCTGTGCAGGGAAAAATCAAGTTCATTGTTGCTTTGTCATAGATCTTGTACCCGAGCGGCAGTTTGTTGCAGTTTTGTAGTCGTGTTTTGTTTTAGAACTGATTAAGATAACAAAGTTATGTAAAAAACGATAAGTTTCAAATCCCTTGATTACTTGAAGTAGATAAGTCGGTTTATTATTCGTGTGTTATATCTTCTTTACTTTATCTGCTATAAAAGTCACGTTTAAAATTCACGACAGACCCGAAAATTTCAAATTTTCAGCCGTCTTCTCGAGTTGCAAACTCCCTTGAAAGACGTGTCTCTTGGGAGTTTGCGATTCGAGGAGACGACTGAATTTCGTGCTTTAAACTTGCTAATAACTGGCTTTCTTTATTCACAGTCCACCAGTTCAATAAAGATTGAATTTCTTTAAGCCGTCATTACAAAGCCAAGTTTTAATCTTACGTTTTGCTTGTTTAAAAACTGCAATTATTTTTTAGTTCCATCCTCGATTATCAGCAGCTGTTTTGGGAAAGGGTGCCGATTGAAGATGGAAATCGACTCCATTGTGGACCCTGATTGATTCGGTCTTGTTTCGTGGCATTTATTATTTATTTCGTATAAAGATCTTGTCTTTATTAAAAACACTTTGACTGCTTCCCTGGCCACATTAGTGAGTTTCGAAAGCCTTTCACAGGACGAAAGGAAACAGACCTGAGAGAGTTTCAGTGTAAACTTCTACATAGACGAATCGCAACCAATGATTTTCTCTACAAAATGGAAATTGAACAGTGTAAATTTTTCACCTTCTGTCGAGAAGCAAAGAAAAACCTGGTTCACTTATTTGGAGCTGTAAAGTATTCTAACGTATTTTGGAAAGCCGTGATAGCAATGCATAATGCAAAACATTTCCAAAGAAGAAAAATTCAACCTCTCAGGAGCTCTGTTCTGTTGTGAATCCTTTTTGTGATAATAAATCCTATTTGGGATAATAAGTTTCATCTTCATCAGAATAAAAACTCACTTTCATATCACTTGCTTTGTACTTAGCCTTGCTTTGAAACAGAGGCTTGGGAAAACTCGGAAATGGCCTAGCCATTCTTTTTCCGACAAAATTCCAACACTATGCTAGCCGTTTACTTCTTTTTGTTGACTTTTTGAGGTACGAGTTCAGTAATAAAGTTCACTAACTAAATGTATCTTTTCCCGATGAATAAATCAGCATCGTGTTTACCTTCTCGAACAATCCGAATTAAACTCTCTGCAGCTACAGCTATTATTGCGTCGCGCAAAATACACAAATGATACACAAGACGGAACGGACACTTTGTTTTACACAAAACCTCTAACACGTCTTTGCACTTAATTGCTGTAATAGTTCAATCCATCGAATTAATTCCAACCAAAGTCTTAGCAAAGTTTACGTTACAAAAGGTTACACTGTAATTCATCGCGTTTTCAGATTTCTCTTTCTTTTTTTTACCCAAGGAATTTGGTGAGCTCTGAGCAATATATTACGGTGGCGCCTTATTCTTGGCTAAATTCCCTAGTCTTGTTTTAATTTAGTTACCACGGGGACTGCGGCCGGAACACTAGAGCATAGGGACTTTCTCTTGTTGATTACTGATAATTCATATGTTTCTTTCTAAAATGACGTCATCAGTGATATCATAAATGTGAAGAAATACTTTATTGCGTACTCTTTCGTGCTTGTTTGTCGCGACTTTTATTATCAACATAAAGAAAATGACAAATGCCGTAGACAAACATTTTAAATTAGTCTCACTGACATCAGTTGTGCGGGTGCTTTTTATGCCATATGAACTGTCTAGCTCTAACCCCCCCTCCCCCCCCCCCTGCCTACAATATTCCTAATGGTTCCTATGATCAATATGTGGTGGAAGTAGCAGGCAGTTGCTCGCAGTAAGTTGGTTGGTTGACTGTTTCGAATACGTTTATCAGGTGGTCGGTGACATCATTTAGTTGTTGCCATAATGCTGGCTGCATAATAACTTAGATGTTTTAATTTTGATTGACAAGAAAATTTCAGTAGATAAGCCCTCGACATTAAGAAGTATTACAAAGTACGACAATGTGTTACTACAATTCACGACAGCTAGGCTTATTACAAATTAAGAAAACATGCTATTACAAATTACGATAGCTTGGTTATTCCAATTCTCGACAACTGTTCAGATTACAATTTAAGACGATTGTTATTACAATTTACGACGGGTATTACAATTCATGACAGAACAAGCTCTCTGATCTCTTATTTGGCATAATCAACCGACTGACGATGCAAAAGATTTATACTACCGCACCATTTACTGCTTATTTCTAGGCGCTATATTTACACGTTCAAACAAAGAGACACTCGCCCAAACGTCCAAATGTACATAAAAATAGTTAACGCTCTGTGGAAATAGAAAGGCAAATCGACCTCCCCCCCCCCCCCCCCCCGCTCATAAACCGAATGTGTTGTTCTTTGGAAGTGAGACGTAGGCAGCGCTAGCTCTAGTAACAAAGAGACTAAATTGAAGCGAAAAATATGAGCAACGGATACAAGGTAGTCTAGGAATTCTGATGATTATCTCAGTGACATTTCCAAAAGGCGTTTAATACACCAGGTGTGGTCGTATTCATCTTCCCGGGAAGGGTTGTGTCTTTTTTATGTCCATTTATTCGCACATGCAATCATTATGTTAAAGGAGTACAGTTTTTTGGTTTTTCATGGCCATAGCTAGTTGCATGGTTGCAGGGGCGTAGCCAGGGGAGGCTTCCAGGGGTTCCGGAACCCCCCCTCTCGCGCCAAGGAACCCCTCTCCCCTATTTTTAACAGTTATTTTATCCCAGCAAGAGTGTAATGGACTCTCGATTCCTGAAATTCTAGACCATCTACAATCAGAGATGAAAACATACTTCAATCCTACTAATGATGCTGTCTTGTCCAGCCTCTTCAATCTTCTTCCTGAGCTGGTAGCCATAGGGGACAGAAATCCTGACATTGAAGCAGCGCTGGAGTTTTATGAGAACGATCTTCCTTCTCCTCATGTGGTTGATGTTGAGCTCCTGCGATGGAAGAGAAAGTGGTGCAGCACTGAGGATGCCGACCTTCCCACCAGTGCAGTTCAGACACTCGCGCAGCATGCGATCAAGAGTTCTTTCCTAAAATCCACACCTTGATCCGCATTTTTTTGTGCACGTTGCCGATAACGTCAGCTGAATGTGAGCGCTCATTCAGTGCACTAAGAAGGTTAAAAACATACCTGAGGTCGACCAGGTCAAGCGAGCGAGATTCTGAGCTGGCGTTGATGAACATCAATTACCACCGAGACATAAATATCGAGGAAGTGATAAACACGTTCGCTCAACGGCAACCAAGGCGTCTTCTGTTTGCGTATCGTAAACGCCAAAGTCTTGTACGTACGTAACGTCTTTTTTTAGACCAACCGTTTTCGTTTGAAACAATTTGGAACCCTCCATCCTAGAAATCCTGGCTACGCCCCTGGGTTGCTGCAGGCCACATGAAATTGCTCAAGTTGTATTTGTGAAAATTAATTTGCTTTGTAGTTTTTCAGACTGCCAACACTGTTAACTTATAAAACTTAACATGGAAGAGAAAATGTGTGTTTAAATTTTCGAAGTTCTGTATTATTTTTCTCTGGGTTAATTCTGTGTCAGCCTTTGTAACATGTTCCCCAATATCGTCAAGATGGTTAATCGAATTCGCCTCATTTTCCAACAGTATATCAAAGGATTCAAGGTTGAATTAAGAAATAACACTGTCGAACTGAACAGATCCAAAACAACGGTATTGGAGCTTAATGGATCAGAGATAAGATAGACTATTAAAAAACAGAAATTTGGCAAATAGCAAACCAAAAACGCAAGATATACCAATAATGTTCCGATTGCAAATTTTCTCCAGGCTGCAGCGTCTCTCATGTTAGCACCACTGTTCTGAGCTGTTGGTTGAACTTGTAAAGCTTGAATTTGGTTGGCGTGTCGGCGTACAGCAACAACAATCTTGAAATTAAGTGGCACTGTAGTCAAGATGAGAGAGAGAAAAATAATCGCGTAAATAATGAAAGAAATTCGTGTCGGGATCCACAGTCGAAGAAACGACAAAACTGCGCTGCAAACCCACTTTGAAATCATTAAAGCGACAACGCGTTTGTGGGTCACAAATTCTTGGTATCTGAGAAACAGGCAAACAGCGATGAATCCATCTAAACTTAACAAAGTCACTCCAAAGAAAGACGCAAAACCAAACAAATTCACCGTGAAAGCGTAGAATTTGAAGATTATGTTGTAGGCTGGATTGTTTTCAGTTTTTTGCTCCATTTCCATGACAAGAGTCGCAATGTACGAAGGCTGTACCATCAAACCAACACCCAGATCAGAAACAGCCAGACTTAAGAGCAGCGTTCTTAAAGGTCTTGGTAATGATGAGAGTTTTGTTAAGGCGTAGATCGTCAAACAGTTTAGCATTACAGTAGTGTAGGATAAGAAAGCGTTCAAAACGCAAGTGGTGATATATGATGAGGTAATGTCTTCATGGTTTTCCATGACTGCAGACGTTAAAGAACGCCGCAGGAAAGGAAAAGTTTCAAGGTCACCAAATTCTACTCACAGCTTTGTATTGTAATAAGCATGCGAGATACTTGATTAAAATAACAAAAACGAACTTTGAAGGCCACAGTGGCACTGGTGTTTTTAGGAGTCTGTTTCCTGTCTTTAATAAATTGCAACCCGAACCTGTGTTCTGATTGGCCACAGTGACCGCACACTCCGTCAAAAAATCATAACCAGGCTTAAATAATTAAACAGGCGTATAGTATAGGTGCAATTTTGACTATCAATCCTCTGAGTAAAAAGTCTTCAAGAGTTAGATAATAATCTAAAAACATAATTAGTAGTCACAACGCGTTAAGATTGCAGCCTGCTCAAATTTAAAAATCCGAATGTATCAAGTTAATCAACTTTTGCTTTGTTTTAGCTAATAATCCGATAAACCTGGCTGGAACCTTATTTTTCTGAAAGACGGAGAAGGAAAGCTATCAAAACTTTGAAACACGAGCTAAACTTTCCGTGATTTTGCTTTTCCTCGCTTCTCCAAGAAAACACTACTCCACGCCATGCGATCGACAGGGATTCAATCCAGACGAAAAGTTCAACAATTAAAAAGAAAAAGAGATCTAATTTGATCCTTACAGCAAAGAATTGCGTAAAACTATATTTTAACTATATTTATAGATATATATATTTTTACAGTTTCAGCTTTCGTGGACCAGTTAATTTTCCGTGTAAATAAAATGTAAACTAAGAAATAATTTTCTAGTGATATATATTAAAATGTAAAAATCAGTATTTAGGCGATTAAGCTAAAATTGGTCACGTAACAAAGCGCCTATTTTTTTTGATTTGCTTAATAACAGTACTTATTTGGTTCGTTGCTGGCCTTATTTTGCCTGTAACAAAAAGCTGTTCTAAATCTTTCAGTTATGGTAGGTTAATCAGTAGTTCACAGTATAGTCGTTTGGTACATGGTTAATTATTAATTTCTCTAAGATTTTTTGTGTTGACTCTTTCATTTTAGTTATTCATTGATGTATATTGGTCAGCTAAAATAATTAACGCTTGGTAAACAAGGATCAGGACAGTCGTCTGGTTCTCTCCTGTATGCTAGTGTCGGAGGATGTTTTTTTTTCACATTGAAATCTTGGCCCTTTTTCAATGGAGCTTATCTTGATCTCTTTTCCCACATACTTCTCAGCAATACAAGAGTTGCGCTAAAATAAGAGCTCGATAGAGAATTTAGTATCTTAGACTAATCTAAGCAAACGGAGGACTCTGGGAAAGAGACGTCTCAGGCGGAATGACGTAGTTCTGTTTCCGGTACTTGACCCAAACACAAAATCTAATAACGTATCTTTCTGCTAAATTTTCGTGCTCAGGTATAACACACGGTTTGAGTTTACGTTGCGTTCTCCTCATGACGTCAAACGCAATGATAGTTGTAAACATAACAACCAGATATCCTAAACTGTTAATAATATATAGATTTAGTACATACACACTCAGTGATCTTGGTAATTCCAGACATCTGATTGGTTCGCTATCTTAGACTATGACGTTATATTCACCGCGCTGTCGGTGAATATAAAGCAGAACAAAATCGCTGTCGTAAACTGGGTGTTTTGCCAAAGTTTCATAGTGAAGCCTTTTTGAAGATACACGAATATCCAAGTGCTGACGACTTTGAAGGCAAGGAAAGACTTTATGGTGTTTAAACAGCGTGATTAATTGTGAAGTGGTTTACTGTAGCTGAATTCTTGTACGCTTGAAGCTATGTTTACCACTAGAAAGGAAAACGAGGCCGCTTTGTGGGCACTGAGTTGTGATTACGGGATTTTCTCGCGCGACCAATTTTGCCTATAAATTAACAATTAATGAATGAGGCTGAGTATCTTACGAAGAATTATGGAGATCGAGGAGGGTACTCCGTCGAGGCCGTAGGCCGAGGCGTATAACACCCTCCGAGATCTCCATAACTTCCGTAATTCTTCATATAATACGAAAGCCGAGTTCAATAATTGTTTTATTATTCAGTCAAAATAATTCCTAGTTTAAAAACATGGCTAAAAACATGCTTACCTCTTCGATAGTGCACGTTTAGGTTTGTCTAGCTCCGCAAATATCCTCCAAATAGCAGATGTCGCCCTTTGAGTTGTCTTCTTGTTGTTCTTGCCATATTTTTAGTTATTTTTTTGGCCTAGTTCTTACTCTTGAAAGGAGTGAAATGTCCGCCATTTTTCAAGTTCACAACCAAAACAACTCAACCTCGTCCCCAGGTCTTCTCGGTTAACGGTGCCTTAACCTGCACGAACGCTGCATTTTTGACGTCATTTCTTCGTTAAACACAAAATTCTTCCACATTTGGTCATCAGAAACTGGTTATGGTGAATTATGCGTGTGCTTTTAGCCAATCAGAATCGGGGAAATATTTTGAATGAATAATAATAGAAGTTAATTTATGGAGAAAAGAGGGAGGCAAATATTTTCGAAAACTGTACGTGCCAGCAAGTTAACAAGGCAAAGAACATTGGAGATAAACAACGCTCACCTTGATCGTAGCTGCTGTTGACAGCATTTGCAAGAAGCGACAAAGAAAACTTTCTCATTCACGGTGAGTTGACAGAAACAAACAATGTACTAGACTGCAAAACAGTCGGTTTTTTTCTCAAAATCAGTAAAGAAATCGGTAAAGCGTGGCGTAAGAGTCTTACGCGCGCGAAGCGCGCGAGTTTCACACGCCCGTCTCTTCCCAGTCTCGCTGTCTGTTTTCAACCTCGTCCCAGACATTTTGTTTGACTGCTCGCACGTACTTGAATACGCAAAAATGCGGACTGTTTTACAGTGTAACAATGTTTTGAGCTAGGGGACCCTATTTCCTCCCATGCTGAAAAATGAGATTTTAGCCTCCACGCCATTTAAACCACCACGACGGCGTCCTTGGCCTCGTTCACCGCAGACTTCACTTGTTCGTTAGGCTTATACAATTGTTCGTGTCCCTTCTTCTTAAAAATGCGAGGTTCAGTGAGGCGTATTTTCTTTAGTTCGCTCATTTACGTGTTTGAAGACTCCTCCAGCTGTCTCTTCATAGATTCCAACTTTTTCCAGCATTGTTGATTGTCGCCGTTCCAGTTCGGCTTGGATTGTAGGATCCATGTTCGGTATAAAGCACCGAAGAGGAATGTGACTGCTGAGCTTCGAATTAAAATTACGGCGATAAAAATCGAGAAAAGCGAAAAAAGCATTGACAAACGAAACTCCGGCTCAGGCAGCGATGTCAGCTTAGAATGATCACCTCAGTAAAATCCCGCCTTTTTATACTTGAGTCTCCGTGACAGGAGTCAATAAACTGGAACCGTGAAAACAATAATTTGCTGCTCAGTATTCTTAGAACCACAGCAAATAACAAATTGAAACGTATTTCATTTACCCAGGGGCTTTAGTAAAGATGCGTACCCAGAAACTTCATTTGATCCAAATTTTTCAAAACGCGATCGAGTAAAAATTATTAAGAAAAGCGCTTCTATATTTCCTCACTGTTTCGCTGTCAAGTATTGGATAAAATAAAAGCTGGATATCTTTATTAGCTTTAATAAAATAGATCATTTTATTAAGCTTTCACATGAGCATACCGGTATTTTATCACGCTGGATTGAATTAATCATTGCCGACAAAAATTGTCGTGAATGGGAATCTCAGTTTTTTTCTGTAGCTTTGAAAAGCTAATAACTTTTCTTTTAACCTTGTTGACCCAAAAACAGTTGACGATTTGCCTTCTTTCACTCGCAAATCATGTAAAGCCTTAATTGTATAAATGATTAGAGTTTTAAAATGTTGTTAAGTTTGATTTGGGTTTTGCAATCGTTCGCGCGCTGCGTGTTTTTTTTACACCGCATAGTCACGCTTTTATTGGAAGCTGCAGTAACTTTTACGAAGAAACATTATTTGCCGGCCAAGATCGGCCTGGCGGCAAGTAACATGTATTTCTTTTTATTACAATTTAAACACCTGTTTTCTACATTGGGCCATTTATACTTGGTATGGTACAAATATTAGCATTCGATTGACAAGTGCTGTCGGGCGAGAAGTCTCAGAAGCTCTTGTCCTGTGATGATAGTTGTCCATCATTGTTAAAATTAAAAATGGTTATAGATTGAAAACTTAACTGACTAAAACGAAAAGTAGTAGTAACAGATACAAGGTAGTTCTAGGAAAATTCTGATGATTATCTCATGGGCATTTGAAAAGGCGTTCAATACACCACGTGTGGTAGTATTTATTTTCCCGGGAAGTGCTATGTGTCTTTGGTTTTATGCGCATATATTCCAACATGCAATTATCTTAAAGGAGTAGAGTTTTTTTTGGTCCTTCATGGCAATAGTTGCATGGTTGCTGTCGGGGCACATGAACTTGCTTAAGTTGTATTTATGTACTGCTTTGTAGTTTTTTTCAGACTGCCAACTCTGTTAACTTATAATACTGAACATGGAAGAGAAAATCTGTGTTTGAATTTTAAAGTTCAGTATTAGTTTTCTCTAGGCTAATTCTCTGTCAGCCTTTGTAACATGTTCCGTAATATCGTCAAGATGGTTAATCGAATTCGCCTCATTTTCCAGCAGTAGATCAAAGGATTCAAGGTTGAATTAAGAAACAACAGAGTCGAACTGAACAGATCCAAAACAACGGTATTGGAGCTTGCTGGACCAGAGATAAGATAGACAATTAAAAAACAGAAATTCGGCAAATAACAAACCAAAAACGCAAGATATACCAATAATGTTCCCATTGCAAATTTTCTCCAGCCTGCTGCGTTTCGCATGTTAGCATCGCTGCTCTGAGCTGTTGGTTGAACTTGTAAAGCTTGAATTTGGTTCGCGTGTCGACGTACAGCAACAAAAATCTTGACATTAAGTGGCGCTGTAGTCAAGAGAAGAGAGAGAAAAATAATGGAGTAAATAATGAAAGAAATTCGTGTCGGGATCCACAGTCTCAGAAACGATAAAACTGCGCTGCAAACCCACTTTGAAATCATTACAGTGACAACACGTTTGTGGGTCACAAGTTCTTGGTATCTGAGAAATAAACACACAGCGATGAATCCATCTAAACTTAAAAAAGTCACTCCAAAGAAAGACGCATAACCAAACAAATTCACCGTGAAGGCGTAGAATTTGAAGACTATGTTATAGGCTGGATTGTTTTCAGTTTTTCGCTCCATTTCCATGACAAGAGTCGCAATGTACGAAGGCTGCACCATCAAACCAACACCCAGATCAGAAACAGCCAGACTTAAGAGCAGGGTTTTTAAAGGTCTTGGTAATGACGAGAGTTTTGTTAAGGCGTAGATCGTCAAACAGTTTAACATTACAGCAGTGTATGATAAGAAAGCGTTCAAAAGGCAAGTGGTGATATATGATGAAGTAATGTCTTCATCGTTTTCCATGATTGTAGACGTTAAAGAACGCTACAAAAAAGGAAAAGTTTCAAGGTCGCCAACTTCTACTCACAGTTTTGTGTTGAAATATGCATGTGCGAGACTTGATTAAAATACCAAAAGGCCACAGATGTGGCGCAGGTGTTTTTTGGAATCTGTTTCCTGCCTTGAATAAATTGCAACCCGGGTGAACATACGAACCTATGTTCTGATTGGCCAACGTGATCGCACACTCAGTCAAAATTTCGTAACTAGGTCAAACAAGCTTAATTAGTATAGACGCAATTTTGACTGTCAATCATTTCGCGAATTCAGTAATACGTCTTTAAGAGTCTATATATTTTAATCTAAAAGTAAAAGTAGTCACGACGCGTCAAGATTGTAGCCTGCTCAAATTTCAAAATTCTATCGACTTAATCAAGTTGTGTTTCGTTTTATGTTAGGTAGCCCCTGACTCTCGTATAAACGTATTTTTATGAAAAGCTATCAAAAATTTGTAACACGAGCTAAACTTCCCTTTATTTTGCTCTTCCTCGCTTCTCCAAGAAAACACCACTCCACACCGAACGATCGACAGAGACTCCATGGAGACGAGAAGTTCAAAGGTTTTAATTAAAAAGAAAAACAAATCGAACTCAGTGATCCTTACAGTAAAGAAGTACGTAAACTATATTTCAACACGAGGTTACAGAAAGTTTTTCTGTTCCAGCGTTCGTGGATCAGTCAGCTAACTTTCCTAGTGAATAAAATGTAAACTATAAGAAACAATTTTCTAGGATACTCGGCAATAACAATAAATATACGCGTCATAAAAATTTAAGTTCTGGATTTTCCCTTGTTAATTATACTTCTTAGGCCCGCACGTGGCCAACATCTGATGTTTTGAACACAGATGGATTTTAAAGCGTAAGGTTATAATTTGAGAACCTGGTAAATTCTTACTTGCAACGTACAGCTGTTTGTCATGTGCACAGAGAGACTATAATTATAGAGGAGAAAGAGAAAAGATCGTAAACAGAAACATTAAAGAGCAATAAACCTAATACAGATCCTTGTAGAATTCCCAGCCTGACAAGAGAATCATAATTTTGAAACCTGTTTTAATTTCTAGTTTATTTCAATCTTTTCTCTACTTTATCTTTAGCTGTAACAATTATTGAATAACGCTAATTATTTGAAGAATTATGGAGATCGAGAAGGATGTTATCTCATTAATTCTACAGATCATACGAAATGCGAATCAAAAATTGTTTTTTTATTCATTCAAAATAACTCCTAGCTTAAAAACAAGCTAAAGCATACATTGAACCTCGATCGATGTTAAGTTCCTTTCTTCAATTCCCTGTTTATTGGCAAGTTCAGGAGATAAAGGGATGCTTAGTTCTGCAGATATTCTCCAAATAGCAGATGTCGTCCATCAAGTTGTATTCTTTCTTTTTATTGGGCTGCCTATGGCAAAGCCCATCGAAAAATGGAGGCCCTCGACTGTTCAGCAAAAAGACAATAGAAGACCGATCAAATTACGTTTCCCATCCCCCCTACGATGGGCCACCTTTTTCAGTTATTGGGGTGAGGGGGGCCATTTAAAAACAAAATCATTGCAAACCGTGAGACTTATACCGAAAGCTAATATTCTTGCGTAAGTTAATTAGTCCTATATTTAAACCTAAAAACTGGAAAAGAAAATCCGAAGCTACGATGAGTTTCTTTTGAGGTTTTTTTTTTCACTTTCTCGTATATCATAAATTAAATTTAAAGCCTTTTAATAAATTTTTTCCCTTTCAAAAGGCGATTGCAAATCTCCCTCCGTGTGTCGGTGTGTGCATCCCGCGTTGAATGAGAATGTGTCTGAAGCTATCGTATGGCGCTTTTTTCAATGCCTTCTTCAAAAGATAGTAGGATGAATCGCTTTCGAGATTTTCCTTCACTAAACGAGAAAGTTCTCAGTGTTTGATGAGTGCTTTCTCTCCCAACATGTGACAGCAAATTTCTTTTTGATGTTATTGCTATTCTCTCCCTGCGTATGGGAAGTCATTTCTGTAGATCGCCTCATCAAGTAGAAACATTTTCACCTGGATAGTCTGAAGGGCCTTAAACCCAGCATCCCAGGAAGAAACAAAACTAAAACTGAAATTGCTTTGCGAGTTTTAAGAAACAGAAAATTACTGCTATAAAACAGTATTTCACGAAAAGTTGACCCTGTCACGTTTTATAAGCGTAGAACGACAATAATTTTTGACATTTCGGGTTAGTTCAAATTAGCCACGTTTGGGGGACAGAGGGGGTTGAGGGAAGGGGGTGCGCTATGAAAGTGCCCTGTTAAAATACTGTAGTGTAAATTGTCTCTTGTTTTAAAATGCTAATCTGTCCCTTAATAACGAGGTGTCCGTATTAAGCGGGTGTCAGTAAGGCGGGGTTTGACTGTAGAAGTTACTACAGATGAAGATGAATTACTCGGTAAAACACACTTTATAGAAATTAAATTTTCTTCCCCCCCCCCCCCTCCCCCACTGTGTGATATCGCGTCTTAACTCCATTTTTAGACCCTTCAACGAGTAAATTTAAGTTTTGATAAAAATCGGTTTAACAAAATCCGTCAACATGCTGAAAAGAGAGTCTTAAAATTAGTAAACTTGCCAAGTATCAGAGGGAGTATTACCTCACAAGAGAGTGAAAATATAGCTCCGCAGAGTTGCGAAAATTCATAGACGTTTGTATGGTGGTGGTGGTAGGGGGGGGGGGGGGGAGTTTGCGCCAACCCACCATACAAACGACTGTAAAATTTTATGACGTTGATTCATTTCTTCGTTAGTTTTCAACACTGAAATCACTTTCAAACTCGACAATTTTACTAATTAAAAGACGCTCTTTCCAGCGTTATCGACGGATTTTCTCTTATTCGACTGGTCCACGTACAAAGTTACAAGGAAAAAACCTTGGAAAGACCTTTTGTGTTTTGTTAAAACATGATGTAGTAGATATTGAAATATCTACAACACCCTTCAAGACTTCTTATCCAAATTATTGACAGTCATATAATTACAACGATATCATATCTATCAGTTTTTAACCAAGCTCCAGGTGATGGCTTACTGTTGGCCAATCAGAAAACAGAATTTGCTGAATCCCACTCTCTCTCAAGGACAGCTATATAATAACGGAGCTGATATATATTCAATATGTACATGTTTACCCTGACAGAAAAGAAATGAAAACGGAAAGTAGTTTCAGTTCAAGTCAAAGAGTTCCTCAACGCCCAATATTTCGGAAAGCTTTCCCGTTCATATTTTGTAATTTTGTTTCAACACCAAACTATCTTCTGTGAGTATGTACAATCTGGCGACCACGAAACCTTTCCTCTGAGGCAGCGTATATACTTTAACATTTGCAATGATGGAAAATGAAGACATCACCTCATCATACATCACCACTTGCGTTTTGAACGCTGTCTTATCTTACACCGCTGTTATGCTAAACTGTTTAACGATCTACGCCTTAACAAAACTCTCATCATTACCAAGACCTTTAAAAACGCTGCTTCTAAGCCTGGCTGTTTCTGATCTGGGTGTTGGTTTGATGGTACAGCCTTCGTACATTGCGTCTCTTGTCATGGAAATGGCACACAAAACTGAAAACAATCCAGCCTATAACATAACCTACAAACTCTATGTTTTCACGGTGAATTTGTTTGGTTTTGCGTCTTTCTTCGGAGTAACATTTTTAAGTTTTGATAGATTCCTGGCTGTTTACCTACATCTAAGATACCAGGAACTTGTGACCCACAAGCGTGTTGTTGTTGTAATGGTTTCAAAGTGGGTCTTCAGTGCCGTTTTTTCGTTTATGAGACTGTGCATCCCAACACGAGTTTCCTTTATAATTTACGCTGTTATTTATCTCTCTTTCCTCGTAACAACAACACCGATTCATTAAAAGATTTATGTAACAGTACGTCATTACGCGAACCAAATGCAAGCCTTGCAAGTACAACCAACGGCTACTCAGAACGGCGAAGCAGGAACGAGTAACACTGCAGGCTGGAGAAAATTTGCAATCGGAACGTTATTGGTATATCTTGCGTTTTTGGTTTGTTATTTGCCAAATGTCTGCTTTTTAATTGTCTATCTTATCTTTGGTCCATCGAGCTCCATTGCCGTTGTTTTGGATTCTTTCAGTTCGACTCTGTTATTTCTTAATTCAACGTTAAATCCTCTGATTTACTGTTGGAAATTGAGAAGAATTCGATTAACCATCTTGACGATATTAAGGATTAGCGATATTACCGATTAGCGTAGATAAAAATAAACCTGAAATTCTAAAATTTCTTCATTCTCACTCTCTGTTTTCCCTTTTGTATTGAGTTAACAGTGTCTACAAAGGGCGCCCATTAAGTCTGAAAAACTCAGACATCGATAAAACTTATTAAGCGAGTTTTTGGAGCCGTGCAGATTGGAAGGCAACTTTTGTCTTGAAAGGCCACGAAGAGCTGACAGTCTTAAGATAAATGCTCACTGAAACATTCATACAAATTAATATTCGGATTAATATACCCACATAGCACCGTTCCGGGACAGTGAAAATGACCTCTACAATATTTAAGTGTATTGAAAGCTTTCTGAGAAGTCATGAGAAGTCATGATCTTCAAAGTTTTTCTGTATGTGTGACATTTTTACCGTTTTAGTCAGTTTTGTTTAGTTTTTCTGTCTAAGCATTTTCAATTTGAACTATAATGGATAACTATAATTATAAGGCATCAGTCTGAGTGACTTTCCAGCAGCATTATGATATGCTAATATTTTTAATATACCAAAGGTAGCAGGTGTTTTTTACTGCAATGGGAAAGAGATTTGTTATGTTTAATAATATATTTTTTCTTGCGGGCAATCCCAAGCGGAATTATTGCGTTCGCCTGACGTCAGGAGAACACAACCTTAGCCTTGCATAAATACATAGGTTTAAGAAAACTCAGAAATAGACTAGCCTGCTTGGCCAGCGTCGAATAGGGTGGGGATCAAGCGCTTTACTAACAACCGCTGCTTGTCATAGATCTTACACCAGAGCGGCAGTTTGTTTCAGTTTTGTAGTCGTGATTTTGTTTTAGAACCGATTACGAGGACAAAGTTTGTAACAAAACGATAAGTTTAGATTCCTTGATCACTTGAGGTAGATAAGTCGGCTTTTTTTATATTTGTGTGTTATATCTTCTTCGCTTTATCTGCAATAAAAAATAACGTTTAAAAATTCACGGCAGACCCCAAAATTTCAATTTTCAAGTTGTAAACATTAAACTTGCTAATATTTGGCTTAATTTATTTATTTTACAGTCCACCAGTTTAATAAAGTCTGAATTTTTTTAAGCCGTCATTGTAAAAGAAGTTTTGCAATTACTAACTGCTGCAAAGCCAAGTTTTAATCTTACGTTTTGCTTAGTAAACTGTAATTAATTTTTTGCTCCATTTTGTTAATCGTCATCCTCGATTACCAGCAGCTGCTTTGGGAAATGTGCCGATCGAAGATGGAAATCGACTCCATTGTGGACACGAATTGATTCGGTCTTGTTTCATGTCATTTATTATTTCTTTCATATAATGATCTTGCCTTTATGACAAACACTTTGATGAGCTGGTTCCCTAGACACATTAGTGAGTTCGAAAGCCTTTCACAGGACGAAATAACGTGTTTCCGAATTTTAGACTAATTTTCGTTTCCTGTCAACGAATAGACTACGAGTAGTCCCCCATTTTTCCTCAGGGATAGTAGAGCGAGCGAAACGCGAGCGCGCGTGAAAATTACCCCACGCGAGAAAAGGCGACACGCGTGGGGTAATTTTCACGAGCTCTCGCGTTTTGCTCGCTCTACTAACCCTGAGGAAAAATGGGGGACTACTCGTAGTCAAGTTAACGAACACTAATCGAGAACTACTTGTCCCTGCTAAATGTTTAGACATGTTTGTTTTTTTAAACATGTCGTGTATAAGCTGCTACGACGTCAGCATTTCGGAAAGTTTTGGTTGCTCTAGTACACCTCCGTTAAGCCGCTTTGGAACGTTTTCCAAAACCTTCGTTTTAATCGCGCAAACTGAATTATTTGTCAAATAAGTTAAGGCCTGGTTTTAAAAAAGGTTTTAATTCTTAGAAAATTTTCCAACAATCAAAATTTAAAGTATCAAAGAGGAGTAGTCATTTCATATATTTCCATTCAAGTAAAAGTAACGATAAATTCAAAGTTGACAGAGGAGAAAATATATCAAAATTAAATATTCCCGTATACTTGTTAATATTTGCCTTTCTGTGTTCACAGCCACCAGTTTTATCAAACCTGAATGTCTCCAACTGATAGTAGATAGTTTAGGTTCGATATTTTGACCACTATTTAAATTGTAAGCACAAGCAGCAAAAGTCACAGATGTCACGCTACTGGTTTTTGAAACATCGCTCTTTGAAGAATTACTTTTAATGTTTCGGCCTTTTATATAAATTTGATTGTAATGATCATGAGTGTCTGTCACCGTGCGTGTGTGTACGTCAGTGTCGTGGTTAAGCGGCAGGCATCTTTTACAGGTCAAAACTACAGATAAATAAACAGCACCAGAAGTGTCTCCTTGCCCTAATTCTTATCCAAAATAATGTTTGTGATCGAGAGGAAACTATTTTGTTTAGTTACCTATGAATAAAACTGTGAACTGTAGAATGTAACCTGTAAAAGACGGTTTTGTCGTTCGGTGTGTCAGCACAGGCAGACCACCCTCTGTTAGTGGGAGTCGTTGTTGATTGAAATCTGAGCAATGATCTTTTGTTATTTATAGAAGAAATACATATGAACAATACAGTGGCTATAATTTCTTCCAAAAGGCAGAATTTAAAGCACATTTTTCAATAAAAGTTTGAAGAAAACGTTAACTGAGTCATGTCTCATGTTTTTTTTGCCTTCCCGTACTGTTTTAAGCGCTAAATTGCGAGATGAATATTTGATCTCGGCGGTTAGAACTAAAGAAGGAGACAAGGCAGGCAGCAATCAGCCGCCTGCGCGTGACCCAGTCCAATTTAAGGTGCAACTGAAGCCAAACTATTTAATTTCTTACCTCGAAAATACCGGCTCCCGATCCACCAGATATGTATCCATGCCCCATCCGAATGAGAGCTCGATCCTTCCAAAATTTCTCGAGAAAAGCGATCCTGAAGTTGCAAGACCAGCTTTCTCAAC
Source organism: Porites lutea (assembly GCF_958299795.1). Classification (NCBI taxonomy): domain Eukaryota; kingdom Metazoa; phylum Cnidaria; class Anthozoa; order Scleractinia; family Poritidae; genus Porites; species Porites lutea. Next base: position 12,856,571 of record NC_133208.1, on the reverse strand, counting down.
ATGACCGGTGCAAAAATCTCAACCAAAGGCATTTGAGGTATGCGCGTCGATTCAAATCCACCAATCAGTGTATGGTTACCAAACAAACATCCCTGTACGGGGCAGGGTTGTGGTTTTGAACTGCCAACGGTCGCGGTCGTCTGCTCTTGACGGTCATGCTCCACTCGTAACCATAACTTTCCCATCTCGGCCTCTGCTGCCATAGTTCAACGACGATATAAAGGTGACGAGCAGACAAAGGCGTAAGGCGGAGAGGAGATGACGCCGCACAGGTCTGGTGGCCGATTTACGAGCGTTCAAGGATCTCAGAAACCAATCAAACAACCTGATGAATGTTGCACGGAAGGTGTTTTACAAAGACCTCATTGACGACAGCAGTGGCGACCAGAAGAAACTTTTCTTGCTAACGAATAGCCTGCTTGGCGTGGAGCGAGATACTCAATATCTTCCTTTTAAGGACAAGGTTGTACTTAATAAAATAATAAGTTTGGTGATTTTTTCGCTCAGAAGATTGTGGTCATACAAAACAAGCTTGATAACATGGCTACGACAGAGTCGACTGGCAAAGAGAAGTGTTTAGCGGACTCACCTGTTGTGCAACCTATGGATAGTTTCAGAGTATTGAATGAGTCGGAAGTCCAAAAGCTCATTGAAGCCACGCCTAAGAAATCCTGCACGCTTGACCCAATGCCTACGCCTCTTGTTGTCGGCTGCATTGATATTCTGTTGCCTGTTATCACCAAGGTCATTAATCTCTCTCTACAGACGGGCTCATTTGCTGATCAATGGAAGTGTGCGTTAGTTCATCCTTTGCTGAAGAAGCTTGGACTTGACGTGGTTTTTCAGAGTTTTAGACCAGTCAGTAATCTGCAGTACATATCTAAGCTCGCCGTAAAGGCTGTATTTAGTCAAACACACGAGCACATGGTCGTCAATGAAATCTGTCCTGATCTGCAATCGTCTTATCGTCAACATCACAGCACTGAAACGGCCTTACTCAAAGTTATGAACGACGTCCCCTTGAAAATGAACTCGCAGCATGTGACCCTGATGGTCCTGCTGGATCTTAGCGCATCATTCAACACAGTTGATCCCAATATCTTTTTGGAGCGACTGCACAGATTTGGTCATCGGTAGCTGGTTATGGTAAATTATGCGTGTGCTTTTAGCCAATGTTCCGGCAATCATGTTCAAACTGTTTGAGATGACCGACTTCTGCATCCGCCCAAGTCCGTCCCGTGCTCTCGCTCCTAGTAGCTTCTTCACCGACTTTTCTAGGTGTTTAGAGTAACCACCCAGTACGTCAGTTATTACGTTGTACTGTTCACCCTGCAACCGTTGTATCTCTGCTTCAGCTCCCAAATCGTGGGCCAATACTTGAGTGTCTTTTCCCCATCTTTCTTAGCTCTAATCTCAATCCATGGGCAGCTCATTTCAAGTGTGCAGACTTCTTTCCTCTCGTAGCTGACAAGTCGCGCGTCGATCCATAGCCCAACCTTTTAACCTTGCAAAGCAGCTGGTTATGCTTAGGCTCTCATCTTCCCATCTGATACGGAATAACTTTCCTTGCCACTATTTGCACTTTTTGTTTTATTATTATTATTATTACTATTATTATTATTATTATTATTATTATTATTGTTGTTGTTGTTGTTGTTGTTGTTGTTGTTGTCGTTGTCTATGTTGAAACGTATTGTTAGCTTCACTTGTCCTCCGACTGTCAATTTCAAGTTTATTAGAAAGTGCGATAGGTATTATACAAAGTGCGATGATTATTACAAAGTGCGACAGAACAAACCTTGAAAAGACCTTTTATGTTTTGTTAAAACATTATGATATTGAAATATCTAGAACACCCTTCAAGACTTCTTATTCAAATAATTGACAGTTATAATTAAAGCGATATATTACCTATAAATTTTTAACCAAGCTCAAGGTAATGGCTTACTGTTGGCCAATCAGAACACAGAATTTGCTGAATCCTACTCTCTCCCAGGGACAGCTATGCAATAACGGAGCTGATGTATATATATAAATATGATATATTCAATATGTTTACCCTGACAGAAAAGCAATGAAGACGGGAAGTAGTTTCAGTTCACGTCAAAGAGTTCTTTAACGCTCAATGTTTCGAAAAGCTTTCCTGTTCATTCTTTTGCAATTTCATTTCAGCTGACCTAACTATCTTCGGTGAGTATGAACAATCCGAAACCTTTCCTTTGAGGCAGCGTACTTTAACATTTGTAATGATGGAAAATGAAGACATCACCTCATCATACATCACCACTTGCGTTTTGAATGCTGTCTTATCTTACACCGCTGTTATGCTAAACTGTTTAACGATCCGCGCTTTGACAAAACTCTCATCATTACCAAGACCTTTAAAAACGCTGCTCTTAAGCGTGGCTGTTTCTGATCTGGGTGTTGGTTTGATGGTACAACCTTCGTACATTGCGTCTCTCGTCATGGAAATGGAGCAAAAAACTAAAAACAATCCAGCTTATAACATAACCTACACATTCTATGTTTTCACGGTGAATTTGTTTGGTTATGCGTCTTTGTTCGGAGTAACATTTTTAAGTTTGGATACATTTCTAGCTGTTTACCTACATCTAAGATACCAGGAGCTTGTGACCCACAAGCGTGTTGTTGTTGTCATGGTTTCAAAGTGGGTTTTTAATATAGGAAAGACATAATGTTATGTTTACAAATGTGTTTTTTCTTGCGGGCAATCCCAAGCGGAATCTGATTGCGTTCGACGTCAGGAGAAGGCAACCTAAGCTTAACCCGGGTGAGGCCTGAGAGCGGTTAGCCTTGTATAGATACAGAGGCTTAAGACAACTCGCAAATGGACTAGCCTGCTTGGCCGGTGTCGAATAGGGGAGGGGAGGATCAAGCACTTTCCTAACAATCCCCGTCTTAACCCCTTCCCCTTTTTCCACCTTTCACGCAAGTTATCAAAAAATTAATTAAAAACATAGCCAAATTGCTTCTTTATTGCTTGCTTCCCTGCGGGAACTGTTTACCACATGGCACTCCGTGGAGTCAGGAAGACTAATAAATGGGGGAAAATTAATTTTCAGTGAAGATGCTAGCTGCGACTCGGCTCAAAATAATTTTTAGGAACGTTTACGTTTCTTGACTTTAGCTTATCCTTCTTTTCTGTGCAGGGAAAAATCAAGTTCATTGCTGCTTTGTCATAGATCTTGTACCAGAGCGGGCAGTTTGTTTCAGTTTTGTAGTCGTGGTTTCGTTTTAGACAAAGTTTCTAAAAAAACGATAAGTTTTAGATTCCTTGATCACTTGAAGTATAGATAAGTCGGTTTTTATTATTTGTGTGGTATATCTTCTTCACTTTATCTGCAATAAAAGTGACGTTTAAAATTCACGACAGACTCGAAAATATTTCCAAATTTCAGCCGTCTCCTCGAGTTACAAAAAGGACCTTACGATCCGACAACGGCGAAACCAATGAAAACATCGCTGAAAAATAGACTTCGCGTCCTTTGAAACTTTTTCGCCCTTATGCCAAGTCACGCAGTTACTTGAAAGTAGGGAAGTTAGGTTGGAACTGAAGAGAGGGGACCGTGTCCAAAGTTAGAGAGCGAAAGTAAACTTTATCGCCTTGCTGTTCCCGTTCTCAAGTCAACTCAAAATTTGGTCATTTCACGTCGTAGTTGTGCAGGGACGGCAAAGAAATGTACAAATTAAAAACTTGGTGCACGTGCAGAGGTGTTGTTTTGCTCAAATAAACCCATAGAGTTTTAGACGTTCCCGTTGCCGTCGCTGTCGTAGTTTCGTTAAGGTCCTTAAACTCCCTTGAAAGACGACGTGTCTCTCGGGAGTTTGCGACTCGAAGAGACGACTGAATTTCATGCTTTAAACTTGCTAATATTTGGCTTTCTTTATTCACTGTCCACCAGTTTAATTAAGTCTGAATTTCTTTAAGCCGTCGTTACAAGAAAGTTTTTGCAATTAGTAATTGGTGCAAAGCCAAGTTTTAATCTTACGTTTTGCTTGTTAAACTGCAATTATTTTTTGGTTCCACTTTGTTAATCGTCATCTTGATTACCAGCGGCTGTTAATTTTGGGAAATATGCCGTTTGAAGATGGAAATCGACTCTATTATGGACACTAATTGATTCGGTCTTGTTTCATGTCATTTATTATTTATTTCGTATAATGATCTTGCCTTTATTAAAAACACTTTGATGAGCTGGTTCCCTGGCCACATTAGTGAGTTTTGAAAGCCTTTTACGGAACGAAATAACGTGTTTCCGAATTTTCGTTTCCTGTTAACGAATACGTATCGAAAACTACTCGTCAATGCTTCTCCGCACCCAAAAAAACGCAGCAAGCGATATCTTTTCGTTTCTAGGCTATTCTCGGATGCACGGATTTTTCACGGCTGTTTCTTCTTTAGCGCCCGCGATACTTCTGTCTAATCTAATTATTTTCACCTCGTAAATAGCTCCTCAAAGTCCCGAAATATGACAGGCGTTTGTATGGTGCAGCTAAAAAAGAAAGACCTTTTTTAAAAATAAATTGTAGGATATTGGCCCAACTTAGATTGTACTGAAAAGAATGTAGTTTTTGAGTTAATATGTAACTGGTATGACTTACCTATTACGATCGAGAAGAAGCCTTTTTTCGCAAATCATGGTTTGAAGCTGGTGTGGAGAATGTCAAAGACCTCCTTGAGCTTCCTTGACAAAGCTTCCAGTTTTATTAGTTTTCATAATTTTGTAAGGAAGGAAATTTTAACGTAAAAACTATCTTGAATTAAGTATTATCAAGAGAGGATAAAGCTATCTTCTCTTGGTATTACAAAGTTGTAGCTACTCTAACGAGGAATAAAAAACTATGTTCGCCCATCAACGTTAACGACCACTACAAACCAAAGATGCGCCTAAAATCTTCTATCCCACACAAAATTCTGTAAAAAAAACTTATCAGCGCCTCATTGACAAAAAGGCTTCAACACCACTTAAGAGTCAAGGTAAATGGTGGGCTGAGGGCTCAATAGGAAACGAGACGGTCAACTGGGAAAGCACTTACTCATTACCATTTTGGTGCACTAAGGAAACAAACCTAAGAGAGTTTCAGTTTAAGCTTCTACATAGACGAATCGCAACCAATGATTTTCTTGACAAAATAGGAATTAAACAGTCTGATTTTTGCACATTGTGTCGGAAAACAGGAAAACCTGGTTCACTTATTTGGAACTGTAAACTATTCTAAAGCCTTTTGGAAGGCCGTGCTAGCAACATAATGCAAAACATCTCCAAAAAAGACTGAAAATTCAACCTCTCAGGAGCTCTGCCCTGTCGGAAATTGTAATAGCTGTCGTAAATTGAAATAACAATCGTCGTAAATTGTCATAGAGCGGTTTTCACTTGACTGTCGTAAAACCAAAACCAAAGTAAATACACTAGCCAACCAAAGGGCGTAGTAAAACCAAAACCAAACCAATTCCTCAATTACTTTCGACAGTCAAGTGAAAACCGCTCTAACAGTAGTCATAAATTGTAATATCCGTCGTAAATTGTAATAACCAAGCTATCGTAAATTGTAATAACAAGTTGTCGTAAATTGTAATAAGCTGAACTGTAGTGAATTGTAATAAAACATTGTCGTGTTTTATAATAATTCTTGAAAATAAACAATATTTCACCAAGACCTCCTTTAGATAACCAGGATTGTTCTGTTCGACAGGAATCCCACAATGCAGCTCATGAGCTCATTGCTCAATAGGGCACTTCCAAGTTCCAAAAACTGTAACTTTCAAAACGAGGCTAAGAGCAAAACCTTTGTGTGATAATAAGTTTCATCTTCATCAGAATAAAAATCATTTTCATATCACTTGCTTTGTTTGCACTTGGCCTTGCTTTGAAACAAAGGCTTGGGGAAACTCGGAAATGGCCTAGCCACTCAACCCTGACAGGGTGGCAAGAGTTTCTTTTCCCATAAAATTTCAACGCTATGCTAGCAGTTTACTTCTTTTTGCTGACTTTTTGGGGTACGAGTTCAGTAATGAAGCTCACTAACTGGATGTATCTTTTCCCGATGAATAAATCAGCGTCGTGTTTTCCTTCTCGAACAATCCGAATTAAACTCTCTAAAGCTACAGCTATTATTGCGTCGCCCAAAATACACAAATGATACACAAGACGGAACGGACACTTTGTTTTACACAAAAACTCTAACACGTCTTTGCACTTAATAGCTCTAATAGTTCAACCCATCGAATCAATTCCAACCAAAGTTTAAGCAAAGTTTACGTTACAAAAGGTTACACTGTAATCCATCGCGTTTTCAAGTTTCTCTTCCTTTTTTTTTACCCAAGAATTTGGTGAGCTCTGAGCAACATATCACGGTGACGCCTTATTCTTGGCTAAATTCCCTAGTCTTGTTTTAATTTAGTTACCGCGGGGACTGCGGCCGGAACACCAGAGCATAGGGACTTTCTCTTGTTGAAGTGATTCATATGTTTCTTTGAAAATGACGTCATCAGTGATATAATAAATGTGAAGAAATACTTTATTGCGTACTCTTTCGTGCTTGTTTGTCGCGACTTTTATTATCAACATAAAGAAAATGACAAATGCCGTAGACAAACATTTCAAATTAGTCTCACTGACATAAATTGTGCGTATGCTTTTTATGCGATTCGAACCGTCTAGCTCTAACCCCCCCCCCCCCCCCCCCTCTCCGCCTACAATATCCCTAATGGTTCCTATGATCAATATGTGGTGGAAGTAACAGGCAGTTGCTCGCAGTAAGTTGGTTGGTTGACTGTTTCGAATACGTTTATCAGGTGGTCGGAGACATCATTTAGTTGTTGCCATAATGCTGGCTGCATAATAACTTAAATGTTTTAATTTTGATTGACAAGAAAATTTCAGTAGATAAGCCCTTGACATTACTACAATTCACGACAGCTAGCCTTATTACAAATTAAGACAACATGTTATTACAAATTACGATAGCTTGGTTATTCCAATTCTCGACAACTGTTCAGATTACAATTTAAGACGATTGTTATTACAATTTACGACGGGTATTACAATTCATGACAGAACAAGCTCTCTGATCTCTTATTTGGCATAATCAACCGACTGACGATGCAAAAGATTTATACTACCGCACCATTTACTGCTTATTTCTAGGCGCTATATTTACACCTTTAAACAAAGAGACACTCGCCCAAACGTCCAAATGTACATAAAAATAGTTAACGCTCTGTGGAAATAGAAAGGCAAATCGACCCTCCCCCCCCCCCCCCCCCCGCTCATAAACCGAATGTGTTGTTCTTTGGAAGAAAGACGTAGGCAGCGCTCTAGTAACAAAGAGACTAAATTGAAACGAAAAATATGAGCAACGGATACAAGGTAGTCTAGGAATTCTGATGATTATCTCAGTGACATTTCCAAAAGGCGTTTAATACATCAGGTGTGGTCGTATTCATCTTCCCGGGAAGGGCTGTGTCTTTTTTTATGTCCATTTGTTCGCACATGCAATCATCTTAAAGGAGTACAGTTTTTTGGTCTTTCATGGCGATAGCTAGTTGCATGGTTGCAGGGGCGTAGCCAGGGGAGTGTTCCAGGGGTTCCGGAACCCCCCCTCTCGCGCCAAGGAACCCCCTATTTTTAACAGTTATTTTATCCCAGCAAGAGTGTAATGGACTCTCGATTCCTGAAATTCTAGACCATCTACAATCAGAGATGAAAACATACTTCCATCCTACTAATGATGCTGTCTTGTCCAGCCTTTTCAATCTTCTTCCTGAGCTGGTAGCCGTCGGAGACAGAAATCCTGACGTTGAAGGAGCGCTGGAGTTTTATGAGAACGATCTTCCTTCTCCTCATGTGGTTGATGTTGAGCTCCTGCGATGGAAGAGAAAGTGGTGCAGCACTGAGAATGCCGACCTTCCCACCAGTGCAGTTCAGACACTCGCAGCATGCGATCAAGAGTTCTTTCCTAACATCCACATCTTGATCCGCATTTTTTTGTGCACGTTGCCGATAACGTCAGCTGAATGTGAGCGCTCATTCAGTGCACTAAGAAGGTTAAAAACATACCTGAGGTCGACCATGTCAAGCGAGCGAGAGTCTGGGCTGGCGTTGATGAACATCAATTACCACCGAGACATAAGTATCGAGGAAGTGATAAACACGTTCGCTCAACGGCAACCAAGGCGTCTTCTGTTTGCGTATCGTAAACGCGAAAGTCTTGTACGTACGTGATGTCTTTTTTTAGACCAACCGTTTTCTTTGGAAACAATTTGGAACCCCCCATCCTAGAAATCCTGGCTACGCCCCTGGGTTGCTGCAGGCCACATGAAATTGCTCAAGTTGTATTTGTGAATATTAATTTGCTTTGTAGTTTTTCAGACTGCCAACACTGTTAACTTATAAAACTTAACATGGAAGAGAAAATGTGTGTTTAAATTTTCGAAGTTCTGTATTATTTTTCTCTGGGTTAATTCTGTGTCAGCCTTTGTAACATGTTCCCCAATATCGTCAAGATGGTTAATCGAATTCGCCTCATTTTCCAACAGTATATCAAAGGATTCAAGGTTGAATTAAGAAATAACACAGTCGAACTGAACAGATCCAAAACAACGGTATTGGAGCTTAATGGATCAGAGATAAGATAGACTATTAAAAAACAGAAATTTGGCAAATAGCAAACCAAAAACGCAAGATATACCAATAATGTTCCGATTGCAAATTTTCTCCAGGCTGCAGCGTCTCTCATGTTAGCACCACTGTTCTGAGCTGTTGGTTGAACTTGTAAAGCTTGAATTTGGTTGGCGTGTCGGCGTACAGCAACAACAATCTTGAAATTAAGTGGCACTGTAGTCAAGATGAGAGAGAGAAAAATAATCGCGTAAATAATGAAAGAAATTCGTGTTGGGATCCACAGTCTCAGAAACGACAAAACTGCGCTGCAAACCCACTTTGAAATCATTAAAGCGACACTGCGTTTGTGGGTCACAAATTCTTGGTATCTGAGAAACAGGCAAACAGCGATGAATCCATCTAAACTTAACAAAGTCACTCCAAAGAAAGACGCAAAACCAAACAAATTCACCGTGAAAGCGTAGAATTTGAAGATTATGTTGTAGGCTGGATTGTTTTCAGTTTTTTGCTCCATTTCCATGACAAGAGTCGCAATGTACGAAGGCTGCACCATCAAACCAACACCCAGATCAGAAACAGCCAGACTTAAGAGCAGCGTTCTTAAAGGTCTTGGTAATGATGAGAGTTTTGTTAAGGCGTAAATCGTCAAACAGTTTAGCATTACAGTAGTGTAGGATAAGAAAGCGTTCAAAACGCAAGTGGTGATATATGATGAGGTAATGTCTTCATGGTTTTCCATGACTGCAGACGTTAAAGAACGCCGCAGGAAAGGAAAAGTTTCAAGGTCACCAAATTCTACTCACAGCTTTGTATTGTAATAAGCATGCGAGATACTTGATTAAAATAACAAAAACGAACTTTGAAGGCCACAGTGGCGCTGGTGTTTTTGAGAGTCTGTTTCCTGTCTTTAATAAATTGCAACCCGAACCTGTGTTCTGATTGGCCACAGTGACCGCACACTCCGTCAAAAAATCATAACCAGGCTTAAATAATTAAACAGTCGTATAGTATAGGTGCAATTTTGACTATCAATCATCTGAGTAATAAGTCTTCAAGAGTTAGATAATAATCTAAAAACATAATTAGTAGTCACAACGCGTTAAGATTGCAGCCTGCTCAAATTTAAAAATCCTAACGTATCAAGTTAATCAACTTTTGCTTTGTTTTAGCTAATAATCCGATAAACCTGGCTGGAACCTTATTTTTATGAAAGACGGAGAAGGAAAGCTATCAAAACTTTGAAACACGAGCTAAACTTTCCGTGATTTTGCTTTTCCTCGCTTCTCCAAGAAAACACTACTCCACGCCATGCGATCGACAGGGATTCAATAGAGACGAAAAGTTCAACAATTAAAAAGAAAAAGAGATCTAATTTGATCCTTACCGCAAAGAATTGCGTAAAACTATATTTTAACTATATTTATAGATATATATATTTTTACAGTTTCAGCTTTCGTGGACCAGTTAATTTTCCGTGTAAATAAAATGTAAACTAAGAAATAATTTTCTAGTGATATATATTAAAATGTAAAAATCAGTATTTAGTTGATTAAGCTAAAATTGGTTACGTAACAAAGCGCCTTTTTTTTTTTATTTGCTTAATAACGGTGCTTATTTGGTTCGTTGCTGGCCTTATTTTGCCTGTAACAAAAAGCTGTTCTAAATCTTTCAGTTATGGTAGGTTAATCAGTAGTTCACAGTATAGTCGTTTGGTACATGGTTAATTATTAATTTCTCTAAGATTTTTTGTGTTGACTCTTTCATTTTAGTTATTCATTGATGTATATTGGTCAGCTAAAATAATTAACGCTTGGTAAACAAGGATCAGGACAGTCGTCTGGTTCTCTCCTGTATGCTAGTGTCGGAGGATGTTTTTTTTTCACATTGAAATCTTGGCCCTTTTTCAATGGAGCTTATCTTGATCTCTTTTCCCACATACTTCTCAGCAATACAAGAGTTGCGCTAAAATAAGAGCTCGATAGAGAATTTAGTATCTAATCTAAGCAAACGGAGGACTCTGGGAACGAGACGTCTCAGGCGGAATGACGTAGTTCTGTTTCCAGCACTTGACCCAAACACAAAATCTAATACCGTATCTTTCTGCTAAATTTTCGTGCTCAGGTATAACACACGGTTTGAGTTTACGTTGCGTTCTCCTCATGACGTCAAAAGCAATGATAGTTGTAAACATAACAACCAGATATCCTAAACTGTTAATAATATATAGATTTAGTATATACACACTCAGTGATCTTGGTAATTCAAGACATCTGATTGGTTCGCTATCTTAGACTATGACGTTATATTCACCGCGCTGGCGGTGAATATAAAGCAGAACAAAATCGCTGTCGTAAACTGGGTGTTTTGCCAAAGTTTCATAGTGAAGCCTTTTTGAAAATACACGAATATCCAAGTGCTGACGACTTTGAAGGCAAGGAAAGACTTTATGGTGTTTAAACAGCGTGATTAATTGTGAAGTGATTTACTGTAGCTGAATTCTTGTACGCTTGAAGCTATGTTTACCACTAGGGGGGAAAACGAGGCCGCTTTGTGCGCACTGTTTCGTGATTTCGGGATTTTCTCGCGCGACCAATTTTGCCCATAAATTAACAATTAATGAATGAGGCTGAGTATCTTATGAAGAATTATGGAGATCGAGGAGGGTACTCCGTCGAGGCCGTAGGCCGAGGCGTATAACACCCTCCGAGATCTCCATAACTTCCGTAATTTCTTCATAAAATACGAAAGCCGAGTTCAATAATTGTTTTATTATTCAGTCAAAATAATTCCTAGTTTAAAAACATGGCTAAAACATGCTTACCTCCATCGATCCATCGATGTTAGGTTCATCTTCGATAGTGCACGTTTAGGTTTGTCCAGCTCCGCAAATATCCTCCAAATAGCAGATGTCGCCCTTTGAGTTGTCTTCTTGTTGTTCTTGCCATATTTTTAGTTATTTTTTTGGCCTAGTTCTTACTCTTGAAAGGAGTGAAATGTCCGCCATTTTTCAAGTTCACAACCAAAACAACTCAACCTCGTCCCCAGGTCTTCTCGGTTAACGGTGCCTTAACCTGCACGAACGCTGCATTTTTGACGTCATTTCTTCGTTAAACACAAAATTCTTCCACATTTGGTCATCAGAAACTGGTTATGGTGAATTATGCGTGTGCTTTTAGCCAATCAGAATCGGGGAAATATTTTGAATGAATAATAATAGAAGTTAATTTATGGAGAAAAGAGGGAGGCAAATATTTTCGAAAACTGTACGTGCCAGCAAGTTAACAAGGCAAAGAACATTGGAGATAAACAACGCTCACCTTGATCGTAGCTGCTGTTGACAGCATTTGCAAGAAGCGACAAAGAAAACTTTTTCATTCACGGTGAGTTGACAGAAACAAACAATGTACTAGACTGCAAAACAGTCGGTTTTTTTCTCAAAATCAGTAAAGAAATCGGTAAAGCGTGGCGTAAGAGTCTTACGCGCGCGAGGCGCGCGAGTTTCACATGCCCGTCTCTCCCCAGTCTCGCTCTCTGTTTTCAACCTCGTTCCAGACATTTTGTTTGACTGCTCGCGCGTACTTGAATACGCAAAAATGCGGACTGTTTTGCAGTTTAACAATGTTCTGAGCTAGGGGACCCTATTTCCTCCCATGCTGAAAAATGAGATTTTAACCTCCACGCCATTTTAACCGCCACGACGGCGTCCTTGGCCTCGTTCACCGCAGACTTCACTTGTTCGTTAGGCTTATACAATTGTTCGTGTCCCTTCTTCTTAAAAATGCGAGGTTCAGTGAGGCGTATTTTCTTTAGTTCGCTCATTTGCGTGTTTGAAGACTCCTCCAGCTGTCTCTTCATAGATTCCAACTTGTTGTCCATGATGGACGAGACTTTTTCCAGCATTGTTGATTGTTGCCGTTCCAGTTCGGCTTGGATTGTAGGATCCATGTTCGGTATAAAGCACCGAAGAGGAATGTGACTGCTGAGCTTCGAATTAAAATTACGGCGATAAAAATCGAGAAAAGCGAAAAAAGCATTGACAAACGAAACTCCGGCTCAGGCAGCGATGTCAGCTTAGAATGATCACCTCAGTAAAATCCCGCCTTTTTATACTTGAGTCTCTGTGACAGGAGTCAATAAGCTGGAACCGTGAAAACAATAATTTGCTGCTCAGTATTCTTAGAACCGCAGTAAATAACAAATTGAAACGTACTTCATTTACCCATGGCCTTTAGTAAAGATGCGCACCCAGAAACTTCAATTGATCCAAATTTTTCAAAATGCGATCGAGTGAAAATTAATAGGAAAAGCGCTTCTATACTTCCTCACTGTTTCGCTTTCAAGTATTGGATAAAATAAAAGCTGGATATCTTTATTAGCTTTATTAAAATAGATCATTTTATTAAAGCTTTCAAATGAGCATACCGGTATTTGATCACGCTGGATTGAATTAATCATTGCCGACAAAAATTGTCGTGAATGGGAATCTCAGTTTTTTTCTGTAGCTTTGAAAAGCTAATAACTTTTCTTTTAACCTTGTTGACCCAAAAACAGTTGACGATTTGCCTACTTTCACTCGCAAATCATGTAAAGCCTTAATTGTATTAATGATTAGAGTTTTAAAATGTTGTTAAGTTTGATTTGGGTTTTTGCAATCGTTCGGGCGCTGAGTCATTTTTTACACCGCACAGTCAAGCTTTTATTGGAGGTTGCAGTAACTTTAACGAAGAAACATTATTTGCCGACCAAGATCGGCCTGGCGGCAAGTAACATGTATTTCTTTTTATTACAATTTAAACACCTGTTTTCTACATTGGGCCATTTATACTTGGTATGGTACAAATATTAGTATTCGATTGACAAGTGCTGTCCAGCGAGAAGTCTCAGAAGCTCTTGTCCTGTGATGATAGTTGTCCATCATTGTTAAAATTAAAAATGGTAATAGAGTGAAAACTTAAATGACCAAAACGAAAAATAGTAGCTACAGATACAAGGTCGTTCTACGAAAATCTGATGATTTTCTCATGGGCATTTGAAAAGGCGTTCAATACACCACGTGTGGTCGTATTTATTTTCCCGGGAGGCTATGTGTCTTTTTACTTCTATGCGCATATGTTCGAACATGCAATTATCTTAAAGGAGTACAGTTTTTTTGGTCCTTCATGGCAATAGTTGCATGGTTGCTGTGCGCCATATGAACTTGCTTTTATTTTTATTACTTGCTTAGGTATTTATGCATTGCTTTGTAGTTTTTCAGACTGCCAACTCTGTTAACTTATAATTCTGAACGTGAAACAGAAAATCTGTGTTTGAATTTTAAAGATCAGTATTAGTTTTCTCTAGGCTAATTCTCTGTCAGCCTTTGTAACATGTTCCCCAATATCGTCAAGATGGTTAATCGAATTCGCCTCATTTTCCAACAGTATATCAAAGGATTCAGGGTTGAATTAAGAAACAACAGAGTCGAACTGAACAGGTCCAAAACAACGGTGTTGGAACTTGCTGGACCAGAGACAAGATAGACAATTAAAAAACAGAAATTTGGCAAATAACAAACTAAAAACGCAAGATATACCAATAATGTTCCCATTGCAAATTTTCTCCAGCCTGCAGCGTTTCGCATGTTAGCATCGCTGCTCTGAGCTGTTGGTTGAACTTGTAAAGCTTGAATTTGGTTCGCGTGTCGACGTACAGCAACAAAAATCTTGACATTAAGTGGCGCTGTAGTCAAGAGAAGAGAGAGAAAAATAATGGCGTAAATAATGAAAGAAATTCGTGTCGGGATCCACAGTCTCAGAAACGATAAAACTGCGCTGCAAACCCACTTTGAAATCATTACAGTGACAACACGTTTGTGGGTCACAAGTTCTTGGTATCTGAGAAATAAACACACAGCGATGAATCCATCTAAACTTAAAAAAGTCACTCCAAAGAAAGACGCATAACCAAACAAATTCACCGTGAAGGCGTAGAATTTGAAGACTATGTTATAGGCTGGATTGTTTTCAGTTTTTTGCTCCATTTCCATGACAAGACTCGCAATGTACGAAGGCTGCACCATCAAACCAACACCCAGATCAGAAACAGCCAGACTTAAGAGCAGGGTTTTTAAAGGTCTTGGTAATGATGAGAGTTTTGTTAAGGCGTAGATCGTCAAACAGTTTAACATTACAGCAGCGTATGATAAAAAAGCGTTCAAAACGCAAGTGGTGATATATGATGAAGTAATGTCTCCATGGTTTTCCATGATTGTAGACGTTAAAGAACGGTACAGGAAAGGAAAAGTTTCAAGGTCGCCAAATTCTATTTACAGTTCTGTGTTGAAATATGCATGTGAGAGACTTGATTAAAATACCAAAAGGCCACAGATGTGGCGCAGGTGTTTTTGGGACTCTGTTTCCTGTCTTGAATAAATTGCAACCCGGGTGAACATACGAACCTTTGTTCTGATTGGCCACCGTGATTGCACACTCAGTCAAAATTTCGTAACTAGGTCAAACAAGCTTAATTAGTATAGATGCAATTTTGACTGTCAATCATTTCGCGAATTCAGTCATACGTCTTTAAGAGTCTATATATTTTAATCTAAAAGTAAAAGTAGTCACGACGCGTCAAGATTGTAGCCTGCTCAAATTTCAAAATTCTATCGACTTAATCAAGTTGTGTTTCGTTTTATGTTAGGTAGCCCCTGACTCTCGTATTAGCGTATTTTTATGAAAAGCTATCAAAACTTTGTAACACGAGCTAAACTTCCCTTTATTTTGCTCTTCCTCGCTTCTCCAAGAAAACACCACTCCACACCGAACGATCGACAGCGACTCCATGGAGACGAGAAGTTCAAAAGTTTTAATTAAAAAGAAAGACAAATCGAGCTCTTACAGCAAAGAATTACGTAAACTATATTTCAACACGAGGTTACAGAAAGTTTTTCTGTTCCAGCGTTCGTGGAGCAGTCAGCTAACTTTCCTAGTGAATAAAATGTAAACTATAAGAAACAATTTTCTAGGATACTCGGCAATAACAATAAATATACGCGTCATAGAAATTTAAGTTCTGGATTGTCCCTTGTTATACTGCTTAGGCCCGCACGTGGCCAACATCTGATGTTTTGAACACTGATGGATTTTATAGCGTAAGGTTATAATTTGAGGACCCGGTAAATTCTTACTTGCAACGTACAGCTGTTTGTCATGTGCACAGAGAAACTATAATTATAGAGGAGAAAGAAAAAAGATCGTAAACAGAAACATTAAAGAGCAATAAACCTAATACAGATCCTTGTAGAATTCCCAGCCTCACAAGAGAATCATAATCATGTTTGAAACCCGTTTTAATTTCTAGCTTATTTCAATCTTTTCTCTACTTTATCTTTAGCTCTAAAAATTGTTGAATGAGGCTAATGATTTGAAGAATTATGGAGATCGAGAAGAAAAAGACAATAGAAGACCGATCAAATTACGTTTCCCATCCCCCCTACGATGGGCCACCTTTTCCAGTTATTAGGGGGAGGGGGGCCATTTAAAAACAGTTAGACTTATACCGAAAACTAATATTCTTGGGTAAGTTAATTAGCCTTATATTTAAACCTAAAAAACTGGAAAAGAAAATCTGAAGCTACGATGAATTTCTTTTGAGGCTTTTTTTTTCACCTTCTCGTATATCATAAATTAAATTTTAAGCCTTTTGATAAATGTTTTCCCTTTCAAAAGGCGATTGCAAATCTCCCTCCGTATCTCGGTGTGTGCATCCCGCATTGAATGAGAACGTGTCTGAAGCTATCGTATGGCGCTTTTTTCAATGCCTTCTTCAAAAGATGGTAGGATGAGTCGCTTTCGAGATTTTCCTTCACTAAACGAGAAAGTTTTCAGTGTTTGATAAGTGCTTTCTCTCCCAACATGTGACAGCAAATTTCTTTTTGATGCTATTGCTATTCTCTCCTGGCGTGTGGAAAGTCATTTCTGTAGATCGCCTCATCAAGTAGGAACATTTTCACCTGGATAGTCTGAAGGGCTTTAAACACAGCATCTCGGAGAGAAACAAAACTAAAACTTAATTTGCTTTGCGAGTTTTAAGAAACAGAAAATTACTGCTATAAAACAGTATTTCACGAAAAGTTGACCCTGTCACGTTTTATAAGCGTAGAACGACAATAATTTTTGACATTTCGGGTTAGTTCAAATTAGCTACGTCGTCATAATGTCATGCTAGATTTTGGGGGGCAGAGGGGGTTGAGGGAAGGGGGTGCGCTATGAAAGTGCCCTGTTAAAATACTATAGTGTAAATTGTCTCTTGTTTTAAAATGCTAATCTGCCTATTTTTATCCATAATGGTACAGTCAAAGCCCGTTAATACGAATAGAAAGTGTCCGTATGAACGTGATGTCCGGTCCGTATTAAGTAAGCAGGTTGAATTTAGAGAAGATGTAAGGGCTAGGGACAAAGAAAACTGTCCCTTAATAACGAGGTGTTCGTATTAAACGGGTATCAGTAAGGCGAGGTTCGACTGTAGAAGTTACTACAGATCAAGATGAATTACTCGATAAAACACACTTTAGAAATTAAATTTTCTTCCCTCCCCCCCCCCCCCCCCCCCCCACTGTGTGATATCGCGTCTTAACTCCATTTTTAGACCCTTCAACGAGTAAATTTAAGTTTTGATAAAAATCGGTTTAACAAAATCCGTCAACACCGCTGAAAAGAGAGTCTTAAAATTGGTAAACTTGCCAAGTATCAGAGAGAGTATTACCTCACAAGAGAGCGAAAATATAGCTCCGCAGAGTTGCGAAAATTCATAGACGTTTGTATGGTGGTGGTGGTAGGGGGGGGGGAGTTTGCGCCAACCCACCATACAAACGACTGTAAAATTTTATGACGTTGATTCATTTCTTCGTACGTTTTCAACACTGAAATCACTTTCAAACTGGACAATTTTTCTAATTAAAAGACGCTCTTCCCAGCGTTATCGACGGATTTTCTCTTATTCGACTGGTCCACGTACAAAGTTACAAAGAAAAAACCTTGGAAAGAACTTTTGTGTTTTGTTAAAACATGATGTAGTAGATATTGAAATATCTAGAACACCCATCAAGACTTCTCATCCAAATTATTGACAGTCATATAATTACAACGATATCATATCTATCAGTTTTTAACCAAGCTCCAGGTGATGGCTTACTGTTGGCCAATCAGAAAACAGAATTTGCGGAATCCTACTCTCTCTCAAGGACAGCTATATAATAACGGAGCTGATATATATTCAATATGTACATGTTTACCCTGACAGAAAAGAAATGAAGACGGAAAGTAGTTTCAGTTCAAGTCAAAGAGTTCCTCAACGCCCAATGTTTTGGAAAGCTTTTCCGTTCATATTTTGCAATTTTGTTTCAACACCAAACTATCTTCTGTGAGTATGTACAATCCGGCGACCACGAGACCTTTCCTCTGAGGCAGCGTATATACTTTAACATTTGCAATGATGAAAAATGAAGACATCACCTCATCATACATCACCACTTGCGTTTTGAACGCTTTTTTATCGTACACTGCTGTTATGCTAAACTGTTTAACGATCTACGCCTTAACAAAACTCTCATCATTACCAAGACCTTTAAAAACGCTGCTTCTAAGCCTAGCTGTTTCTGATCTGGGTGTTGGTTTGATGGTACAGCCTTCGTACATTGCGTCTCTTGTCATGGAAATGGAACACAAAACTGAAAACAATCCAGCCTATTACATAACCTACAAACTCTATGTTTTCACGGTGAATTTGTTTGGTTTTGCGTCTTTCTTCGGAGTAACATTTTTAAGTTTCGATAGATTCCTGGCTGTTTACCTACATCTAAGATACCAGGAACTTGTGACCCACAAGCGTGTTGTTGTTGTAATGGTTTCAAAGTGGGTCTTCAGTGCCGTTTTGTCGTTTATGAGACTGTGCATCCCAACACGAGATTCCTTTATAATTTACGCTGTTATTTATCTCTCTTTCCTCTTAACAACAACACCGATTAATTGCAAGATTTATGTAACAGTACGTCATCACGCGAAACAAATCCAAGCCTTGCAAGTTCAACCAACGGCTACTCAGAACGGCGAAGCTGGAACGAGTAACACTGCAGGCTGGAGAAAATTTGCAATCGGAACGTTATTGGTATATCTTGCGTTTTTGGTTTGTTATTTGCCAAATGTCTGCTTTTTAATTGTCTATCTTATCTTTGGTCCATCGAGCTCCATTACCGTTATTTTGGATCTGTTCAGTTCGACTCTGTTATTTCTTAATTCAACGTTAAATCCTCTGATTTACTGTTGGAAATTGAGAAGAATTCGATTAACCATCTTGACGATATTAAGGATTAGCGATATTACCGATTAGCGTATACAAAAATAAACCTGAAATTCTAAAATTTCTTCATTCTCACTCTCTGTTTTCCCTTTTGTATTGAGTTAACGGCGTCTACAGAGGGCGCCCATAAAGTCTGAAAAACTCAGACATCGATAAAACTTAAGCGAGTTTTTGGAGCCCTGCAGATTGGAAGGCAACTTTTGTCTTGAAAGGCCACGAAGAGCTGACAGTCTTAAGATAAATGCCCACTGAAACATTCATACAAATTAATATTCAGATTAATATACCCACATAGCACCGTTCCGGGACAGTGAAAATGACCTCTACAATATTTAAGTGTATTGAAAGCTTTCTGAGAAGTCATGAGAAGTCATGATCTTCAAAGTTTTTCTTTATGTGTTTTTTTTTTCCGTTTTAGTCAGTTTTGTTTAGGTTTTCTGTCTAAGCATTTTCAATTTGAGCTATAATGGATAACTATAATTATAATGCATCAGTCTGAGTGACTTTCCAACAGCATTATGATATGCTAATATTTTTTAATATACCAAAGGTAGCAGGTGTTTTTTACTGCAATGGGAAAGAGATTTGTTATTTTTAATAATATATTTTTTCTTGCGGGCAATCCCAAGCGGAATTATTGCGTTCGCTTGACGTCAGGAGAACACAACCTTAGCCTTGCATAGATACAGAGGTTTAAGAAAACTCAGAAATGGACTAGCCTGCTTGGCCAGCGTCGAATAGGGTGGGGATCAAACGCTTTACTAACAACAGCCGCTTTGTCATAGATCTTACACCAGAGCGGCAGTTTGTTTCAGTTTTGTAGTCGTGATTTTGTTTTAGAACCGATTACGAGGACAAAGTTTGTAACAAAACGATAAGTTTTAGATTCCTTGATTACTTGAAGTAGATAAGTCGGTTTTTTATATTTCTGTGTTATATCTACTTCACTTTATCTGCAATAAAAAAATAACGTTTAAAAATTCACGGCAGACCCCAAAATTTCAATTTTCAAGTTGTAAACATTAAACTTGCTAATATTTGGCTTTATTTATTTATTTTACAGTCCACCAGTTTAATAAAGTCTGAATTTCTTTAAGCCGTCATTGTAAAAGAAGTTTTGCAATTACTAATTGCTGCAAAGCAAAGTTTTAAACTTACGTTTTGCTTAGTAAACTGTAATTAATTTTTTGCTCCACTTTGGTAATCGTCATCCTCAATTACCAGCAGCTGTTCTTGGAAATGTGCCGATCAAAGATGGAAATCGACTTCATGGTGGACCCTGATTGATTCGGTCTTGTTTCATGTCATTTATTATTTCTTTCGCATAATGATCTTGCCTTTATGACAAACACTTTGATGAGCTGGTTCCCTAGCCACATTAGTGAGTTTCGAAAGCCTTTCACAGGACGAAATAACGTGTTTCCGAATTTTAGACTAATTTTCGTTTCCTGTCAACGAATAGACTACGAGTAGTCCCCCATTTTTCCTCAGGGATAGTAGAGCGAGCGAAACGCGAGCGCGCGTGAAAATCACCCCACGCGAGAAAAGACGACACGCGTGGGGTGATTTTCACGAGCTCTCGCGTTTTGCTCGCTCTACTAACCCTGAGGAAAAATGGGGGACTACTCGTAGTCAAGTTAACGAACACTAATCGAGAACTACTTGTCCCTGCTAAATGTTTAAAGATGTTTGTTTTTTTAAACATGTCGCTATAAGCTGCTACGACGTCAGCATTTCGGAAAGTTTTGGTTCCTCTAGTACACTTCCGTTAAGCCGCTTTGGAACATTTTCCAAAATCTTCGTTTTAATCGCGCAAACTGAATTATTTGTCAAATAAGTTAAGGCCTGGTTTTAAAAAAGGTATAATTCTTAGAAAATTTCCCAACAATCAAAGTTTAAAGTGTCAAAGAGGAGTAGCGAATGATGAAATAAACAAAAATACAAAAAAAAAAAAAAAACAGCTAAAAGAATCTCATGCTGCATGAGCTTGCATGATAACGTGATCGACCACGCCCTTTGATCTACTGTCTGATTGCAACCAACTGGCCATAGCGGCAAATACAATATGATCATTTAATAGCATTTTTGTTAGTGCCTCGTGTAAACCTGACTTTTGCAATACTTTTATTTTTTTGCATGAACTGCATTTGCAACGGCCGATTTCCAAAAACAACCATAGTAATTTTTTGATGCAATGGCTGAGCGTTGCAGGATCGTTATTGTTCTGGCCTTCCTTGTTTGAACAGCACAGTGGAATTCAGAGTACGTGTTGGAAGCTTGCACAAGATGGTACTGTAGCTTTTTTCTATGATGAAAGAAGAGTCTCCTTCGAGTTAACTCCTCCCGTCGAGCTCGTCAAGCTTCAGAACACAAAAATTACAGGTACTAAACTAAACCCTAGCTAACGTTAGCACAACTGCATTTCCTTACAAATGTCCTGCCTATGCAAATTTTCGAGAAGTTGATGCATTGCACGAGCAAGTCGTACAAACAACAAAAACAAAAAATTGCGAACGTCAGGTTTACATGAGCCGGCTACCCAAACGGAAATTTATAGATTATTCTGGTATTTTTCTGCAACGGCCTCACTTGCTACTTGAAAAGCTTCACTTTCTCAGTATCAAAAGAATTAACCTATAATTATAAGGTGTTTACGAAATCAGCTCGGAAATGGAAGAAGCATTACAAATTGTAAATGCAATTGATGTTCATTGAGTACAGTCCAAGTTCTCCTTGTATAAACTGTGAATTAAAACTTTGTAATGAAAAGCTCTCTTAAGCGACCGCTCCCAGGAACGAGCGCGACCTCGTTTGGGATTACCCAACTGCATCTCCTAGATTAGTATTTAAAGTATATAAGTGTTTTTATAGTTTATTTGAAAAGATCTCTTCACTTCATCTAAAGAAAGGGTAATGAAAATGTAAGTCATTTCATATATTTCCATTCAAGTAAGAGTAACGATAAATTCAAAGTTGACAGAGGAGAAAATAAATCAAAATTAAATATTCCCGTACACTTGTTAATATTTGCCTTTCTGTGTTCACAGCCACCAGTTTTATCAAACCTGAATGTCTCCAACTGACAGCAGATAGTTTAGGTTCGATATTTTGTCCACTCTTTAAATTGTAAGCACAAGCAGCAAAAGTCACAGATGTCACGCTACTGGTTTTTGAAACATCGCTCTTTGAAGAATTACTTTTAATGTTTCGGCCTTTTATATAAATTTGATTGTAATGATCATGAGTGTCTGTCACCGTGCGTGTGTGTACGTCAGTGTCGTGGTTTTGCGGCAGGCATATTTTACAGGTCAAAACTACAGATAAATAAACAGCACCAGAAGTGTCTCCTTGCCCTAATTCCTATCCAAAATAATGTTTGTGATCGAGGGGAAACTATTTTATTAAGTTACCTATGAATAAAACAGTGACCTGTAGAATGTAACCTGTAAAAGACGGTTTTGTCGTTCGGTGTGTCAGCACAGGCAGACCACCCTCTGTTAGTGGGGGCCGTTGTTGATTGAAATCTGAGCAACGATCTTTTGTTATTTATAGAAGAAATACATATGAACAATACGGTGGCTATTATTTCTTCTAAAAGGAAGAATTTAAAGCACATTTTTCAAAAAAGTTTGAAGAAAATGTTAACTGAGTCATGTCTCATGTTTTTTTCGCCTTCTCGTACTGTTTTAAGCGCTATTTTGCGAGATGAATATTTGATCTCGGCGGTTAGAACTTAAGAAGGAGACAAGGCAGGCAGCAATCAGCCGCCGGCGCGTGACCCAGTCCAATTTAAGGTGGAACTGAAGCCAAACTATTTAATTTCTTACCTCGAAAATACCGGCTCCCGATCCACTAGATATGTATCCATGCCCCATCCGAATGAGAGCTCGATCCTTCCAAAATTTCTCGAGAAAAGCGATCCTGAAGTTGCAAGACCAGCTTTCTCAACATGACCGGTGCAAAAATCTCAACCAAAGGCATTTGAGGTATGCGCGTTGATTCAAATCCACCAATCAGTGTATGGTGATCAAACAAACATCCCTGTGCGGGGCAGGGTTGTGGTTTTGAACTGCCAACAGTCGCGGTCGTCTGCTCTTGACGGTCATGCTCCACTCCTAACGATGACTTTCTCATCTCGGCCTCTGCTGCCATAGTTCAATGACGATATAAAGGTGACGAGCAGACAAAGGCGTAAGGCGGAGAGGAGATGGCGCCGCACAGGTCTGGCGGCCGATTTACGAGCGTTCAAGGATCTCAGAAACCAGTCAAACAACCTGATGAATATTGCACGGAAGGTGTTTTACAAAGACCTCATTGACGACAGCAGTGGCGACCAGAAGAAACTTTTCTCGGTAACGAATAGACTGCTTGGCGTGGAGCGAGATACTCAATATCCTCCGATTAAGGACAAGGTTGTACTTAATAAAATAATAAGTTTGGTGATTTTTTCGCTCAGAAGATTGTGGTCATACAAAACAAGCTTGATAACATGGCTACGACACTGTCGCCTGGCAAAGAGAAGTGTTTAGCGGACTCACCTGTTGTGCAACCTATGGATAGTTTCAGAGTATTGAATGAGTCGGAAGTCCAAAAGCTCATTGAAGCCACGCCTAAGAAATCCTGCTCGCTTGACCCAATGCCTACGTCTCTTGTTGTCGGCTGCATTGATGTTCTGTTGCCTGTTGTCACCAAGGTCATTAATCTCTCTCTACAGACGGGCTCATTTGCTGATCAATGGAAGTGTGCGTTAGTTCATCCTTTGCTGAAGAAGCTTGGACTTGACTTGGTTTTTCAGAGTTTTAGACCAGTCAGCAATCTGCAGTACATCTCTAAGCTCGCCGTAAAGGCTGTATTTAGTCAAACACACGAGCACATGGTCGTCAATGAAATCTGTCCTGATCTGCAATCGTCTTATCGTCAACATCACAGCACTGAAACGGCCTTACTCAAAGTTATGAACGACGTCCTCTTGAAAATGAACTCGCAGCATGTGACCCTGATGGTCCTGCTGGATCTTAGCGCAGCATTCGACACAGTCGATCATAATATCTTGTTGGAGCGACTGCACAGATTTGGTCATCGGTAAATTATGCGTGTGCTTTTAGCCAACGTTCCGGCAATCATCTTCAAACTGTTTGAGATGACCGACTTCTGCATCCGCTCAAGTCCGTCCCGTGCTCTCGCTCCTAGTAGCTTCCTCGCCGACTTTTCTAGGTGTTTAGAGTAACCACGCAGTCCGGTCAGTTATTACGTTGTACTGTTCAACCCTGCAACCGTTGTATCTCTGCTTCAGCTCCCAAATCGTGGGCCAATACTTGAGTGTCTTTTCCTCTTCTTCCTTGGCTCTAATCTCAATCCATGGGCAGCTCATTTCAAGTGTGCAGACTTCTTTCCTCTCGTGGCTGACAAGTCGCGCGTCGATCCGTAGTCCAATCTTTTAACCTGGCAAAGCAGCTGGTTATGCTTAGGCTCTCATCTTCCCATCTGATACGGAATAACTTTCCTTGCCACTATTTGCACTTTATGTATTATTATTATTATTATTATTGTTGTTGTTGTTGTTGTTGTTGTTGTCTATGTTGAAACTTATTGTTGGGTTTACTTATCCTCCGACTATCAATTTCAAGTTTATTAGAAAGTGCGATAGGTATTACAAAGTGCGATGATTATTACAAAGTGGGACAGAACAAACCTTGAAGAGACCTTTTATGTTTTGTTAGAACACCCTTCAAGACTTCTTATTCAAATAATTGACCGTTATAATGAAAGCGATATATTACCTATAAATTTTTAACCAAGCTCAAGGTAATGGCTTACTGTTGGCCAATCAGAACACAGAATTTGCTGAATCCTACGCTCTCCCAGGGACAGCTATGCAATAACGGAGCTGATATATATATATATATATATATATATATATATATATATATATATATATATATATATATTCAATATGTTTACCCTGACAAAAAAGCAATGAAGACGGGAAGTAGTTTCAGTTCAAGTCAAAGAGTTTTTCAACGCTCAATGTTTCGAAAAGCTTTCCCGTTCATTTTTTTGCAATTTTTTTTCAGCTGACCTTACCATCTTCGGTGAGTATGAACAATCCGAAACCTTTCCTTTGAGGCAGCGTACTTTAACATTTGCAATGATGGAAAATGAAGACATCACCTCATCATACATTACCACTTGCGTTTTGAACGCTGTCTTATCTTACACCGCTGTTATGCTAAACTGTTTAACGATCCG
>NC_133208.1:12771342-12826342 GCF_958299795.1 Porites lutea | reverse complement strand
AATGATGTAAGCACATTTCCCAAAATAGTCACGGCATTTCTTTAATGTATGTGTTGATGCAGACTTAAACACGTAATAAGCACAAACTAGAATACCTTTGCCACTGTATACTGTATCGAACTGTACTTATATCACCTTTTTGTTCCAAAAGCGCTCAAAGAAAGCATTATGTTTCTGCGAGGGTTGAATCCAATAAATGATCCATATTGGCACGCGATTTGCAACTGTTAAATTCATTCTTTCATTGTTTTTAACATTTTCACTAGAGATGTCAACTTTATGTGGATTTTTCATTTCCTCTCTGCAATTTTTATCGGGCAGAAATGGTCACCGTTGTAACACAAAACCTGTTAAAAACGTAAATAGAAAAACGCCAAAAACATAGTAGAAAGGTGACACAGTCATCTAGAAATTTTTAGCCTTTCTTGACTTATCGAAACTTTTAGGTAATTTTTGCTTCTTCAAACTAATGTTTTACAGAAAACAGTCGTTGTGTGCCCCTCAAATAACAGAGGGAAATAATTTCAGC
Source organism: Porites lutea (assembly GCF_958299795.1). Lineage (NCBI taxonomy): Eukaryota > Metazoa > Cnidaria > Anthozoa > Scleractinia > Poritidae > Porites > Porites lutea. The sequence continues at coordinate 12,825,813 of NC_133208.1, read as the reverse complement.
ATTTCTTTATGCCCATATATGGACATGGAATGTTAACCGCAAGTTACATAACAAACGTAGCAAAGGTTAAACGCGTGACTATTTACTGATAAAAGTATGAAATACAAATCGACGACAATACTGCAGAGGCAGTATCTATTTTATAGAAACCAAACGGAAAAGCAACGGCAAGAAAAATATCGCAGAGCAGCCAAAAATGATCCGTGTGTTGGCTTTGAGGCTTAGAGAAGCATTCATGCCATATCTGTGTTGTTCAAAAACATGAAAGAAAACTTTGAATTCTCGTGTCTTTGTTGAAAGCACCACTCCGGGAAGAGAGCTTGTTAAGCAGGTAATCATTTTCTGAACACGTTAGGTTTTGCACTGTACATTAGCTCTATCTAGATTTTCACTGATGTTTACAGTATAAAATAAAGCAATACTAAGTAAATGCACTTGGACTCATCAAAGCAGTTTCTGGTACCTGTTTGATATCACACGCATTCTGCAAACATTCTGAAGGAATTCATAAAACGGGAACCTGTGGAGTCACTAAAATGTTCCCGTCCTCGAATTTAGTAGTTATATGTCTTATATGCATGTTAACCAAGCATTTCAAACGCCACAAACGCGTTTCCCCGTTTAAAACGCTGTAAAGTCAAAGGCGTTTCAAAATGTTTGAAACGGGTTTGAAACTGTTTGACACCCGTTTATTTGCGTTTTAAACGCGGCATTTAAGGTGTTTATTCAAAATAACGTAAGCCCCCTTTTCCTATGAGGGCCACATTTTTAATTCTCCTCCAAAGACTATTACTTTATCGCAAGAGCCATAATGGCTCCTGTTTATCGTAATAGTGTCGGCACCAAGGAGCACCCCCGGGGTAATACTGGAATTTTTATATTATAGCGCTTGGACCATGGTGTGCACGCGAGACTGGAGAGCCACAAAAGAATGAGCTAGAACTACGTCAGTTTGCGATAAAATTCCTTCTCTTGACTCCCTTACTTTTCTCTCGTCGCAGATGGAGATGTTTCACGGATAGAAAAAATATGCCTATTATTTTAGTCTCTTTCACTTTTCCAATAATATTGCAAAAGCAATTGTGAAGAAGAAAAGACGAAAAATGTTTCATATGATAAATGGGACTCAAATGACGCCCGGAGATACATGTACATGATATAGTAGATAAAATTGTAAAAAGTTTCCAGTTCAAGGCCACAATGTTCTGAAATTTGATCAACAGTCATCAAGGGTCAATTCACCTTATTGACATGACCGGAAGTCTTCACTTTTATCTCAACACGAACAAAAAAATTCTCTGACCTGGGTTTGACATGAAGCTGACCATGCAGTGCAAAACTTAACCTTTATACTGATATTACTAAGAGCTTGAGAAACGTCAGGGAAGAAAGAAATCGTCCTTCATCAATTTGCCAGTGATAGAGACCTTTAGATTCCAGGACGAGAACGGCTACGAGTATGAGATTTGACTTAAAGTTTGTTCGAGTATAGACACCCCGGAAAGCTTCATTGCACTTCTTTTTTACGAAAAAATTAGCATTGTTATCTTTACTGAAAGAGCTTAAAAAACCATCTCCCAGCCACACAACGATAGAACCTTTAACGCTTTAAACCTTGTTTCCGTTACCATTCCCTGCTAGCAGAGGTCTCTCACGACGAGGCAAAAATGAGAGAAAGGTCTCTGCCTCGTTGTGAGAGGTTTTTGCTGCCAAAAGGGCGCGAAAATCATTGGCAAGGTAATTGAGTGACCTAAATAGGCTACAAAAGTTGCTAGACAATGAAAATGGTAGCTGCGGAACTCTTGTACTGTTTACTCGTGTCGGATACAGAGTAAGATGGCCTAACGTTAACAATGGTTATTACTGCAAACGAAAACATCAAAAAGGACGTGGGAGGCAACCAGTGTCGATGAAGTGCCGACCGCAAAAGGTAGGAATGTTTTACGTTCTGTGTTTTTGTCTTTTACCCCAGTGCAATAATTTGCTCACGTTGCTGATCAGGGTGACTCACAGCTAACTTTTATAATAATTTTGCCTCAATTTGTGAGTCTCCTTTAGTCAGCTACTCACAACTGAGGTTTCCGGACAGGTCTCGTAAAATACCACAATGACCTCAATTTTATAAATAGGAGTAAAAGTGTTTGTCACAGGGTTAAAAAGTAAGCTTAAAAAGAAGGTCAATGCAATAACGAGGCTGAAAATCCACTAAAGGTTGTTAGAGCTGTAGCGAGGGCAAACCGAAACGTGAGGAGATCGGATTCTTCGTAAACCACAATGCCGATGATTGAGATAGTTCCAAGGATAAACTCGTGCTTATTCGCTACCGCGGGGGATGATTCCGCTATTTTATGATTATTATTTGGGCGTGGCCCAAATAGAGTAATGGAAACGGCTTGTTTTGACGCAAATGTGCAATAGGCACGCAATACGTGCTAACGTAAACAAGGCAAGTAAACAAGCAAAGCGAGGCGAATGTCTGCCATTCGAACGTCTTGTACAAGGTAAGAGGCATGTGGGAAAGAAAGCTCTGCTAGCACACGGCACTTAATCGCACTTTTACGATCTCAAAAGTTAATTTGAAGCTTCAGTATTTTTGCTTCATCGAAATTTGGAAGTCTGAAGTCCAGGGATGAAATCTATCAAAAATATTTGGAATATTAACGTCGGGTTTTGGTCACAATAAGATCACAAGCAACGAACCTTGAAACACAGAAACTAAAAAAACGGATCGAAATCCACCAATCACAAATCATAAACAATGACCTTTTGGACCCGTTGAAGAAAACTTTCGTTTCCTAAGAGGTCCGCTAAGATGATTGGCGTCTGACATTTTTTTGACGAGAGGATCGAAATGCACCAATCATAGAAAGACAGTTTTAATTGCATGTTTCCTAAGAGGTCATGTGAATTTGCGGTTTTCTTTATTTTATGTCCATTTTCTTTTCTTTATTTTGTGATTGGTCGATTTTGTTAGGTCGAGTGGATAATCCAATGAGGGACGATTTGGATATCGTTTGATCCGAAATTTTTCGAAGCAGCAGTGAGAAGCAGTTTGGATAACATTTGGCCGCGGCGTTTCGAGGCACGTGTTATTATATTGTTCAATCATGTTATCCCGGGTTAAACTTACAAATGCATACACTGTCCGCGGTAGGCCCACACTAAAATATAACCCTGAGTGTTTTCGGAATGGGCTGGTCCGCGAACTCAAAGAAAAACAAATCAAATTATCAAGACATTCAATGACATCAAAGACTCATGGACCCCATAGACGTAATAACAAATTGGAATATCAGGAGTGTACGTGTAAAATGGATAAGAGTTTGAATAGAGGAATGTTGAACAAGTTTGAGAGTCGCAAGATTTGCGTAGCTGGTTATCAGTGTGACAATAGTGATTTTGATTTTTGCATTGCGGAACACAGCGAGTTGTCTGTGATAAAAATATGTTCCGATGAAGGAAGAGACGATTGTCAACAATTGCAACCAAAAGGGACTGAGACTTCTTTTGGAACTACGGTGATAACTGCAACAATTCTTTTTATTATTTCAATTTTGTTTAGCAGGATGACGGTTAATGAACTTTTTTTTGTATTGCGTGTTGTGTTTTTTCATCTAATTGTGTATGTTGTGACGCAGTACATGTACGATGCTGTGCGTCGAGATTTTGCATTATCAGCAAGTTTTGTGTGGAGTGTTTTGATGGCAGCGAGGTGACGACAAGAGAAGGTAATGAGCTAGTTGTACAGAAGGAAAATTGTGTTGTGGAGGAAATAAAAGAAGCTGAATTGAGATCTCGTCGTGGGAAATTTATTTATAACAGAACTTAAAATTTCATTGGTTTAAATCAGGTTAGTCCAATTATATTTTCGGCATGACAAATTACCATAAAATCGAGATTGTAATTCGAAACTCGCGTTGTTTTCAAAATTTGCATAAATCGGGCGCTGCAAAGAAATATTTAGGTTACAAGCGCTTCGAAATACTGTACAGCAAGTAAAAGCTATGCCGTTCTGAAGGTGGTATATCTTTCAAAACTATCGATTCTCAAAGCAGCGGTTTAAATGTTAAAGCCCGTGGCTGGTTGAAATCGTCTCTTGTTTGCTTTCAAACGATTTAGGATGGATCGAATCGATCGTTCACTCAACAAATTTAGAAAGATTTACTTGACTTTTCATCGAACTGTCTTTTTTGTGGAACGAACTGACTATTTTATGGAACGATCTGACCATGGAACGAAATGACCGGTTACCGTCATGCCCCTAGCAGACTACCGATGAGCAAATTAAAATCTTTGTTACAGAAAACACGGAAAGTGACACTTTTTGTATGGAAGAGTATTCGGAAAAATACACCATTGTCGTCTGAAATTCATTGTTACGTTAAAAATAGAAAAGGTTTACACTTAAACAGGTACAGAAGTTAAACTGTAACAGTGTGAGGTTTTTACTTAAGGGGCAACTCCAAAACTAGTTCGTAAACGAGGGAAGGTGTATCTGTCGTCTAAGCATCAGAGCACAGGCGATTTAGGTGGAATGAGATATCCAAATAGGCTTCTAAGTAAGAATTTGCCCCTCTATACAAGTAATTATCCATTTTATAGTGCTTAAAACAGTTTGAATTACCGGGTTAATTTTGGCCAATTTAAGCTTTGTACTGATATAGAGAAGAATACAGGACCTTCAGTTTATGTAGATGCTACAAAACAATTAATGCTCCATACTGTCAAGGAAATGTTACAGGATTTGGGGAAAATGGTGGACAACGATGTGTCGCAATGAGTCTGTGCGCTTTAATTTACAGTAAGATAACAAAGATTACTTCAGTTGATGATATGACTCAAAAAATGATTGTTGGTATTCATTGATATTCTAGTCTGTCACTGCTTGCAAGACAATCTATGTTAATGTTAACAGAATTGCCAGGAATGGTTTCAGTGTTTGAGCAATTTTTCCACCTTGAAAACATGCAGTGACAGTTATACTTGTGACATCCATCACTACTGTATATGCCACTCACAGGTTACCGCATTTGAAACACTCTTGGCTTTGAACTACAACTCATTCATTTTAATGGTGGCAATTATTGGTGTTAGTATCTACAGCACTGAGGTTGGGGGATATAATGTATTTGATTCTCATGCTAGAGATATGTATCATAACAGTCATAGTGAAGGGACATGTGTATTGTTGGAAATACCATCCATGCATAAATTAGTACGATATTTTCAGACTCTACATAGGAATGAGGATATATATGAACTTAAAGGTGTACATATTGCCACCTTTGAACCTCATCTTTTCTCAAGTAATGTTGAAAATTGTAGTATATCAAATGTTAATAGTTACCAATGTTCCTGTAAACAGTGCTACCCTATAGCAGTTAATGCAATGTGTTACTCTCTTATTAATCCTTGTGGATACTGGACTTAAGGAACTTTATTTGCCCTTGTTAGTAACCGGAATACACTGTACAAAGTGATGGGTGTGAAAACCCATTTGTCAGTATCAGTGGAGCTGAGATAAACCTTACTCTCTACGCCATAACCACTTATGTCATATGTTCAATTTGGCTGCAAGCACGTCTGCATTGAAGATGTGCATATTTTCAAACATTGTCGTGAAATGACATTATTTTTGTTGTGGATTGGGACATACTGTATAAGCTGTGTGGTTCAGCAAACACGTGGAGTGAAGGATTTGTCTTCTCTGGTAAGATATGATGACAACTTTCTTTAGCTGCAATAAGGCATGTTCAAAGTATCATACCATTAGTCCGACCACGCCCAAATATACGCTCACACAGCGTCTTGTTTATTTATCATCACATGATGAATGAAATTAGATATTGAAACAGAAATGCATATGAGTACGCCGGACACACGCTCATCGATCTGTTTCGCTTTAGAAAAATATCGTTGAGTGGACAATAATCTCAATGAGGGGAATCGATAAATTCTATCACAAGCCCGAAGCATAACTGGATCACTTCAGTACATGTACTACAAGCAATCCTAGTCCGCCTGAATTTTTAACACTTTTAGCACATAATGGGTAGCGCTTCATTTTTGAAAGGAGGAATGTTTTCATTACCTGAAGTTTTCCAATGTAATATAGTCCCAGGTTTGCGATGTTTGAGCTTTAGCTCACTTGTCCCTTGGACATTTTCATGTTGCGTCATGTATTAATTTGGAACACGGGATTATCCCGCACCCCAAAAAAGAAGCGGGTCTGATTTGTCTATGTGCGGAATATTCCGCTACTTATGATTTTAAAATAGCGATGATGTATAATGATTGAAATTTGCGCTGCGAGCTAATGTACTCGAACCCCTCTTGTTTGCTAGAAAGTAAAGTGAGATTGCAACAAAAGAGTCGAAGATAAGATGGAAAAAAAAGATCTGTGTACCTTAACAACGGTAACGCACCAGGCTTTCTTTTCCCAACAGCATAAATTGCGTATTTATAACTGTCATGATCTTCTGTGCTTTTATTTCTTCATCCCGCAATTTTAATGTATGATTGATTCATGTATTCATCATCTCAGTAACGAAGTTTTATTGAAACTGGAGAAAAAAACTGTCGTTTAACTGATACTCGACGGTGGCCGGATCAAGGATAGTTTTTTTTTGCACTTATCTTGAAATATTAGCGAATCGATTTTTGATTTTTTTTTGCGTTCAAGAATTCTCTCACATCTCTGGCTTCGTATCCTAGCGCCTGTGAGAAAATCGGTCGGCCGACAAACCACAAAACCCCTCACATAAACAAACTGACGGATTTTGTGTTAAGTTTATGAGAACGGAAACAGTATATTTCTATCTTCATTGTGTAAATGACCTTTTAACCTGATAGCAGATGTCTTATCTTTTATTTATTTTGAGATCGGAAATGATGTGAAGTTACCAGTGTGATAAGAGACTCACTCATTGGCTCATACGCGAGATATCCCAACATTCCAAAATATCACATATCTTTGTCCCCATTTGATTGGTTTAGATGTGGGATGATCTCACACACTTAATAGCACTTACGATAGATCGTTCTGATTGGATTATCAGTGAAATATCCCGAGTAAAAAGGCCTTACTCTCCAGTTCCATTTTAAAATGGAAGTTTCCATTTTTAAATGGAGAACTGTTTCAGATTAATATCCCCACATATAGCACTTTTCGGGACAGTGAAAATGACCACAACAATATTTAATTGTATTGATTAAAAACTCTCTGAGACGTCATGAGATGCTGATCTTCAAACTTTTTGTTTATGAGTGAATTTTAATTTTTTTTTTGAGTCAGTTTTGTTTAGTTTTTCTGTATTAAGCAAATATAATGGATAACTATAATTACCTGGAGACAGTTTCTGTGACTTTGCAACAGTATTATGATATGCTAATATTTTTAATACACCGAAGGGAGCAGGTGTTTTTTGTTGCAATGGGAAAGAGATAATGTTATGTTTACAAATGTATTTTTTTTCAAGACAACTCGGAAATGGACTTGCCTGCTTGGCCGGTGTCGAATAGGGGAGGGGGGGATCAAGCACTTTCCTAACAATCCCCCACTTAACCCCTTCCCCTTTTTTCACCTTTCACGCAAGTTATCAAAAAAAATAATAAAAAACATAGCCAAATTGCTTCTTTATTGCTTACTTCCCTGCAGGACCTTTGGCTGTAATACATCAACTGTTTACCACATGGTACTCCGTGGAGTCAGGAAGACTAATAAATGGGGAAAAATTAATTTTCAGTGTGGATGCTAGCTACGACTCGGCTCAAAATAATTTTTAGGAACGTTTACGTTTCTTGACTTTAGTTTATCTTTCTTTTCCGTGCAGGGAAAAATCAAGTTCATTGCTGCTTTGTCATAGATCTTGTACCAGAGCGGCAGTTTGTTTCAGTTTTGTAGTCGTGGTTTTGTTTTAGACAAAGTTTGTAAAAAAACAATAAGTTTTAGATTCCTTGATCACTTGAAGTATAGATAAGTCGGTTTTTATTATTTGTGTGGTATATCTTCTTCACTTTATCTGCAATAAAAGTGACATTTAAAATTCACGACAGACCCGAAAATATTTCAAAATTTCAGCCGTCTCTTCGAGTTACAAAAGGGACCTTACGATCCGACAACGGCGAAACCAATGAAAACATCGCTGAAAAATAGACTTCGCGTCCTTTGAAACTTTTTCGCCCTTATGCCAAGTCACCCAGTTACTTGAAAGTAGGGAAGTTAGATTGGAACTGAAGAGAGGGGACCGTGTCCAAGGTTAGAGAGAGAAAGTAAACTTTATCGCCTTGCTGTTCCCGTTCTCAAGTCAACTCAAAATTTGGTCATTTCACGTCGTAGTTGTGCAGGACGGCAAAGAAATGTACAAATTAAAAGCTTGGTGCACGTGCAGAGGTGTTGTTTTGCTCAAATAAACCCGTAGAGTTTTAGACGTTCCCGTTGCCGTCGCTGTCGTAGTTTCGTAAGGTCCTTAAACTCCGTTGAAAGACGACGTATCTCTCTGGAGTTTGCGACTCGAAGAGACGACCGAATTTTATGCTTTTAACTTGCTACTATTTGGCTTTCTTTATTCACAGTCCACCATTTCAATTAAGTCTGAATTTCTTTAAGCCGTCGTTACAAGAGAGTTTTTGCAATTACTAATTGGTGCAAAGCCAAGTTTTAATCTTACGTTTCGCTTATTAAACTGCAATTATTTTTGGGTTCCACTTTGTTAATCGTCATCCTCGATTACCAGCGGCTGTTAATTTTGGGGAATATGCCGTTCGAAGATGGAAATCGACTCTATTATGGACACTAATTGATTCGGTCCTGTTTCATGTCATTTATCTTGTTTCATGTCAGCAGCAACGGTAATGGATTGAGTGAAAGGATTAAAGCCAGCAATTTCTTCGAATTCTTTGACCAATTTTAAACAACCTTTTAATAATGCAACATCACTCTCACAATATTTCAGCAGCTCTTCCTGGAAGTTAAAGATGGCGTTGGAGGACACCTGCTGGTTGTACCACGTAAGAAATTTTTGTCGTTTCTTACTGTCCATGCTGTCTGGATCATAATCTTCTTTGGGGGGAAATGGACCAACATACGAAAAGTTGCATTCTTTGTTGAAGGCATGGGGAAACCAACCCTTGTGCAGTTCCGTTAGGTTAAACGTAGCAAGAAAATTTTTCGAGTGGCATGGCAAAGAAGTTGAGACTGCCCTTAAACATGAGATCGCCGCTTTCAAAATACAAAATTTTAGCGCCCACGGTTAATGGACTTTCCACGGCCCGACCTTGCTCGTAGAGGGCTTCTAAAATCAGAGGCAGCCCAAACTCACGTTACGAGGGAGGAGTGTAATGTAATTTACATGCCATAGGTGACACGCCGGTGTCGCATTACAGGCAACCGTTGAAAATATAAGAGACTTTGTATGAGAAATATATTACTGAGATCTGCGAACGCTAAATAACGGTAAACCTTACTTTTTCTTAAATGAAATGAATAAAAAAGACTTACCCGCAATGTATTTCACTGCGTTTTGGTGTCTGTTTGTCGTTTTACTGTTTTTTTTTTTGGCTTTATTGCGTAACCGCTGTTACTCCTTTCATAGAACGAAGTGAAGGCTGGTCACTTCGATCTGTCGCGGTCCTGGACCAGTCGCAACAAGAATGCCGTTTTTTTCGCCTAAATTCAAATCCACTGCAAACTTTTCAGCTCCAGCCCAAGAGGGAAACCTCTTCTTTCTCTCTGGGAGATCGGCTTTAGAGCACTCGCTTTTTCACGATGCAAGAGCCTAGTTGACGTGTCATTTCCGCCCTGGCACCCGTCGTGTAAGTGCTAATTGTCATAATGCAAATTAGTTGGTAAGCGCGACAGTGGTCACAGGCACTGGATGAAAGCCAGACGTGTCTCGAAGTCCGGCACAAATGGCTCGATTTGATGGAGAAATTATGGATCTCTTTTCGAGCCGATCTCCCAGAGAGAGAGAGAGGTTTCCCTCTTGGGCTGGAGCTGAAAAGTTTGCAGTGGATTTGAATTTCGGCGAAAAAAACGGCATTCTTGTTGCGACTGGTCCAGGACCCCGACAGATCGAAGTGACCAGCCTTCACTTCGTTCTATGAAAGGAATAACAGTGGTTACGTAATAAACCCAAAAAAACAGTAAACGACAATCAAACACCAAAATGCAGTGGAATACATTGCCGGTAAGTCTTTTTTATTCATTTCATTTAAGAAAAAGTAAGGTTTAGCGTTATTTAGCGTTCGCAGATCTCAGTAATATATATGTCTTATACAGTCTCTTATATTTTCAACGGTCGCCTGTAACGCGACACCGGCGCGTCACCTATGGTATGTAAATTACACCCTTCCCTCCTAACGTGAGTTTGGGCCGCCTGTGCTAAAATAAAATTGCCGTCAAACCCCCTAAAGTTATGAAAAAAGGTAATGACTTTGCGCCTCTGGCATCGGTCTCCACTTCTGTGAGTGCTTTCAAGGCTTCTATAAATTCTTCCATGGTGTCGAAATGATGTTCTTCGTCACCATCTTCCTCACTTGACCAGCAAATAAGATTGGGGACGAACACACGGTCTTCTGATAGAGCACATTCTATATCGGCAAAGACTAAGATAGGGCGTGGTGGGGGGGGGCACTGTTTTCGTTCTCGTTATCATCATCCTCACATTGCCATTGTAACGGTTCTTCCGAGGGGTCTTGTTCCTCTTGTTCTTGTGGTTCTTTTTCAACAATGGGTTGAATATACCAACGATTGTTCACGTGTTTAAATCCTCCGCAATTGGTACAACTCACGTGATAGCATTTGTGCGGCTTTTTAGGATTGAAGGGGTAGTGGGCACAACCGAGAGGACATTTAATCTTCCATGAATCACACACACTTTGATCTGTTCTCTTTGGACCTTTGGCTTTATGAGCCCCAAAACAGTTTTGTCCGTAAAACATGACGTTACAGTCTGGACAATAAAAGGTGGGTTTGATCCAGGCAGCAAAATTAAGACACGTTTTGTTGGTTCTAGTACAAGCATTGCAATTCTGCCCTTCGCAGTTATGGTGTTGGGTGTCCTGTGTATTGAAACCTCTATCGCAAAGACGACAATAATACGATCGATTCATAGGGGCAGGAATACTTCTGAGTCAAAATGTCCTTGATGTTTTACAAGACCAACGAAATAAGGGGCTTGATTATACTGTGCATCTGTAATAACGATTAAACATTTTGAGGGTTCAACCACGATGAGCTGGTACCCATGCGGTCCGAGGTAATCTTGGAATTTTTGCAATTCCTCGAACCCGCAGGGGCCTTCGGGAACACCCGCTTCTTGATGGCGGAGACGGGCCCAACGTTCTTGAATCGGTCTTCCACGTCTCAGATTTTGGTAATGGGACCCCTTATCCACTCTTTCTTTCATGGTGACGATTGCTCTTGCGCAACACAAGTCGTCTTTGTTTTGGATTCTTATGATACATTTCCTTTTCTTTGCGATCTTTTCCCAGGCAATTCGTCCAGGGTTGTTACGTTCGAAAGCTCCACCACGCCCCAGCCGTTTCACAATGTGAGATCCACAAAGAAACCATCTCTTTCTGGATCCACGACTTCCGCTGCGTTTAATTTCCGCACTAAATGTTCTAAAAGTGCGCGTGCGTACTCTTGATTACTAAGCCACTCGTTTAAAGGCACATGACGAAAGATTGACTCCAGACATGAGTAAATGAATTGGAATGAATGGCCACCAGTAACGAATAATCGGCAGGATTGATTTGGTCCTGCGTTACTACTCGCTGTAAACCTTGTCTAATAGCTTCTGTAATGGCTTCCCCGAGTGGTTCGTTGTCGCCCGCCGTTCTCAATTGCTGAAACGTTAAACGAAATCTTCTCTGTTCTACTATACTACAAAAGGACCTGTTTCTCCCGACTGCTGTAAATATGGCACGAAAGATGGGATTCCCTTCCCTTTGGTCGAATCTACAGGCTGCGGCTAACAGGACATCACTGTCTTCTTCAAGAGGATCTAGAAAACATAATTTAACGCAAAGTTCATGTCGCTACCACTTCAAGACAGTTCGCCCCAACTTATGTTTCGTACTAGTCTTCACAACAAAGCATGGGGCGACGTGGTTATCCCTTAAGCCTTGTCTATTTTAGCTCGCCACCCTTCAAGACGGTTCGCTACTGTTGAATTTTCCCACTAGTCTTTATATCAGTCAATGGGGCGACATGGTTATGCCATGGGTTTCATCTATTTTTAGTTCGCCATCCTTCCAGACAGTTCGTAACCGCTACATTTTCCCACTAGTCTTTCTAACAGCCAATGAGGCGACGTGGTTATCCCTTAAGCCTCGTCTATTTTAGCTCGCCACCCTTCAAGACGGTTCGCTACAGTTGAATTTTCCCACTAGTCTTTACCATTGACTAAGGGGCGATGTTGTTATCTTTTAAGTCTCGGCGTTGTTCATAACTCAAAGGAATGAGGCATCACAGTTTTCAAATAACTCTTGTTACAAGCAATTACTTACCGTCAATCTCGCTGTCAAACGCTTGATGATTCATTCTTGTTGATTTGATCACCTATCACCCGCAACTCCTTTTCGCTGAATAAACAGCCATCGCTCACTGGGCGAAATTTATGTCCACAACAGCTTCGACCTTTGAGCAGAATTTGCATACAAACTCAACCAAGCATGGTTTATTGACGTACATCTCGCTTTTATTTTGCTGAGCTACGCAAGTTCTATGACGTGTTTTACCTTGCCTAGTCATTTCGTGGACGTGCTACCCTGCACGTTTTCTATTTTCCCACGTTCTTTCTACATAATCTCTTACTTTAAGTTACGTTTCGTTTCCTTCTATCTTTGACTTAAACCCTGTTTACATGGAGTGGGGAACCCCGGTCTAGTGGGGTAGGTTTCTTTTGTTTTGAGTCCCCCAGAGCGTGAAAACAAAAGAAACCAACCCCACTAGGCCGGTGTCCCCCACTCCATGTAAACAGGGTCTTAAACTCTCTTCCTTTTTTTTAAAGTAATTACTCTGCTATCTTGGTATTGTTTAAATCAATTAAAACGCAATCTTGGTTTCTATTGAGGTCATTAATCCGCTATCTTGGTATTGTTTTTCCTAGATTTGAAGTCGTTCTAGAGTGCACGTTTTCCTAGGTCACAGAAGGTCACGGCGTTTGCCCTTGGATTTTTTATTCGTGATAAACTGCACGTTTTTCAATATTCATTGTAGCTGTTTTTCCCGCTTCAAGCTATTTTCCCGCTTTTCCCTACAACGTTTATTTCATGTTGTTTTAGCTTTTTCCCTACAACATTTATTTCATGTTGTTTTTGCTTTCTCCCTAGTCAATAACTTTTCACTGTTCTTTTACAATGTACTTTCTTTATTCACGACCTTACATTACAAATAGGACAAATGAGTCACATACTGCGACTCGCCTAAAATTCTTCATATACACGCAGATACATGGCAAAAAATTTTAGTTGCATTTGAGCTTTTTGGCACGGGGTTGCGTTCATATATTTCCAATAACCAGCATCTGTGATGTCGTCCATACATAGTTTTAAACTCACGATGCTGATGTTGTAAAAGGACAACAGGGGAGACATTTGATTTCAAACAGAGATTTTCTAGAAAAGATAAAGGAGAAAGTCACTTTCATTAACTGAGTTCTTCCACTAGAAAACCTACGGGTCTAGAATACAATTTTACTATACTTAAGAAATGGTAAACGTGCAGCGTGCAACCATGGAGTTATGGATGCAGGCGGGAGGTTGCTAAGCACGAAAGAAGCGTATCGCCTCGTGCGACTCTAGCTTCTTGAAAACATTATTTTCCATTTGCCTTCGGTTGAGTCATCGGTCCGAGTTCATGTATGCTGCCATCTGCCCGCGCGTAAACAAATCATATTTTATGTTTTCAAAAACTTGCCTTTGAGTTTTTCTTTCGCTGAATCAACCGTTCTCCGTCTTCAGGTAAATTGCAAAACGTTTTTCGTTGTTATTCTGAATGGCATTTGTCTACTTGCTCTTAATATTAGGGTAAAAACTTTGAGGGAAAACTATAGCTGCAACTATAAACACCAACTAAAAAGACTCTAAAAAATAAGCTAAAACTAAAGAAATGAAATAATTATCAACCTTATTTATGTGATAATTTTTGAAATAAACGTAAAGTCGAAATGAGAAAATTTGACTGTAATTCCTTTAGAATAACAGGTAACACTAATTTTAAAAAGAAATTAACTAGCTTTGTATCGAAATCTGTCTGGGGAAATCCAGCTATGAAAGTCAAAGTTGCAACTGAAATTCGCCGACACACTGCCGGCGCTGAAGCTGTTGTTTTTCGACCGTTCTCGAACGACTGTTATGAATGAACACTAAGGAACAAAATAACGCACACAGAAGTTATTTTTTGAAAAATTTATTTGAAAACCCAAATGTTTCTGTACTCAAATGAAATTCGCTTATTCCAGCGTAATGTGCCCGTTTAAACTCAACTAAAATTTTTAATCGATGCGATGAAAACTTCACAACAAAGCTGTCTCGAATTTGAGCGTGTTTCCTAAAACATGTGCTTGAATTTAGCATCAGCTTGACCAAAAAGTCAATAACAAAATGCTAATTGATAAATTTACATTTCAAACAGACTTTCTCTTCTACAAAAAACACACGAAATATACCTTAAATCTTCGCTCGCTCGATTTTCCTTCAGCCGATTCTAGCCGCGAGGAAAACAGTGATTAATTCATCCAGGGCAAATTTGTCGCTTGATCTTTTGTCTTTTTTCCTTCAAAACGACACTTAGTATTTTCTTCAACTTCCACTTTTCATTTGTGCATTTCATTGGTGTATTTTACCGTCAGGAGAAGAGATTTGTTGAATTTGCCTAAATTTTACCGCGCTAGCTCATTTTCTTGGCGTGCACCCACGGGCAAATGGTAGTGGCTGACTGACCAATCAGAGCGCGCGATTTACTTTTGTTATGTTATAAAATAACTTTCTTTCTGCCAATTAATTTGCTGGCCTTTCCACGCCATTCTTAATCCATCCAACGTTAATTTCCATTTGAAAATGCGATCACAATGACCACAATCGGAAAAGGTTAGCCATCTCCTAACGGGACCTTTCTTTTTTTTTTTCCAACGTTTAACATCATTCAAAACATGTCTAGAAAATAAAAATACACTCTACATTGATAACCATAACACAATTAGGCTTGCAGACCGATTTAAATCTTTATACATTTCTATCCTTTCACAGGATGCCCTAAATAAAATTGAGAAACCACGCAGTGAATGAAGGTGACCAAGAAACATCAGCAACAAGTTTCAAAAGGTTGAGAACATGTCTAAAACAAAGAAATCAACTTCTTACACTTCGTTTACAAAATGTACATATGACTGAATATAAAGGAAAAAGTTTTCAGGTTTTTTCCACGATGAAAGGTTTCCATGCATTTGCTCACAAAGCCACAAAAAATATCGACTGGTCATCGTTCTTTATCGGTGTCTCTGTAGGCTTCTATTAATTTTAGCGTAATTCTATAGTGGATAATTGACAAGACATATTTTCATAAATAGTGGTACGTCCCAATCTCTTAACAATCTAAGATTCATAAGGGTTTTCCCATGAACAAACGAAACAAAATTTCAGTACTTAAACCACTTTACAGATTCGCAAACTCCAACAGAATTTATAACACTTTATACATTCGCAGCATCCAACAAAGCAGCTTCCATCCAGGCAGAGAGAATGACATAATTGCGCACAAAAATCCATTTAATTTGCGTCAACGTCTTTCTATAATTGAAAAACCAAACATTACTGTAAGCGGCCAGTGCACTTTTTTCAATAGCTTTACATTCCTAAGCGTACTAACAGCGCCACGTGGCTAGGAAACAAACTCCAGGTCTAATTCAAATCGTCAACCTATCTTAACTCCTCCATCACATACCTGAATTTTTTCGCATGTTCTTTAAGAAACTTTTCTCGCATCTCTTCATACTCTCTGTTTTCCAACTCCTGTCTTAGGATATGCCATGGTGGTAAAAAGTGGCGGGCGGTTTCCCCGGGGTTAGGTACTGCCATCAGCGCTAGTTGCTGTAGGGAAAGAGGACTTGAGGGTTCACGAGGTTCTCGGTGAAGCTGAGGAAGTGGTCTTAATGGAGAAAACGAACGTGCCATCGTAGAAAAATGTAGACGAATCTAAACCGCTAGCAAAAACAACTTACTCAAGGAGCAGCCTTCTGAGAAGTGACGCTTCGTTTTAGCTACCTAAAACAAACCTTTATTCGATCATTGGTTTATTTCGCTTTCCCTTGGGTTCTCCATCTTTCTGATTTGTTCGCCTTGTTCCATGTGCCTCCACCAAACCCTTACAATTTCCATATCGCACATGTAGTCCATTGTTTTAGACCATTTCGCAATCTGACTGTAAGCACGTTTTCTTCTTAAACTGACTTTTTTACCTTTCCACGTTTCTTTTCAGTTTCCTTTATTTATTCTAATACTCACTTTCCTTTTTTCCGTGACTTTTTCCCTTCAATTTATCTGTACGCCAGGAAATCCACTACTTCACTTGACTGGTCTTTGAATATTTAATTACTTTTCTGCTCCGACGACTTCCGACTGCCGAGCCTCTCCGACGACTCTTCCCGACGACTTCCAACGACTCCCGAAGACTTCCGATTTCCGAACCATTGTTCTCCAACGGAACCAATCAGAGGGCTCCCAAACAATACAACTCATTTGCATGACAGTAGGAACCAAACTAACCCTCAATGCTGCTTGTTTCAATACAAGCGCTTGCTCTTTGGTGTATGTTCTGCCAGTGAACAATATCAGCATGAAATTGCTTCAGCCCTGGCAGGTATTAAAGGTGTCGAAAACATTTTGGATGACATTGTGGTACATGGTCCCGACACAGAAACACACAACAGGCGTCTCCACCAGACTATAGAGCGTCTGCAAGAGTGTGGTCTCACTTTAAATGCTGAGAAATGTTTGTTCAATACGGACAGGCTGGTGTTCATGGGCATGCTGCTTTCAGAGAAAGGTATTGGTCCTACAGCAGATCGTGTTAAAGCAGTATTAGAGGTGGAAGAACCAAAGAGTGCGTCAGATGTACGTAGCTTTCTGGGTTTAGCCAACTACAGTAGCCAGTTCATACCTCACTTTGCCACTTTATCTGAACCACTGCGAAGGCTGACAAGGAAAGAGACACCCTTCGAATTTGGACCAGAGAAGAAGAAGTCCTTTGAATTTCTCAAACAGAAGATAGCAGAAGCTTGCACTTTGGCATATTTCGATAAGAATACACCCACCAAGATAATCACGGACGCCAGTCCAGTTGGGCTGGGCAATGTTCTTGTACAGGAGCAGGACAGTGCATGGACACTGGTATGTTATGCTAGTCGTAGTTTTACCGGATGTGAGCAGAGATATTCCCAGACAGAGAAGGAGGCACTGGGTGTGGTGTGGGCGTTTGAGAAATTCCATGTCTATGTGTATGGGATGAAGTTTGTTGTAGAGACCGACCACAAGCCTTTAGAGGTCATATATCGTCCACGGTCAAGACCATGTGCACGGATAGAGCGATGGGTCCTCAGATTACAGCCATATGATTTCAGTGTGATACACAGGCCTGTGCTTTAGAACATAGCTGATCCATTGTCACGACTACTTCATAGGAGGGTTTAACCTGACAACCACCAGCGGTGTACTGAAGAGTATGTTAGGTTTGTTGCTGTAAGTGCAACACCAACAACACTCACAACCTGTGAGAAAGAAGAGGCCTCTGCTGATGATGAAGAGCTGAAAGAAGTGAGGAAAGCTATTGCAACGGGGCAGTTTGAAAAGTGTAGACAATATATGACAGTGGCGGGGGAGTTGTGCGTCATTGATCAGCTCGTGCTTAGAGGTACACGCATTATTATTCCTAGCAAGCTGCAGCCAAGGACCTTAGCACTTGCTCATGAAGGCCACTTGGGCGTGGTTGGCACCAAACAGAACCTCAGAACCAAGGTATGGTGGCCAGGGATGGATAAACGGCCAGATCCCCCTGAACCTATTCGATCCACCTCATTACCCGATAGACCCTGGCAAGACTTAGCAGTAGATTTAATGGGACCACTACCATCCGGACATTCACTATTAGTTTTTGCTGATTACTACAGCCGATTTTACGAAGTCGAGGTTATGAAGTCCACTACCACTGAAAAGATCATAGACTGTCTGGCTGATACCTTCTACAGACATGGGCTGCCAAATACCATCAAGTCAGACAATGGTCCACAATTTAAGTCGAATGAATTTAGAGAATATTGTGAACAGCACAGTATTATACATCAGAAAGTTACTTCCAAGTGGGCCCAAGCCAACGGAGAGGTCGAGAGACAGAATCGGTCACTGTTGAAACGACTACAAATTGCAGAGAAAAAACCATGGAGAGCAGAATTAAGGAAGTATCTCACTGCCTATAGAAGCATTTCCCATAATACGACTGGAAGGAGTCCCGCTGAAGTACTGTTTAACTGAAAAGTCAAGGGGAAGATCCCTGATTTAAGCATCGACCATGCTTATGACCATGAAGTACATGATCGCGATGCTGAACAGAGAGCTAAGAGTAAAGCTTATGCAGACATACACGGCAGGGCCAGTCCCTCCAGCATTGAACTGGGTGATGAGGTTCTTGTCCAACAAGACAAGATTAACAAACTCAGCACTGCATTCAACCCAAACCCCTTTAAGGTCGTCAGTAAGACCGGAAACAGCCTCGTAGTAGAGAGTCCAACAGGGAACCAGTACTCCAGAAGTCATGTCAAGCAATACATTAGAGAGGGAGATCCCACACCCCAACAAGGGTCAGACTCTGTGTCAACACCCCCCACACCCCAGCAGGAATTAGACCCAGTGCCATCAGCTTACCAACCAACCATACCAGAATCAACTGCCGGGCTGCTGGATAGAGGGGAGTGCCCTGATCTGCAGGAGAATGTTGGAGCAGCACAAGAGCGATCAAGGAATTTGAGACCCCAGAGGACAAGGAGATTGCCAGAGAGATTAAGAGAAAAATTAGAGACTAATTCTTTGGGGAACATGAACACTGATTCTCTCTTCAAAACTATAATTATACAGTTTGAACATTTAAGTTTCTGTTTGCGTATTTTAGAAGAAGAGACTTTATCATTAGTATAGCTGACATTATTGTTAGTGGAGATTTCTTTTCCATGTAAAGGAGCATTTGTCTGAGGAAAGGAGAGATGTAATGTATTAGGCCGCTGAGTATGCTGGGATAGGAAAAACCATGTGCTTTTGATAGTGGCGGCCATGTTACGTTTGCAATGACATTGGTTGAGTTAAATCTGTTTGTTTGGATACTTTATTACTCTTGGGGTCACTACAATTCATTTTTTTCCTTTTGTTTCAACAGCCTAGATTGCTCTACCTGTCTACATTAACCCCTGCTATTTGTGGGCTAAGCAGTCTGTAACCATTTGTCTTTGACATTGGATAAACATTCTGTGTTATTTGGCAGATATATCACTGACTGAAAGACTGAGTGATAATTGACTTGTTTTTCATAGACTGACTGACTGACCAAGTTACTAATGTCTGATAGGTTGGTCATTCACTGACTGAATGCCTAAATGACTGACTGAAAAATTCCATTGTCTTAGTACAGAATCGTAACTGTTTGGCTTGTGATAGATTACCCAGCTGTAACGTACTTGTTATTAATTTTTGTTCTCAAAATCCACAAATAAACAACCTTTCCTCTGACTGTGTAAAGTATTTTTTCAAAGGTAGCATTTATTGATATTTTGCTTAGAACTATCTGTGGCGTTTAATCGAGGGTGGTATTTAATCAATTGTGTCACAGTACATGGCATATATGTGGTACAGGTCAAATTTGATTTCAGTTTAAATTTTTTCTTTACCTGGGTTGATTCTTAATTTCCTTTGTCTCCTAGCCCTAATTATTCATGAATCAGGGTTAGGAAACACATGAAATTGAGAATCAACCTAGGTTAAATCAAAATTAACCTGAAATGAAATTTGACCTGTAACATATGAATACAACATATTACTGTAAGAAAGTTAGAAGAGTTCTTTACCATGTCTTCAGAGCTGTCTGGTTTTCTGATTACAGCATATTGTCCTTCAGGTTGTCATGCTATTCTTCTTCATCAAGATTCCCAAATATATGACAAAATGACCAGTCCATCACTAAAGGGAAATATCATTGATAAAAATTGACTTAAACGGACCCAACTTTTTAAAGAATAGAACTTGCATAAAAAATAATTTAAAAACTGAAGTAAGGCAGTGTAAGTAAGTAAGTAAGTAAGTAGTACAGTTCAATAATGGGGTTTCCACATTGTGGCTCTTCATCTGTTACTAACTAAAAAATAAAAATATGTACCAATTACTTACAATAAGAATATACTAAAAAAAATAGAATAAATAACGATTAAAAGAGAGAATATTTACAATTTAATCGTATGAATTAAACTTAAAAAATACAATAAAATTGAATAAAATATTCTCTCTTTTAACCATTATTTATTCTATTTTTTTAAATAGTATATGTTTATTGTAAGTAATTGGTACATATTTTATTTATTCTCAAAAAGTTAGACGTTTTTAATCTATTTAGTTTGCGCATTTTTAAATTCATAAAGAACCAGGCACAGGCTGGCTTATCTTAATTATTAAGATAAGTTTTTTATGAATTTAAAAATGCGCAAACTAAATATATTAGAATCGTCTAAGTTTTTAAGATTATCAGAGACGTTGTTAAAAGGGCAGCCGCAATGTCCTGGGAAATTGTCCCATTTTCCGGGGGAACTTAATCTTATACATATGTAGAGTCTGAAGAGCACAAACTTCTACATATAGAATCCCTCTGTAAGTTTAATTATGAACACTGATGAAGGCTATTGCTTAGCGTGAAGTGCTTTAAAAGTATACTTAAGAAAATTCAAATCCCTTCTCTCTTCAACTTGGAGTCAAGTCAGCTTTAAAATGTCTCCAACATCATTTATGTATCTGCCATAAAACTTGTGGCAACAATTTTTTGAAGACATTTAAACAAGTATCCTGACAAAGGTGAATAGACCGAGTCACAATAGTCGATCAATCAAGAACTTCACGCATTGAAAAGTTAAGAGCTTGAATTTTGGCTTAAGTTTAGAATTTTCAAAATTTTTTGACAAAATACCTGATAGAATCCTTCTTGATGTGCTCTTTTGTGTGTTTAGGTTTTCTGAAGCGTCTTTTAATGCCTTGATGTCTTCATTCATATCATTGTTTAAAAACTTTGCCGCCATCTTGGCACTGAAACGTACAGAAGGTTGCCATAGCAACATTGTAATCTCACATTTCAAATTATAAATTAGGGCTGAAATTTTGTGCTAAAATTAATTAAGAAGTAGTTTGTCACCCATGATAATTATTATTACAGTTATTATTACAATGAATTAATAAAGCATGTAATTAACAATAACAATAACAACATTTATTATTTGTATTGCGCCTTTTCTATAGAATATTCAAAAGCGCATCACAACAGTAATTAATAACTAAAAATTTTACAAATCTTTCTATAAAAATCATAAAAAATATTTACATAAAATGAGTAAAAGATAATTATAGATAAAGATATAGATAAACTAAGATAACTGAAATGATTCCTTAAATAAAAATGTCTTAATTAAAGTCTTAAAAGATTCTAAGTTCGTTGCTTCGCGCGCGGACCTTGGCAGCTTATTTCACAGGAAAGGAGCAGCTACCTGGAAGGATCTGTCTCCCAATGTTTTCTTTGTTTTCACACTTTGTCTTTCCAACAAACGACCATTGTCGTTGCGCCTCAAATGGTAGGACGAAGGCTGTTGAATACTAATTAAATCTGAAAGGTACTTAGGTGATAGGCCATGCAAAATTTTAAAAGTTATGAAGAGTATCTTATAATGTATCCTGGAGCCCACTGGTAACCAATGTAATTCTGCGAGTAGAGGAGTTATATGACAGAACTTGTGCGCACGATATATAATGCTCCTATCAATGTAAATTCCGTGAGGGGGGGGGGTGCAGGCAAGGAGAGGGGATTTGATGCCTGAGACTATCCCCATGTCGGGCTTTTGATCGTGCGAAGCGACCCTGGGGTCGGGACATTTGACTTTGACCGATAGAAGCCTGGTATCAATTCATCAATCAATCTGTGTCAATCCGTCCCTGAGGCTTTCTGAAAGTCACGCTGTTGGAGAAAAGTATGAAGTATTCATTTGTTTTAATCGCCATAATCCGATACTTTACAGTGTCATCTAAACAGATAATGTCTATTTCGAGAAAGTTTTTATCTTTAAGTTCCCATATAATATAGCATTACAGTATTATGTGACTTAATTATTTGATCCTCTGGAAATTCCAAAGATAATAGTCTTTCTCCGCTTACAAAACGAGACAGGGTCAATTTTGGTGTTTTAAATACTATTAAATAACACAAATTCCTGTTTCTTAAAACTTGCAAAACAAATTAAGTTTCAGTTTTATTTCTGTGGGATATTGCATTTAAGGCCCTTCTTACTATCCATGGCAAGTGAATATGTTTCAGTTTGACAGGGCAGTCTACAAATGGCATTTTCCTCTGTAGTTAGGAAAGACTTATCACATGCAGGACTAAATTTGCAACAAGTTGAAGCTTTTCCCATGGGGACCATGGGAGCCATTGTTTCTGCAGTTCCCGTACAGGCTAATTACATCATTGAATACTGCATATTTAGATAATCATTCATAGATAAAGGGCCAATATCTCCACAAAATAATTTTGAGTTTGTTCCAAATTGACTTTCAAATCTGATGACCTGAAATGACCCGTATCTTCCCCGCAAAAATCAGCCCAATTGAAGAGGGAGTGGGACACCTAACGTCTTCTGGGTGAGTTGTCTGCCATTTTGTCTTTTTACACCGGGGAAAGCCCATTATATTCCATAATAGGGTGCCACAGGCCATCCAATTATTTAACCCTGTCCCATCCCAAATTGTTTTTGCACAGATGACTGTGCAAATGTGGCCATATTTTATCAATATAGACTATACTCTACAGGCATAGCTATTGGTTGTGGCAAAAATGGGAAAGAGCACAAAGTTTTCCACGTGGGCAATTGCAATGCTTTCAGCCATCCATTCACCTTCTGCTAATTCCTTTTTTAATGTTTTTCTATTTTTCTTTTGCTTTTTACTTTATCTTTGACATTATTTTTCATGTAATACAGAGGTGAACAGGCAAACTGGTATGGAATGGTGGTTTGGGTATTGAATTTTAATTACCATAAAATTTTTGTGAACTTAGCTTTAAATTTCATCAATTATTATTGTTCATTTGAGAAGCTATGTCAAACACTTCACAAAATGGGAGGGAACTGGAGCCAAACTGCCTCCTGCACTTGTTTCTGGGATGGTTACTGGGCCTGTGCCAGTCACCCATAATATTGGTCAATTTTTCTCCCTGTCACTAGTAACAGTCCCAGAAGCCTTTGCAAAAATTAAGTCTGTGCAGTTTCCTTGTCGTTCTTAAAGTGACAAGTATCCAGGCACCTCAAAGTCGGACTTGAACAATTTCGCTTCACCTCACTTTTCAACCAACATCTTGGTGTCTTGGTGTCTGTCCCAAAGCCACATCTTCCTGCAAAAATTCCTTAAGTTCCCCCAATCACCCCCGCCCCCTCAACCCCCATTCCCCAGGATTGATATACAGTGAAACCTGTATTTCCCAGACCCTATATTAGAGGACGGGGATGATTAAAAGCACGCGAAAGGGCTCTTCGGGAATTTCCTTGATGATTTTAAACCTTAGCTGGAGCAACTACAGAATACAGGGCCATATTTTAAGGTCTTAAACAGAGGTGGCTCGGTGGCTCGCTAGTCATGACAAGTGTTTAAAGAACGAGAAAGATATAAGACATATAAGTATAAGACAGACATAGAAGGCATATATTTTAGTACGTATTATAGCAGATTATAGGTATATATTTTAGTGGCTCGGCGGCTCGGTGGCTCTTCAGTCGAGGTTATATAGTTTAGTGGCTCGACGGCTCGGTGGCTCGTTAGTCGGGACTACCGAGCCACCGAGCCACCCCAACGAATATATCTAGAAAATTTGCCCTGTATTTCATAGCATACCTCACAAGACCTGTGCCTTGATTTTTCACGACTTCTGCCATGCCACATCCGTGAGTTTCTATGCTACAAATGAGGCCAAGCGTTGACGAATAAGTCAAAGAATCGATGGAGGTCAAATCGGAGTTCCTGAAGTCTAATTTTGTTACTTCGCGTCCTTTTAAAAAGCACACGAGTTCGGCGTGTCCAGTCGCCATATTGGTTTCTTTTTAGGACCCAGTTTTCTTTGGCGCGTGAGGCTCACGCGCGAGCTTTCATCGACTCGGGCGTAAACGCGCTCTACTGCAAAGCGCGAGCTTCGAGGGCCTCAGAAAACATTGTTATGCCTGTAGGGGCATGTTAATGAATAGTGCTACCTTTGCCTCACTAAAATACTCAAAAAAATGACAACAATAGTGATAATAATAATAATCATAATCATAATCATAATAATAATAATCATAACTATTGTTAAAGCGAAACTTCTAGAACTTAGGGTTTTCTTTGTTTTTTTTGTTCGCGTCTACTTGCAATTAGTTGTAATTGTTTATAGTTTTCTTTTGTTATATTGTTTACTTTCTTTTTGGTGTCACCATCGTTGCGTAATGTTACGTAATCTGTCAAGTTTTTTGGTATAAACTTAGTGTTGTCGGTCAGTGTTTTTTACAGTTTTTATCGGTCAAGAACAGCTCATTCCTTTTAACGTTAAGTCAAGAAACCGTTAACGTAAATTTTAGTCATACGCCATTTGTACGCTTTTCCGTTTTCTTTGATGTATTTGTTATTTTGTACTGATTTCTACATTTTTCGTAATTTCGTATTCTTTGTATTTTTGGTTGTACAGTACCGTAGGAGTGTGATTTATAAAATAAAGCGGTTGGACACTAATACGCGTGACTTCGGTTACAACTATAACAAAATTGTCAAATCTGATTGGCTATCAACTGCCCTGATTTCAGCCTTAATTGGACAGTTTAATAGGACAGTACGCGTCATGCCTAAGTAATTGGACAGTACGCGCCATCACGCGCGCGCTTAAATGGCTTTTTTTTTCACTGCTAACAAAACAAAATTTCGAATTTCTTGTGTTTTGATTTAAAAAATAGCCTATTATGTCACAAATTTTGTTAAAGTTATGATTAATTGGTAACAGAACTTCGTGTCGTCCAATTCGGTCTGTAATCATACTCGTGATTAAACAAATCGGACTCCCGCTACGCGGTCGTCCGATTTTGTTAATCACTCGTATGATTACAGACTGAATTGGACTCCACTCAGTCCTGTTACCATTACTAATAAGCAGTTTATACAGGATATCCCGGCCGTGTTGTATACACCGTTTTTTTCAATTAAATTCAATTCTATTCACACTTTTACAAAATATTTACAGGAGCCTCCTGATATACACTAATAAAGAAGAAGAAGACGGAAAAAAGAAAATTAATGGCTTGGATAGAAGTGAACGGTGGTCAGAGGACCTTAGCTTTCGAGCTAACCACGGCTATATTTTGACATAATTTGGGTGGAAATACATTTAAAAAAATGTCCGCTTGGTGCTATGGCAACTATGGACGATTATGTCAGTAGTCATTTTATGTCATCAAAGGGGGCCTGTTATTAGGGAAAATACAAAAATTCTAAAAGGTAAAAACTAAGAAAATTGTACACGGCCGATATATAAAAAATAAGCCTTAAATGACATATCCAGTCTTGCTCATATTCAAAAATAGTTTATTTTCTTGCATCCACGAAGAAATACGGTTGATATCACTGTTACGTTTGCTTCTAGCTCAATAGCAGTTTTAGCAGCAAAAAACAACACTGTATCGTCAGCATACAGAAGAAACAAATAGCAGAGGGCATATCATTTATGTGACCGGGAGCCGATAAGTAATCGGCACCTGATGTGACAATATAAAGAGCAGAGGACCCAAAATTGATCCTTGAGGGACGCCAGAAGCTATAACCAGGGGCGATGAGAGAACTTTGTCGACCTCTACACCTTAAGAACGGCCTTGCAAATAACTAGAAAACCAGAGATGAGCCCTGTCACATACGCCATCGCCATATCTCTGTAGCTTGTTTAGAAGGATAGGGTGGTCTATCGTGTCGAAAGCCTTCTTCTAGTCTATGAAGACCGCCCCAGTGAGAAGACCGTTATCCATGTTTCTACGGATTTCATCCACAAAAAAGGGTACGGCTGTTTTAGTGGAGAAATTCTTCCGGAAGCCAGATTAACAGGACAACAAAAGATTGTTAGCGTTTAAATAGCTAAACAATTGATGATATGTTACCTTAGCTTATACATGAGCAGGAGCCTAGTGATGGCTCTTGTTTCCCCTCATTTTCGGAGAAAATCCAGGAAAGCGCACGCTCACTTCCCGGAAACAGACTTCAGTCACTAAAAATAACTTAACGTAAAGCCGACTCATCTCAAAAACTAGCCGTGGGCGTTTCCCCTTCGACCACTTATTTCTCTCGATTAATTCGCTCTTCTGTGAACTGGGAAGTACTTTCCATTGTAATCAAATGATTAATCTACGCGGAATGAAGAAGTGTCACCCCTGTAAAGAGTTTAAACTGTGTGGATTAAATGACGAATAGTAATAATTAACTTTTTCTTAATCATTAACCTAGATTTACCGACAACCGACAAAGGTCGAAAATTTTAACCGACAACTGACATGTGGACCCCCCCCCCCCCCCCCCCCATTCAGGACCTCATCAGACATTCATTGAGAAAGGGAGAAAGCAAACATTTACAGCTTCATGGTCTAAAAGCGTAACAATATATACTCTGGGAACTGGAGCAAGACTACCAAATAATAAAAATTTAACAATTTACTGTCATGTTGAGCACCTATATTTCCGTTGTGAGATATTTTGCCCTGCGTAAAGCACTTCTCTCAAATGCCCGTTTTCTGTTTCAAAACTGACCGTTGTGCGTCTTGGAGAGGTGTCCGTCTTATAAAGACAATGATCATTTGATTTCGGTTCATTCAGATTGAAAATGTGTAAACTGTGTATTCTAGTGAAATTCATTACCAGTTCATCCACTGATACTATTTGTATTTATTCGGTCAGTCATTAATTCGAAAACGGGATTTTATTTTTAACAAAAAAAAAACAGAAGTCCAAAGACTACTGCAAAGCAGATTACAAGGTTTATTGCTTTTTAAGAACAACATTTTAGCATGCGAACAGGCCTTATTTTTTTCCCCAAACCGAGAAGGCCTGTTCACTGGCTACAACATTTCTGCTGGCTATACCACTCTTCTTAACGTTAACAGATGTTACTGAATTTATGACAGGAATTAAATATTATATAGATGGAGAATGTCGCAAAAAAATGAGGCGGACATTCATTATTGCGACATCCTCCATCTATTGTAATTGCCATTACAAACTCAGAAACAACTGTAAACCCGTTATCAGCCTTGCAGTAATTAATCTTTGGACTTCTCGATTTTTGTTCTTGATATTTAAGCTGATTACATCTCGTTTCTAGACATCTAACATTGACAACCAGTCGGATCGTTGTCCACGGTTTTTGCGGTTAACTTCTTTATCATTTTATTTTTAACATGTTCAAAAACAGGTGTTTCTTGTTGTTGCTTAATTCACCCGCAAATTCCGTTTGAAACAGGTCACCCTCATCAGACAACCTTGAAAATTATTATCATTGGCCTTCTCAACCTTTCCGCAGGGTCTTTCCGCCGTAATGGAAACGACAAGGCCCTGGGAACTAGATTGGACTTTGCTTTCCTCAATTTTGGGCCCTTGGTCAGGTCCGCTAGCCACGCCCCTATATACACCACTACAGACTACAGTTTTTCATTGCTTTTCGAAACACCTGTTCGATGCTAAGCCGCTATTGCTAACATGTGATTAGAATAGACCTGAACAACTGCTTTCATGAACCTTTAATCATTGTTCTCTTATAAAAACAAACATGAAATAAGCCTGACAGAACAATGAAATGCATGATGACATGACATTAATTCAAGAAATAGAGGAGTAAAAATCTGTTAATGGTGCACAAAACTCACTCCAGCAGCTTTACTCAACATCATATGCCTTATTCAATGTAAAAAAGGTTTGCAATAATTATTTCCAAAGGAAAATAACTGTTAATTCACAAAGATACCGATTTTGTTTTAGGTTGCTTTCTGCTAGTAATTTTTGACTGGGTAAAAAACAGCTATGTTCAACCTATAATCATAGATCTATTTCAGACAGGCCCTGATTTCAGATACGTGTAATTTCACTGATTTGCCTTGAGAAAAATTTCTTCAAAATGTGAGCGTTTTTCTATCATTTAAACAAGTTCAGTAGGATACAATTAATTAAACTAAATATCTAAGATGGTGTAGATTGGGATGGTTATCATTTAAATTGTTTTTGATTCATCAGCTGTCATTTCAAATTTCATACAGTTTCATGGCTGTCTGTTAGTATTTTTAGTAACTCAGGTCTCAGTCTAAAAAGCGATTGAATAAATTCGTTTTTTATCACCTAGAAAGTGTAAAATTTGGACCAATATTTGCCCGGCTTATGCAGCTGTCCGGTTAAATCCGACCACATGACCCGAAACGCATTGGCTCAACCAAGGTTTAGCAACACCTCGTTATCAGGCTCCGTAGTACATTAATGAAAGCTTGTCGAATTTGTCTTAGTTTCCAACAGTAAATTAATGGATTTAATGTGGAGTTAAGAAACAACAAAGTCAAACTGAACAGGTCTAAAAAACCGCGAGAGGTGCCTGTTGATGAGAAGAGAAAAATAATTAAGGCAAACACGTTCGGCAGATAACAAATTGAAAAAGCAAGATATATCAACAATGCTCCGATTCCAAATGTTCTCCTACTTGCAGCTGCAGCGTATCTCATTTCAGTTCCGCTATTTTGAGCTGTTATAGCTTGGAGAGAAGCTTGCATTTGGTTCGCGTGATGGCGTACAGCTATATAAATCTTGTAATTAAGGGCCGTCATAGTTAAAAGAAAAAAGATATAAATAATTACAAAAATTATGTAAAGAATTTGTGCCGAGATCCACAGTCTCATAAACGATAACACTGCGCTGAAAGCCCACATAGAAATAACCGCCGCAGAAACACGTTTGTGGGTCACAAGTTCCTGATATCTGAGGTGAAGGTAAACAGCTAGGAATCTATCCAAACTTAAGAAAGTTACTCCGAGGAATGAAGCAAAACCAAACAGATTCAGCGTAAACCTTAAAAATTGGTCGCTTATGTTATGAGCTGGATTGTTTTCAGTTTTTTGCTCCATTTCCATGACAAGAGTCGCAATGTACGAAGGCTGCACCATCAAACCAACACCCAGATCAGAAACAGCCAGACTTAAGAGCAGCGTTTTTAAAGGTCTTGGTAGTGATGAGACTTTTGTTAAGGCGTAGATCGTCAAACAGTTCAATGTAACAGCGGTGTAAGATAAGAAAGCGTTCAAAACACAAGTGGTGATGTATGATGAGGTGATGTCCTTGTTATTTTCCATCGTCAGAGATTTTGCAGTTAAACAACATTGTACATTTGAGGAAAGGATTTGAGGCGCAAGGACTCCGCTCGCAAAGTTCATATATATAAAATTCAAATATTCATCGTTTCAGAAGTTACTAAGTCTCCCAAAGTGAAAGGTTTTCGAGCGGTTTGCAAAACTGGCTGTTGTTTCAGTTGAAATAACGAACGGCAAAGGCCACAAATGTTCGGCAGTCTAGTGTTTTTGAAACGTAGGAGATCGAGGAATGAACTAAACCTCTTGGTCCTTTTAATTAATCCCAGTTCTGATTGGTCACTAAACTGCTATCTTGACCTTGCGCTGGTTAATAGTTCATAAAATGGGCTAAAATTAATTTTTTCGGTTCCGTATTGACTGTTAGTCAACTAGCGAACTAACCGGAGACACGTAAAGACTTGAGCAGGGATTTAAAGTTTTTATATCGAATTAATCAACTTGCTATTAAGTGGAAAATCATCCCTTCATAACCCTTCCCTAAAAAGACGGAGAGGGAAAGCTATCACAACTTCAATTAAAGCAGAGCCAAACTGTTCTTTTTTATTCTTTTTTTGTTCTCCCTACATCAACCCCCCGATGTAACATCTTCTCCGCACATCAAATAGTCACCAGGGAATCCGTGGAGGCACAAAGCAAATGAAAGAAGGCCGCTTTTCACGGATCCTCTCAGCAAACAATTCAAACTGAGGAAGAAAAAGAATTTTTGAAAATCTTGACAATTTTTTTGCAGCTCATTTCGATCTTGTTCGATGTAACTGACAGTTAGTTTGTTTGCTTTGAAGATGTGATCTTACAGTTGATTATTTCAAGATCAAAAAGTAGATAACTTTATTTTAATTTGTGCTATGGTTTCTTCCGTTTTTGTGCTGCAGTTAACATGCAAAACGTTTTAACAAGGCTGTTGCGCCAAGGCGTAAAAATAATCGCGACGGGAGTAAATATATAGAGTTTAAATATTTTCCGAAAAAACCTGTGTTCGTATATAGTATTCACAGTCAGCAGTTTAATTAATTAGGCCTGAATGTCTGAAAGTCGAAATTACGAACTGTATAGTCTTTTTAATGACTAACTGGAGTTTGGCCTAGCTTAATGTTATGTTTTGCTTCTTTTTTTTTTTTTTGCCCCACTTTGTTAATGGTTAAGCTCAATTATCAGCAGCTGCATGGGTAAAAGGTAGAAACCGAGTTGCTAAACACGTATTTCTAGTTTAATTTTTCTATTGCTTCAAATAACAAATAATGCCTTTGACACCTGTCATTTACTCAAGTTTCTTGCTCACACTAATGGGTTTTCATTGCGACCTCGCACACTAGTATCCGGATGTTTTGACAAACGGAGATTTTTTCTCTGTTGTCAAAAAAATACGAGTGCACACGTAACTTCTTCAAATCGTTTTCGCAAGTCTACACGAAAACGCTAAAACGATGGAACTAAGATTGAACACCTTACAGGGTACGCTGCGTATGATGTATGACGTCATGGTATCGAAAACATCTGTTTTCGTCCGTCCACACTTAAACGATAAGCCGGCGGTTTTCAAAAATCTGCTTTCTGGAAAGCGTCTTTGAAAAAGATGCGTTTTCGGGGAACGTTTTCACTGGATACGTGTAGACGGTAGGTCAAACAGCAGAATAAAACTTGTTCTCGTTTTTAAAGAAAAGGTATACCTGTGAACAGGGCCTAAGCCTCCTTGATATTTGGACATCGCCTAAATAGAGTAATCGAGTTTGCCTGTTTTGATTCAAAGTTGCAATTGGTACGCAATACGTGCAAACGTAAACAAGCCAAGCGACGCGTATGTCTGCTGCGCGCTGTGTCACAACACAGCATTTATCTTCGTTACATACGACCCACAGATAACGCACGGCAAACAGATCGGCAATAGAAAACAAACTTGTTGGAAAAACAAGGTACACTGAGTGAAACAAACTATTAAATTATTTAAATTTTCCCTTTGGAAAATAATAGTCTTCGCAGCACACGGTGTGAATGGTTTGGGTTATTGTCCGGAGTTTGACAATATTTTTGCTCTCAGTTGTAGAGCGCCAAAGAAGATGTCTCGGAAAAGAGGTGATTTCTTAAAAACGTATTGAGCAAAATGACCTCGTAAACAAGGTAAATTCTTTCACGGTCGAACAGTAAAAGGGGCAGAGTCCAACATCTTCAAGTGCAAACCGCGTTCTATTTTCAAAACCCTTGGGTTAATTAGATTAAGTCGTGTTCTCTCATACACGAACCACGAAAGCGGCAAATTCCAAAGCTTTCAAGGCAATCTGCGTGACAATACAACTCCTCGTAAGGGCCTGATCACATGAGCCGGGGAAGCAATGGGCGTGAACAGTGTGTTACCCGCTGTCCTGTTTCTCGCTTGGTTCATTCGCAGGGCAAGCCGGCAAGCGTGATTACTTGGAAAATTTCCAGCCGGTATCCCGGCATCACAATACTGGGATCCCAGCTAACCGGGTTGGCTCGCTTGTCATATAATCGCAAAGTTGATTTTTGTTGCGTTTAACTAAGGTGCCGGGATCTCTGCAAAGCAAGCCAGCCCGCCCCATGTAATCAGACCCTTAGTTCTATAGCCAGATTTTACTCCCTTCCCTTGACCTCACCGATTTTTCAAAGCCCCCGAGTACACACAAAATTTCAACCCCCCCCCCCTCCCCCCTCAACGACTTCATAACCCCTTCTCTATATTAAATGAACCTTTGGCCTTATCCATGTTCTCTCCATACAAATGTTATCAAAAAATAAGCGAAAAGCAATCCTAAACAGAAAGACTAACGACGATTAAAATAACTACAAGTATGTTTTCGACTATTGCTAAGACATTTGACAACCACCACTTCATTTCGACACACAATAACTAAACTATTCCTTTTAAACCAAATTAGCACTTCCACAACAACCTCACTGCAACACCTAAAATCACTTTTGCCTCCCAAAAGAATTATTTTTTGTTACTTCATATTAAATTCTACGAGAAACAAGTTCCACTGATCAACAAACTACAGCCATTATTTTACCAATTCACGTCCAATATAACTCCACGCCTTCCACTTCACGCATCTCTACCAACTCCTAAAATACACAACGCTACTGCTGTACTCACACATCCCTAATACGCATAAAAAAAACTTCACACACGCCTAGTACATCGACGCCCAAATATACGCTCCCAAAGAGTCTTGTTTGTTTTTTTTATTCACGTCCAATATAACTCCACGCCTTCCACTTCACGCATCTCTACCAACTCCTAAAATACACAACGCTACTGCACTACTCACACATCCCTAATACGCATAAAAAAACTTCACACACGCCTAGTACATCGACGCCCAAATATACGCTCCCAAAGCGTCTTGTTTGTTTGGTTTTTTTTTTTAAACGTGTCGAAAGCTCAGCATCCATGCTAATGTTTTCTTATCGTTGTCTACCGTTTACACGCTCAAACACGTATCTTAGAATTTTATCTTGCGATCGTCTTTTTTGTCAGGCGATTCTCGGATATCAGTTTCCTGTTTCAGAGACCGTTCGCGGGTACAGAAATAAATAATTTAATAACTAAATATTAAATATCGGCAGTGTTCGATAGGGCTTCTGTTCACACACAAGAACGGTTGTGGCGGCGACGAATTCTGTGATGGAGCGAAGCTGCTCCTCGCCGATCTCAAAAATGGAGCATCAGATATCAGATGGGTTTTTTGCCTCGCACACACACGCGTAGTACATCGACGCCCAAATATACGCTCCCAAAGCGTCTTGTATTTAAAAAAAAACGTGTCGAAAGCTCCGCATCCATGCAAATGTTTTCTTATCGTTGTCTACCGTTTACGCGCACAAACACGTATCTTAGTATCTTATCTTGCGATCGTCTTTTTTTTTAGGCTATTCTCGGATATCAGATTCCGGTTTCAGAGACCGCTTGCGGGTACAGAAATAAATAATTAAAAAACTAAATATTAAATATCGGCAGTGTTCGATAGGGCTTCTGTTCACACACAAGAACGGTTGTGGCGGCGACGAATTTTGTGATGGAGGGAAGCTGCGCCTCGCCGATCTCAATAGTGGAGCATCAGATATCGGATAGGTTTTTTGCCATACTTAAGTGTAATGTAAACACCTATTCGGCCCGTCGCGGAAGTAAATCGGTAGAAGCGAGTACTGGAACCCACTGAGACGGAAGTAAATAACCCGGAGAGAGGACTGGAATTGAGTGCACCAAGCTCTCTCGGCCAATCATGCCGCCACGATGTTCGATGTGATTGATTGATTGATTGATTGATTGATTGATAAATTGATTGATTGATTGATTGATTGATTGATAGATTGATTGATTGAGTTGAACCACTTGTGTCGCCCCGGCCCGTTGTTTTTTTACACTATACCGGATAGTTTTTGGTGGTGTTACGAACATTTTTCCTTTTTTTTTAAAGCTTAGTTTGGATTGATTGTCCTATAGCGCTAGCGACCGTAGTCTACGCTCTCCAAGCTCATAGTAGCTTTGACCTCAGCGTTTTTGAAAACGGTTTGTTTTGTCCTCTTGGTACATCTACATTTTCCACTTTGAAGTGCATTTTCTGAACCCCCCCCCCCCCCCCCCCCCTCTTTATTTGTTTTACGGCGCATAAAACTGTGTATTACTGTGTAGGGGGCCTAAGTAGTATAGGGTGAACTGAATTATCTTTTTTGCGGGGAATATAATTTGAGTGCGTTGGATATCGCCAATGACGACACACGATTTGATCTTTATCTCACAAATGCACCCACAACGTATGAAACGTAATAGGCCACTCCACTTCCTAGTTCCAAACCGCCTCACTTTCAAAATAAGGCCAAGTGCACAACCTTTCTTGTGAAAATGAGTTTTATTTGGCTGAGCACTCAACCTCGTTTTGTTACCGAGGCCTGGGGGAACTCGGAAATGGCCTATTATAAAATTAGTGAGCCGCGCGTATTCGTTCATGCTGCATTTACTGTCCCGACAACAGTCAAGTGTTCTTCTGGTTTCGGTTCATTAGTTCAAGTTGTGTAAACTGTGTATGATACTGAAATTCATTACCAGTTCACACTATTTGCAGTCATCCTAAAACGAAATTTATTTTAACGGAGATTTTCAAAAACAGGGTATTCCTGAAAGACTTTCGTCCTTGGGCCATCGCAGCCTGAGACTTTTCATAATTCCGTCGCACTTTGTAATAAACTAAAAAAGTGATTCAACTTACTTAGCAGTCTACCACCTCTTTGAAACCTCTAATTTTTCTGGACCCCCCTATGACGCAACTCTTGTTTTCGGGCTAGGATCCATTGTTGACTTCGTTTGCTGTGTTTTGCAGTGCTTTTAAGTAATTTGTTAACTTTTTGCTGTCTTTTTGTCTTGTATTCACTATTTAAGTGTGAAAAAATTAATAAAAGCTATTAAATTACAAAAAAAAACTTTGCTCGTTCATTGTTTAACCAACCAATCCTGTGAGGCTTGTTACAGCTGCAAAGCGATTTACTCACTTGGTACATCTATCTTTTAAAAAACGTGAATGGTGCCCCCTTATCAACGGTGATGATTTCATTAAGCACGTAACTTACGAAAATTGCTTTTATCTCCACTATAGTTTACGCTGGTCTTGTAACTTACGAAATTCTGTTATACTTGCCCCTCAATATCATAAAAAGGTGCTCTGCAAGCAATGGCCACTCGGAATGTATGTATATCACTAAAAACATAAGTGATGTGCTTTGAAACCCGGAAAAGCTTCCTACTTCTGACTAAAATATTTTAGGTGATTCCATAGAAATGCCTTTACTAGGCAAAGGTGTTCATTTACTTACCTACAACCTTTTTCGAATCTATCGTCCCTCTAGCAGTTCTTATGACCCAAATTATTTAAATCATAAGAGTTCCCTTGCGTTCGTTCCAGCGTTTCCTTTGCGTTGGTACCAATCACGGGCCAGTTATTGGTTAAAGGTGCAATTTCTTTGGCTGTTCGATTCTAACCTTTTATTGGTTTACCTCCGGTTATACAAAGGAAAAACGTTCTTTCGTTAGGAGGGTAATGAAGATTACTCTCGAATTGTTTGAAAGACATGATAAATATAAAGGTTTCCACCAAACAAGTCGAGATCAAAGTATTAATTATGGCTTCTTTGATAAACTACTATATATACATAAAATGCTCCTTAAAGTTTTTTGAAATAAAAATGTAGCCCGAAATCAGCAAAACTTTTACAGAATGATATAGAAAGTTAGGTAAACTTTTTTCTTGAAGAAATTTTGTACTGCTACGATATTTTTCAAAGATTTTAGCGAACTTGACAATTGAAAAATATTGTAATTCATTGTCACTTTTGCCCATTTTTCTTCATGTTAACTTCTTATTGCTTTCTTATCATTTGTCAAATGCTGTTTTTCGAAATAAGAAATAAAGAAATAAGAAATATAGCTGGATATTTCTTCCCGACAGCGCGCGCTCTCATTGGTTACTTCGAGGTCACATGACATCTAACAATGAAACTGTTACGTTTTCTAAGTTATGTTGCTTGGCTTTTAAAAGCATGCTTAAAACCTCGATACCGCTCTTTCAGCAGATTTATGTTAGTCTGTACGTCGAAATTAAACAACAACAAACAACTCAGAAACGAGAGTTTTTGTGTATTGTCCGACAATAAAAACGGCTGTGAAAATCAAACAAGCCAACATATTTTCATGTCTTGACGGAGATCAAAGTCATAAAAGCGAATGATTGAATGTGATAACTTAAGTTTATTAAAAAGGGAGATGGAGTTACTATAAATTGCAACAGCTTAGTTTATTATAAAGTGCTACACGATTTACTATAAATTGCGACGGGTATTACAAAGTGCGAAGAATTTATTACAAATAGGCCCTTCCACGGTCTTTTTTTTAACTTTTGACATGAACCAGTTAGAGAAATTTCGCGACTTTAAGGAACTATATCTTCGTTAGTTTTCAACAGATTACTTTCAAACTTAGCAATTTTACAAAATTAAAGGCGCTTTTTCCAGCGTATTTCCTCTGACTTGTCCTAGTCAAAAGTTGAAAAATCGTGGAAAGGCCCATTACGACAAGTACTCAGTAAATACAAAATGCGATGATTATTACAAATTGCCACAGTACTAACATCACTGTTATTTACAACGATACCGATTTCGTTAATATGAGCTCCTTTTTGCCAGTGTTTTTTGACTGAGGAGAATTTAACTATTTTCAGCCTTAAAGTTTAGATCTACTTTAAGACCTTTTGTCTTTTTGCCTTTAAATTTCTTTCAATTGTGTGAGTTTTCTATTATTAAAACAAGGCTAGTAGGACGAGTAATTAACTAAATATCTAGGGTATCAGGAGGGGATATGAGTATCAGCTGCCATTTCAAATTTCATCCTATTTCTCAGCTATCTGTTAGTATTTTTAGAGCTCACAGCTGTCTGGAAAGCGAATGAATAATCTGTCTTTTATCAGGAGAAAGGTTTTTAAAAAATTAGAAAAATTCCCCTCAAGCAGTAGTCAGGTAAATCCCATTAATAGTTTCATCCAAGGTTTCATTTATTTATTTTGCCATTAACCGCATAATATGCATTTACATTAGAAGATGGATAATTTTACAATACATTAAAAATATTGGACACTTCTCTAAATAATTTGTGTTACAAATGCAGGTGAAAATGGTCATGGCAAGGAAGCCTATATAGAAGCCTGGGGCTTATGAGTTATCAACCATAGGATTAATATAGGGTACACCATTTGAATAAAATTAATGTTCCTGAATGAATATGGATTATTATAAAAAGGAAAAGAATAGAGGAAGTATTTAGCTCAACAAGGAGAATGTGTGACTGAGAAAGACGTCTTTTGCGAAACAAACCAATTCTTCTGCTTTCAATTTCACGACTTCGCGAGTTGAAAAACTTAGCACCTTAGCAACACCCCGTTGTCAGGCTGTTCATGCTCTGTAATACTATATTAACTACAGCCTGTCGAATTTGTCTCAGTTTCCAACAGTAAATCAAAGGATTTAACGTGGAGTTAAGAAACAACAAAGTCAAACTGTACAGGTCTAAAACAACTGTGCTTGTTAGTGAGGAGAGATAAATGATTAAGGAAAGGACGTTTGGCTAATAACAAATTAAAAAGCAAGATGTATTAATAATGCTCCGATTCCAAATTTTCTCCTACTTGCAGCTGCGGCGTTTCTCATTTCAGCTCCGCTATTGTCAGGTGTTATGACTTGTAGAGTAGCTTGAATTTGTTTCGCGTGATGTCGTACAACTTCATAAATCTTATAATTAAGGGCCGTCTTAGTTAAGAGAAACAAGATGTAGATAACTACAAAAATTATGAAAATAATTTGTGCCGAGATCCAAAGTCTCAAAAACGACAAAACTGCGCTGAAAGCCCACTTTGAAATAACCACAGCATAAACACGTTTGTAGGTCACAAGTTCCTGATATCTGAGGTGGAGGTAGATAGCCAGAAATCTATCCAGACTTAAAAGGGTTACTCCGAAGAACGAAGCAAAACCAAACAGATTAAAGGTAAAACTAAAGAATTTGACGGTTATGTTATAAGCTGGATTGTTTTCAGTTTTTTGCTCCATTATCATGATGAAAGACACAATACGCGAAGGCAGCACCATCAAACCAACACCGAGATCAGAAACAGCCAGGCTTACGAGCAGAGTTTGTAAAGTTTTTGGTAGTGATGAGAGTTTTGTTAAAGCGTAGATCGTTAAACAGTTTAGCATAACAGCGGTGTAAGATAAGAAAGCGTTCAAAACGCAAGCAGCGATGTATGACGAAGTATTGTCTTCATTTTCCATTGTAGATGTTTCAGTTCAAGAACAATAAAGGAAAAACGCCGAGAAGACAGTTAGCCTCAAAAAGCGAAAGGTTTTATCAACTGGCTGCACCGTTTCGGCAATTGAAGAACGAACAGCAAAGGCCACAAATGTCAATCTAGTGTTTTTAAGACGTTGGAGGTTGAGGAACTCCTTGACTTGAACCGGAACTCTATACCTCGTATTTCACTAAATTTCAATATGAGTAAACCTATCGAACATCCCATTTTTATATTGCTGTCTCTGCCAGAGGGCAAGAGAGTCGAATTCCAGTTATGATTGGTCAATAACCTGCCATCTTGACCTCGCACGCTTGGTAAATAACTCATAAAAATGGGCTCAAATTAATTTATTCGGTTCAATTTTGACCGTTGGTCATTTCAAAAGCTTAGATTAGTAATGGTAACAGGACTGAGTGGAGTCCAATTCGGTCTGTAATCATAACTAAAACAAAATTCTCAAATCTGATTGGCTATCAACTGCCCTGGTTTCAGCCTTAATAGCTAAGGACAGTTTAATAGGACAGTACGAGACATCACGCGTGCGCTTAAATGGCTTTTTTTCACAGCTGGCAAATTGAAAAAGATCTTGAAATGTCTTGTGCTTTGATTTAAAAAAAGAGCCTTAATATCACCAATTTTGTTAAAGTTATGAGTAATTGGTAACAGAACTTCGTGTCGTCCAATTCGGTCTGTAATCATACTCGTGATTAATCAAATTGGACTCCCGCGGATTTTGTAAATCACTCGTATGATTACAGACTGAATTGGACAACACGAAGTTCTGTTACCAATTAATCATAACTTTAACAAAATTTGTGATACGATAGGCTATTTTTTAAACCAAAACACAAGAAATTCGAAATTTTGTTTTGCTAGCAGTGAAAAAAAAAAGCCATTTAAGCGCGCGCGTGATGGCGCGTACTATCCAATTACTTCGGCATGACGCGTACTGTCCTATTAAACTGTCCAATTAAGGCTGAAATCAGGGCAGTTGAGAGGCAATCAGATTTGACAATTTTGTTATAGTTATGATTACAGACAGAATTGGACTCCAGTCAGTCCTTTTACCATTAGTAAATCATAACTATAGCGAAACTCTCAAATCTGATTGGTTATCAACTGCGCCGGTTTAATAGGACAGTACGCGTCATGTCTAAATAATTGGGCAGTACGCGCCATCAGGTGCGCGCTAAAAGGCTTTTTTTTTCAATGCTAATAAAGAAAAATCTTGGAATTTCTTCTGTTTTGATTTTAAAAAGAGCCTTATATATCACAATTTTTATTAAAGTTATGATTAATTAGTAACAGAACTTCGTGTCGTCCAATTCGGTCATGTAATCATGCTCGTAATTAAACAAATCGGACTCCAGCTACGCGGTCGTCCGATTAATTATAATTATAGATTTAGCCAGGGCTAAAAGCGAAGCTCTCTTTAATATTCATAGCTTCCTGAAAGAAAATAGAAAATCGAGAAATCTTAAAGACAGGGTGAAAATAACGACAACGGGAAAAAACAACAACAATAGACCTAATTAGCTAAAAAACAACTTTGCACGTGTAGCACACTTTTTTTGTAATTAGCTAAAAAACAACTTTGCATGTGCAACAGACATTTTTTGTACACTTCCTTGCCGTTCCTTTACACGACTCAAACGTGAAACTTCTTTTAACCTCCTATTTACACGTTGTATGGTGGAAATGCTTAAGTTCCTGTTCACTCTGCTTTTTCACTGCCGCTCAATTTCACGTTGGTAGCCGCTAGCGTTTCTCATTTTCTAACCGCCGCTATATAATTTTCAGGTTTTTCTTCCAACGAAATTGGTCTCCGTTGTTATTTATTTCTCGCTCTAGCTCTTTCCATGTTATCTAAGTCAATGTAGACATTACAATTTAGTGAAAAGAAAGACTCGCTTTTTTTGTTTTGTTTTTCTCTCTTAAAGTCCGGGTGGCCATGTGATTTACCGCCGAAACGAGCGAGTTGCTTGAAATGCAAAATTTCACCTCAGCTGTAACATACTCCTCCCCCGACGGGCTGACGTCTGACTCCCTTCCCCTACCCCCAGCGTCTGTACAGACGGGAGGTCGTACGCTGACGTCATAACCAATTTTTTTCGGATGGATAGATTACCAAATTTTCTTAGCTATGGGGCTCCGCTGGCGGGCGCGAGGAGCTCCGCCATAATTAAAACGTAAATTAACTAGCCGGAGTTAAGGCGCCCTAAGACTTTACGTCCCCTTATAAGCTCCTCTCTTAAAAAGACGGAGAATGATAGCTATATCACATCTTTAAAACACACCTGAAAACAGAGCCAAACTGTTTTTTTGTTAGTTTCTTTGCTTTCCTTAGAATACCCCAGTGCAACAATTTCTGCACATCAATATAGTCACTAGCGAATCGGTAGCAAATAAAAGAAGGCCGTTTTTACAGATCTTCGCAGCAAACAAAATTCATGAGTTATGGTATCTTCACTTTATCTACAGTAAACAAAACATAACGTTACAACAACAGCCCACAAGGCAGTTGCTAAAGGCATCAAGTAAAAAGCTCACGAAGGAGTAAACATATCGAGTTCAAATATTTTTCGACAAAAACTTGTGTTTGTACATTCGACAGCCTCCAGTTTAATTCAGCCTGAATGTCTGAAAGGCGACATAACAAACTGATAGGTTTTTCTATTAAATGACTAATTGTATCCTGGCCATGCCGGTTTTAATGCTTTGTTTTGGGCCACTTTGTGAATAGTTTTGTTCAATTACTAGCTATTTTGGAAATGCACCTGAATGAATACAAGAGCCGAGACAACGGTGGAAATCGAATCTATTGTGTAAGGATATTTCGACGAGTATTATTTTATTTTAATTTGTCTTAATTGCTTCATATAACAAATAATGCCTTTAGCACCCGTCCTTTAGGTTCCTTGCCACATTTAATGAGTTGTCATTAAGACTCCTTGTTTTGCTGTAAAAAAAAAAGCGCATCGAAAGTTCCGCATCCATGCTAATGTTTTCTTATCGTTTTGTACCGTCTACACATCAAAACACATATCTAGCGATTTGCCTTCTTATTTAGGCTATTCTCGGATCGGTCCGATAAGTAATTTCTGGTTTCAGAGACTTTCGCGGCTAAAATTTTTTTTCATTATTATTTTCCATTATTTGCGAGGCCAATTTATTTAGTTTTTTGAATACTTGTTGTTATGGTAACCTCTTTATACGACGATCCAGTAACATGAGTCCAAGCCATTTCAATTTTGGTTGTTTACAGTTTTTAAAGCAAAAGCTAAAAGAACAACTACAAAGAACAAGACAAAGCGAAAGAAACAAAGAAAGTCGGACTCTTGGCTTAGAGGCCATAGCGGAATGGCCATTTTCTAGTTCCAAAAACTCTCACCTTCAAAGCGAGGCTAAGTGCGAAGCCATTGATGTGAAAATGATTTTTAATTATGATGCAAATAAAACTCATTTTCACAACAAAGGTTTCGCATTTAGCCTTGTTTTGAAAGTGAGATATTTTGGAACTCGGAAATGGCCTTTTGTGTAGACACGGACGGATTATTTATTATTCCTCGAAATAGGACGGAGAAAACGGAATTGTAATAGTCAGTCAAAAGATTAATTTTAATTCCTTTTCCTCTCAAACCGCTGTGTATTTGACTTTTTTTGTCATTCTTTTTTAATAAAGTTTTTTCAAACGGTATGTCTTGTCTGGTTTTATTGCTAGAAATTATTAGTCGCGTGTTTTAATTGATCCTTTTAAAGTTATTTAAAATTGTTTATAGCGGAGCTCTCGCGCGCGAAGTGCGCGCAGCGGAGGACCATGGGTAACAAAATTTAGTAAACTATCCATCTGAGAAAATTTGGTTATGACGTAGAGTACGCCCGCCCACCCGTACACACACTTCATATAAGCCGATGTCAAATGTCATAATAGATCTTGCACAACTTGACACTAGCCTGTCAGTTATGTTACCCATCCGTATGAGTATGATTAGATTGACAGCTGTCAAAATCAGACATCCGCTGGCAATTATCACATGGCCATCTCGCGGGCCCAGATGAAAGACTAGTCGTTTTGCCCTACATATAAGCTGATATAGTATGTCACACCTACCGAATTAAAAATAAAAACGAAACTGCGCCGGGCAGGGCTGTCAGTCGGCGGCCAGTAGTTTTAAGTT
The DNA here is from genome assembly GCF_958299795.1 of Porites lutea. NCBI lineage: Eukaryota > Metazoa > Cnidaria > Anthozoa > Scleractinia > Poritidae > Porites > Porites lutea. Next base: position 12,783,105 of record NC_133208.1, on the reverse strand, counting down.
ATATGCGCGAGTCAAAATGGGACATGTGCAGACCACTATCAGACAACTCGATCTGGCATTTCGCCCTCACTACAAGCCTGACTGAAATGTCTTACTCACACTCGAAGTCGACAGTCCGTTAATTCGAGTATTCGCCATTCCAATGAAGGTTAATTGACAGCTGTCAAACTAGAGCATCCTCTGACCATCATCACCTGACTGTATCGCGGGGTCATTTTTCTACCCGTTGAGGTCACGTGTTTTTTTAAGTTTTCCGCTGATATTTCATTTGATCACAGGTTCAATTCTGTATTTTGAGCTGAGCCCCATAACTTAGAAAATCTATCTGGCAATCACGTGACCGTACACCGACCACCCGACCTTCCGTCCGTACGTCCGCACCACAGGCATACCAACGTTTAATTTCACACTTCCTGGCTAGTTTGGGAGCCTGCAACCTGATATTGTACATCCATGTTTTGATCAGCTTTTGACAGCTGTCTGATTTCAAACTGACCTCGGACGCAAAAATTCAACCGGCTTTTACATGCTTGACTTTTCTTACCACAGTCACGCGTTGGTCACGCTCCAAGTCCAATTTCTATGCTCCGATTGGTCAAAATTTGACAGGTGAGTTCATGCGAAAAGTTTATGCAGCATCTGGAAACTTTTTTACTGATAGCTGAAGCTGACAGAGTTTTGTGTCATCTTGGGATGTTTTTAACTGTCTTTTTCTAGTGCATGTACAAAATGAAATACAGCTGCTATCAAGATTCTTCTGTAATTCAAGGCTGGTTTGTTTATTGCGCTTTTGGTTGAGAAATGTACCGCTTGTCAAAGTCACTGGAAATCCGATTTCGGATGGCATCGTTTTCAAAAATGAGCTTACTCACTTGTAGTCTGCTACACAGCCGTTTTTAGTGTCGTCACGCAATACTCCTCCCCACAAACGGGAGGAGCGTTGCGTGACGACACTAAAAACGGCTGTGTAGCAGACTAACTCACTTGCCCTTGTTTGAGGCGTAAGAGGGTTGAATAGTATCAAGCGATTCTGTCCCCACTTGATGGCCCTCAGGAGCAGCATCTCGACTCAGCTGTCGACTGGTACGCCTGAGCAATTATTGTCTTTGAGGTTTTTTTCCGGTTTCTAGGTAGCTTTATTAAGAAGTAAAATCATTGCAGCCCCCGGGCCGGCTGAAATGTGACTTACCTTACAATGGAACTAAAAATTATCTATAAATATATGATAACTACTATAAAAACCGTAAAATATAACCTACAATAAAATACAAAAGAAGTATCAACACCAAAATACTAATAATTTAGATATTAAGATTACTACTAATAATTTAAACTGTTCGCCATAATAAAAGTGTTTTTAAACCTATTTGTCTTACAAGTCGGTAGTTTAAAGTATCTCTGGCTACGGGTGCAATAAGTGGACCAGTTCCGTGGCGGGAGCAGATCATGGAGCTTGTGGCTTTGGTCCCTTAGAGCATTACTCAAGGTCTTCCTCCTCTCGTACAGTGACGTGATGTACTAGGCGACTGAGAGCCATTGGTTCGATTTGCAAGCGAAAATGTTCAAGTTAACTAGAGAGAAATAAAAGTGCAGCCATGTGCGGCGCATACATCCTAAAGTCGAACATAGTTTATGCACGAGACAATGATCTGACCTACAATAGTATCAAAAGTCTTTAGACATTTTTTGACCGCAAATACAAAGAAAACGTTCAGAAGAATATTTTGTTATGATTTTGGCTGTAAAAAGGAAACTCTGAGCGATTTTCTTCCCTCGAGTTCATCTTGAAAATTAACAAACACCGGGAAGCCGGCTTAAAGCGTGAATAAGCTTAAGCTTATGCTCACCTGACTCCTGACTTTCAGAGACACTTTACTCTCAATATTTGTCTTAGTGAATGAAAATTATTGTCTCTGTACATGTTTCACCGAATAGTGTTTATTTTGTTGATTGTTAGTAGTCCCTCTCTCAATTCTTATCGCTGCGACGGTTGTTTTCAGTCGTACATAAACATCTCGCATGCACGGTCGTGTTGAAACGCAGACCATGCAGACTGCAGACTGCAGACTGCGCAGACCGTGCAGACTGTGCAGACTGTGCAGACTGTGCAGACTGAGTGTCATATTTTTTTTACTTGTACCTTAATTTTCTAGTAAAATTTTTAGTATAGTTTCCCGAAGGAGCGAGCACGATGGAGGAAGGTAAGCTGTTTCTTTCTGTAACTGTATTATATTGCCACGATTTTAAAATTTTTTTACTAGAAGAAGCTTTTTCAGGTTAAGTGACTTAAAATAAAACCCTTTTCGGCTTCCTACAACGGCTGCGAGAGAGACATTTCCTCAATTTGCTTGATTGTTCATGATCGTCTTTGATTTCATTCTGTAATTCAAACCGGTGACTTGCCGTCATTTCTGCAAATCTTACAGATACCGATGTCATCGTTGTTAGCTCGGAAGATTCGGGTAAGACTTTTGTTTATGTATTTTTTTATTCGATTCTTAAGAGTGTCCTTCTGGGCGGGTTTTTACTCGGGGATCGACAATTGTATTTGCTCCATGCATTCGCGCCAATAAGTGGTAGTGGTTTGAAACCGACAATCTTGTTCGAGTATCATGGTTCTTGTTTATGCAGCTCCAAAACTAAATAGTTCATTAGTAACAAATGTATTATTTGTACAACTCGAAGATGTGGAGGGGGTTTTAATGCGCATTGAACTAGATCCCCCGCGGTGTATTTTAGGAATATTTTGTCGTAATTTTCATTATTTCATCATTGATAATTTTCTTAATTCTAACGCTTACGGAACCGCCAAACACGTGGAAATCAGAATATTTATTTTTAGGTAGATATACCGTTGATTTATTTACACATTTTAAAGCAAGGTCCATCCGTCAAACGTCTCGGTTTGATATGCCGAGGTAAAAACGATGACATCGGTATCTGTAAGATTTGAAGAAATGACGGCAAGTCACCGTGTGGGATACTTCGACGAGAAGATCACACTCGGCACAAACTACTAGTCCACGCGTCGTTCGTAAATCCTGTTTAATCCACCGTTTCCTTTCGCCGCTCCTTCACGAGCAAATACAAATACATCGACGATACTCGATACTTGAAAAAACTTGTTCATGCAACCGCATCAAACTGAACTATCAAGCTACAAAGAAGAAAATAGAATCCACGCGAAAACGTCGACCCTTAGGCTCTAAATTTTGTGACCGACTGCATCACAACAATGTCACGTGCTCGAAAACAAAGAAAAGATATTAACATAATTAAAATTTGAGGGAAAAAGACACGACACACCGGTTTGAATTACGGAGTGAGACCAAAGACGATCATCAACAATCAACGAAATTGATGAAATGTCTCTCTCGTAGCCGTTGTAGGAAGCCGGAAAGGATTTTATTTTAAGTCACTTAACCTGAAAAATCTTCTTCTACTAAACAAATAAATAATAGTGGAAATATAATACAGTTACAGAAAGAAACAGCTTACCTTCCTCCATCGTGCTCGCTTCTGCGTGAAAGCGGCGCAGCTAAAAGCACGCGAAACTGCTTTTACACCTGCCGGTAAACATGAGCCCGTGATTTTCTCATATCCTACCCATGACCCTTGCAGGTACACATCAGTGCAACATATGATGGTGATGCACAGTGCACATAATGAGAGGATGCAGGAAACTATAGTAAAAATTTTACTAGAAAATTGAGCTACAAGTAAAAAAATAACACTCAGTCTGCACAGTCTGCACGGTCTGCACAGTCTGCAGTCTGCAGTCTGCAGTCTGCATGGTCTGCGTTTCAACATGACCGTCGCATGCAGGAGTACTCAAAATGCCGCGCGTAAATATCACTCGCTTTAGGTTACACATAACAAAACCTTAAACAATTTTATAAATAAAGGGAACTAAAACCTAAGCATAACTAATTCTCTATCATGTTGAAGCGTAAATGGTAACTCCATTAATGTTCATGCAAACACTTGACAGCTCGAACTGCAGATTAGTTGATGCTTGTCAAAAGTGAGAACCCGTCCGGCTTGACGAAAGGAAAAGGTGATTTGGGGAATTTTTTATCGTTTTCGCTAAAAGCCCATAATTATTACCCTGCATATCACACAGGACCAGATTTTTGTAAATGAAAAGTTCCGGCATTTTGGAATTCTCTTCATCAAAACGTTTTATAATGTGGTCAATGCTATAATTTGTTGTGCAAAGAAAGCGCGTGCTTTGATCGTCCTGGATATTAAATGAGGGCAATTTGTCTTGCAAAATTGTGAAAAACTGCAGAATTATAGGTTTAAATAGGGCAAAAAAGAACAAATTCTGACCGAGGTCTGTATGATTAAAAAAAACAGCGCCTCATAGTACTGTTTACCTCAGACGTGATGAAAAAGTATATTTAAAAGGCTGGTTTACACGCCACCAGATTTGTCGCCAAGATTTACTTGCAAAGTAACCTGGTCGAACACAAAAGATCCGGCCTGATTTTTTATTTTGGCCACCCTTTTAGATAAAGGAATGCAACGTGTAAACTGGCTGCCACCAAAGGACCATCGTGTGTTTCATAAAATTATATTTCGGGGCTGTCCAATTATCCATAGTCTCTCCAACGGAGTGGTTAGAGGGCCATCAATAAAATTAAGGTGGTGGGCGACTGGTTTATTTTGTTTGGGAAGAATTTGTTTTTCAGGCCTAATCTACTGTGATCGAACATGATTGCTATTTTTGGGTGTACATATAAGACTATTAACTCGATGTAAAATTTGTTTCACTCTTGGACTGTCAAATTATTTTTCTCTAAAACCACTTAGTTTACTTGTTTATCGTTTGATTTAAATTATGAATCTATTAACGGGAGCTTCGCTTTTAGCCCTGGCTAAATCTATATATTACATGTGACTAATACGTCAAGGTGCTCCCTTGGGGTTTTTACTGCAGAGCTAATTTGTATTCATCGGTGGGCTTGCGAACGCGCATAATTACCTGACTAACGGCGCGTGAAACGCTGAGACTTTAGTAGTTTTTCATTTCCTCGAGATGGAACGGAGAAAACGTCAGACAAAATTGAAATAGAGAGTTTTCAGCTCCACTTTGTGTATATGTGCGTGTGTTTTGTTTATATATCCGAGTTTTAGAGCTAAATATGAAGACGTAAACTTAATTGAAATAAAGACTTTTTAACTCCACTTTCTGTATGTGTTTTGTTTATATATCTGAGTTTTAGCGCTAAATAAGATATAGGAAGCCGTTTCTCGCGTTGCTAGGTGATCGCTTCTCCTATTCCTATTTTCCTTTTAATAGACGGTCCGAAAACCGGGCTCAAGTTACTTCACGGGCAAGTCGAGGCAAGCCTATTGTGCCTATTGTACTATTCGCTCATTAGTAAACCTATACCGAATTAGTATGCAGGAACACACTGACTAGGCACTTAATTAGTATGGAGGAACGCATTTTTTCTCTAGGATAAAACAATGGGTGACGTCATAGACTCGACCCTTATGCATATCAATGATTTACCTATACCTATACCTTTACCTATACACCAACGAGGCTTATCTTTGCTGAAGCATAACTACTTCTGTCTTTTATCAGCTGAAAGTTTTTAAAAAAATTGATCAAATTCCCCTCAAACAGTAGTCAGTTAAATCCCTTTAATAGTCTCATCCAAGGTTTCATTCATTTTTTTTGTACAATTAACCGCATAAAATGCATTTACATTACACGATAAATTTACAATACATTAAAGATGTTAGGCACTTCTCTAAATAATTTATGTTACAAATGCAGGTCAAAATGGTGTTACTAAATGAAAAATGGATTATTATAAAAAGGAAAAGAATCAGAGAAAGTATTTAGCTCAACAAAGAGAATATGTGACTGAGAAAGAAGTCTTTTGCCAAACAAACCAATTCTTCTGCTTTGAATTTCACGACTCCGCGAGTTGAAAAACTAAGGACCTTAGCAACACCCCGTTGTCAGGCTGTTCATGCTCTGTAATACTATATTAACTACAGCCTGTCGAATTTGTCTCAGTTTCCAACAGTAAATCAAAGGATTTAACGTGGAGTTAAGAAACAACAACCACTACTGACCACAGTTTTTCATTGCTTTCCGAGGGTCTGAATGGGGTTTAGTGTTTAGCGTTATTTGCCCATAATGTTTAGTATTTGCTGTGTGCAAAGTGTTTAGAGAGTTTTTCGCGATAAACCCACAGTCTTTTAGCAGTCTCAATTCTTATCTGCTCTTGTAAAAGAGGTAATAACATCACTCATGAACTTTGAGCCTGTGCTCAAAGGGGCTGCAGTTTCTTTTTTTCGACCCATGTGCAACAGTATTCTGGGTTGGAGAGTGCTGGGGACCAATCTGGTATCAAGTGCCCGCGATCATTTGGTCAGCGTCAAGGGTGAAGTCGAAATCATGATCATAGGGGCCTCCTTTTCGAAGCACCTGTTTGATACTGATTGGAGTAGAACTGAAGAAATGCTGTAATGGACCTTAAATCGTTTTTCTAATATAAAAACAAACATGAAACAAAACAAAAAAATGAAATGATGACATGATTCAAGAAAAAACGACTGGATAAAGGGGTTAACAATTGTTATAACCTGCACAAAATTCAGTGTCGCATCTTAATTTACCCAACATCATAGACCTTATCGAAAAAAAAATGGCTCTTGGCCTTATTCAATGTAAAAACGTTTGCTATGAATACTTCCAAAGGAACATAACTGTTAATTTACAAGGATACCGATTTTGTTTCAGGTTGCTTTCTGCTGGTGATTTTCGACTGAGGAAAAAGCACCCATGTTTAACCCAATTTTTCAGATCTATTGAAATTATTTAAATTTCATTTGCCTTAACAATTTCTTCGAAATGTGAGCGTTTTTTCTATCATTTAAACAAGGTTGATAGCTTCAGGTATCTGGGCACAGTCGTCCCAGATCAGGGTTCCTAGGCTGAAGTACTGTCGAGAATTGCACGGACAACAGCAGCACTAGCTAGGCTCAAGACCATCTGGAGTGATAAGCATATCTCTCTAAGCTCAAAGATCAGACTAATGCGCTCCCTAGTTATCTCTGTACTATTGTACGCCTGCGAAACCTGGACATTGACAGCGGACATCCTGAAGAAATTGCAGGCCACTGAGATGAGATGCTTTCGGAAACTGCTTGGCATCTCATACAGAGATCACATCACTTATGATGCAGTCAGAGACAGAATCAGGCAAGCCATTGGGCCCTATGATGCTATCTTAACCACGGTTAAGAAACGCAAGTTAAAGTGGTTTGGGCATGTATCAAGATCATCAGGGTTTGCTAAGACGATTTTACAAGGAACAGTGCAAGGAGTGAGAAGAAGGGGCCGACAAAACAAGCTTTGGGAAAACAACATCGTTGAATGGACAGGGTTGAAGTTTTGCCACGCCGTAAGAGAAGCTGAGATCAAAATAAAATGGAGGGAGAGGGTTGCAACGTCTGTGGCGCCCCAACGGTCATTGACTACGGGATAGGTGCAGGTGTGGGTACAAACAAGGTCAGTACGATAAGTAATTAGACTAAATATCTGAGAGGGTGTAGGTTTACCCTGATTACCAGAGGTTTTTTCTCGCGTGCGATGAGGAGCTTCGTGGCACGCAGGCCGACACGTCTTCGGCCGAAGGCCGAAGACACGAGCGGCGAAGCCGCAAGAAAAAAACCTCTGACGAAGAGCGCCCTGATTGACCGTGCTAGATGGACCTTGACCTTGTCTCTAAGCTGTCAATCAAACCGGCGGTCGCAATACAGTAAAGCTAATTGAAAAGTAAATACCAAGGGAGGAACGACACGCTCTAGCCCAAAGAGTCACATCATCTTTAGAAAAACAAGCTGGAGTTTAAAAATCATTGCTAATCTTGTCACAGTGCGGTTCTCCATATTTTATGTAGCTTTAGTTTAAGCTGCAATCCGTTCTTCGAAATTTGGATCTGTACTGAGCACTAAGGAGAATTTAACATCCTGCAAAAACTACTAACGAGCTGGACCCAGCGTGACAGAACATTGCAGAAAACCTCTCACCTTCACATTCACGGACAAAAGAAAATCACTTTTAGTTATTCCGATCCAGAAGGCACTTTGACTTCGGCTATTGCCTTTTCTAATTCTTTTGTTAGTACAGGCATCTGATATTTCCAATTCTCTTCCAAAAATCGAAAAACCCGCGTCTCGATAACGTGTCTATTGTGATTGTAACCCATGGAGCATGGTTAACTTCAGTGAATATGCAGAAATATGTCACTTCCCTCCGACTTCTTTTAGACTTCTTTGAAAGAGTAAATTTTCCCTGACTTATACTATTGTCCCTTACGGGGAAAAGAATTAATTTTCTGGCATGGTAACACATGTCGGAATCCGACTTGTCACACACTAAATTGTGAGGAGATCCGATATACAGATGTGCTTTTCGAATATTAAGGTATCAGTCAATTCCAGCTGCGCCCAGCACCCCACTCCCCGGGTACTGTGGGGCGTTTGCCCACCTTGTCAGTCCCGGGGGTGGGGCATTTGTAAATTTTGCGCTGCCATTTGCCAACCCCGGGGCCAACCCCGAACTTTTGACACGCAAAAAAGAGAAGTCCATAGACTACTGCAAACCTGATCATAACAACGTGTATTGCTTTTTCATGACAATATTTTTGCTGGCCATACCAGCCTCCTTCAGATTTACAGATGCTACAGATGTTTTGACATGCACGCGGTTTCCTATTGGAATATAACTACACAGAGGATTTTACTGTACAAATATTAAATGTAAAAGCAAGGATATTGTTACCCAAAAGCTGGCTATTTAAGCACTGAATTCTTCCATAAGGCTGTCAGCACTGTTGAATTTCACTGATTCAGTTGCTCGTAATGTTTACGTACCGAACAGTTTGAGTTTTAACAGTTAATTCGGGTGATTCGATCTTTTAGCGCTTCTTACTCAGCAGGTAGCTCACCAAAGTTTCTTGATAAAAGATTCACTCGGAAGAGTTCACTTGTAAATGGCTCTCTCGTATAGTATAGCTCATGAATTATTCGTCTTCCAGAATGTACTCTTGCCATCATTTACTGTGGGCTTATAATGAACAGCTTTTGCATTCGTATGTTTTCATTCGTATGCTTCCACCGAAGATAGATTGCTAATAGCTTTGAGTCGCTTCGAGCTCCTCGGAATGTACTCTGCTGAAGTGCGCTGACCTATTCTACGCATACTCTCATATCTTGCGCACGCACCAAACACGCCAGAGTGTGATTTGTGCCAGAAGGAAAATCTAAGCCCATTTTATAACTGGAATGTGCCACAGGCAGCCCAGTAATGAGGCATCCAATTTTGCAGCTGGCTAAGACCACGCGGAGTACACGCGCTTCGCGCGCGACGGGATTATAAACTCGCTTCGCGAGGAAAATACATAGTGACAACATAGTTGGGATAAGTACAAATCAATTCAACGATAACTTAGCAAATAATTTCAAATTTAATGTCAAAAATACAAAAGAAAAAACGAAGAATTTAGGCTAAGAGAAAAACATTGAAGAAACGCATAACAATCATAGGCTGCCCGGTACGAAAACCCAGAATAAAAAACCCAGTGGGACAAAAAAAACCGGGAACGCACTCCTCGATCGAATGCAGCGTATCAAGTTCAGAGGATTAGAGCTAAAATAAGTTTAGTAATATTAGGTTTGGTTATAAAGTAGCGGCTGTCCAAAAGGCGAGATAGCAATCGATAGTTATACAAATATTCATAGCACGTCGTACGGAGACCCGTTCTGGTCAAAATTAATGGCATCACGAGTGACTTTTTCGGCCAGTGCAGCATTTATTATGGACCCGTTGTATATTTTTTTCATCACTACACAGACCTTTTTTCAGTGTGTTGTTAATTTTTTTTAGCTGCCTTAATTATCTTTTATTAAGGCTGGTTACTTTTTTTATAGTTGTATGTATAAATCAGTTTCATGCGTACCACAAATCATTTTTTTAGTGGTACTGCGAATTATTTTTAATAAAAGTATTGAGAATTATTCTTTCATTGTACTGATAATTATTTTTCGAGGTATCGAATGCCATTAGCGAAATCAATCGGATTTCTCAGTTAGTGCGGTCTACTCCCTCCTTAAGTACCCACCCCGCGCTTGCCTGAATCTGGACCTTCTTCTCGACATTCACAAGGGAGTTTATTAAGTGAACTACAACGAAAATTCCCAACAACTCATCGTAGTTCTGCTTCTACTTCGAGCAGCTCCACTTCAAGCAACAGAGGCCGCTCATAGAGGGTTGGTCGTCCATCTAACGAGTCTGTTATCAAAGACATTGTTATCGTTCGTTTACGGTGTGAGAAAACGCCAACAACTCGCCAAAAGATCAGTCTCCAACGCAAAAATTGCGTTATTACCAGGTTTACGATTGAGAAAGGTTGGAATGAAAAAACTCTTTATAACAGGGTGAGAGCCCAGTTGCCTGAAGACTGCAAAGGTATTGAGTTCGAATTCGTGAAGGGGCGTTAATGAGACCGACTTTGGCTTCAAAGGTGAGGGTTAATGGAAACATTTTGCTTAAGAGGATCGCCTCTACAGGTGCTGTGTATGTGCGATTATTGGTTGAGGATGACCTTGAAGAGGACAGTGGTATTCAAAGAAGTTTGGATGAGTTCATGTCTGAGGCAAATCAAGAGACTCATATAGAGATCACCACCGTACAAAATAAAGAGCAATCTGTACTCCGTCAAGAGCCAGATAAGGAGGTAGCATCTTTTGTTGAACAAAGACATATAGCTGAATCTTCCAATGACCAAATGTTAGACTACAGCTGAATCTACAGGTGATCATGGACAAGATAATGGAGAACAACATGCATCTGAATTAACTGCAGATGATCAAGCCGTAGTTAGTGGAGAACAACATTCACCTGAAACTGTACATGACTGCTGGGGGCAAGATAATGGTGAAGAACATGTAATGCAACCTGGGGATAAATAACAATTATTCACCGAAGTGGAGGTGGCTAGTCCTGGATATTTACCGAACTGCGAAGCAGTGAGGTAAATATCCACGACTAGCCACCGACACTGAGGTGAATAATTGTTTTAGTATATACTAAAACAGTGAGATCATTGAGCACAAAAATGATGATTTTTAACTCAAATACTGTTGCCAAAGATTACAATTTTGGCGCGTAATGACCGGGCGGCTGCGGCCGTCGCTTTATTCTTGCCGACAATTAAAACTTTTCAAGGCATTTGTTTAGCTCTTGCGGGGAAATTTCTTCAAAAGGAGTTGTGAATTCTTTCTGTATTTAAAATCATTCTATAAAAAAAGATTATTAAATTTAGTTTGAAGCTTATTTATGAACAACTCAACTAAATAAAGTAAGCAAGACTTAAACTTAATTTGCATTTGTAAACAAAAACTTTTTCACCAGTTTTATCGATAAATTAGTGTCAAAAAGACAAAGCTTTACCTGTTAAAACTTCCAATCCGAACTTCGTCACCTTCTTCGTGTATTTCGGAAACAGCTTGCTTGATTAGTTGTGAAATTTGTTTGTTTGTTTACGGCAGAAAACCGGGAAGGCATTTTGCTCGCAACTTACGCGAGTTTGGCGTTGCTCGCTCGGAGGAACTGGAGGTGAATCAGTGAATAGTGCAGGATATTCACTGATTGGCTAGCCAATCAGAGCGCTCGAAAAACACTATCCACTGTTTTAGTATATACTAATAAGGAACAGCCCATGGATAATGGAG
>NC_133208.1:12613842-12768842 GCF_958299795.1 Porites lutea | reverse complement strand
GAAAATTATCCTATTTCTCCATAATTGAGCGAAACGTACATTAAATTTTTCCTGTTAGTATTTTGTTACATGTATTTGTGTGTTGACTGCGTTTCAGGCCTCTTAGGATGCCAAGAACCCGAAAAGAACACTACCCATCAAGCTAATTAATTATTCATACAGCAAGAAAATTATAAGACGTTGTATGGAGAAATATTCTTTGCTCACTAAATTAGCAAAATGTGCATTGAATATCGCTTTGAAGCTTACCTTTAGCGTCTTCTTGTTTTTCTTTGTATTCTGACTGCATTTCAGACCTCCTAGGCACTGTTTAATGCCTTTTTTTGAGCGACAGTTTTTCGCCCATATGACAGTAGAGAGAATTGAAGAGAAGGTTGGCAAACCTCTCTTGACCGGCTCCGCTCTCGGCGGCTATAAATTCCGTAACATTTGCGACATGGAGACAATTCCGCCAGAAACAGATGTCCTGATAAATAACGCACATTTTCCATCATTCACATCGCCAAAATTCCCATTTTGAAGGTCCTAAATCGCCAACGAAGTGGACAATACACGGCTGTGGCTAGGCGAGTCGAGAGCAGACCCGCAACGGACTCCAACCGTCAAGTCGACAATTTCAAACCGTAAAAATTTCTAATAACAAAATAAATAACGTAACATAACATAACATAAAAACGAAAAATAAAGAAACAGTCATTACTTTATTTTTTCACCCGGGATGTTCCGGAATGTTCCGGCATGTTCCGGAATGTTCCATGTTCCTGGTTTTATCGACGCCCACCGGAAACAGTATCATCTCCGAGTATGAGAAAACAATATTTTGTCGCAATGAATTTTTGCGCGAGTGAGGCTCCATTCAAATGACAGTAATGAGTGAAGGTCGCGAGGAGAGGGTTTTCAAGCTTTCGTCACCCAGCCACCTCTTGTAAATGTTTGCCACGCGGTTTAACGGTTATCCATTTACGGCTTTGCTACCGTAAGAAGAGCTTAGGGGCTCGTCGCTTTGGACTTCGCGACCCATTTTAATATATTTTGAATTTAGAAGCAAGCCTTCACTCATTACTGTCATTTACATGAACCCTCACTCGCCCAACAAATTTTAATTTGTTGCGAAAAAATATTGTTTTCTCATACTCAGAGAGGATTACAGTTTCTTTTTCTTGATTATTTCATTATTTTTCGTTTTTTTTTGTTATTTTACGTTATTATTAATTTTTACAAAAATTATTTTATTATTATTATTTTATTATATTTTTTTTCATGAAAATTATTTATATTTTTTCATGTTCCGGCATGTTCCGGAATGTTCCGTGTTCCGGGTTTTATCGACGGCCGCGTAAATATCACTCGCTTTTAAAGATTACACATAACAAAACCATAACAGTTTTATAAATAAAGCGAAATCTGAAACCTAAACATAACAAATTCTCTATCATATTGAAGCGTAAGTGGTAACTCTATTAATCGCACTGCAAATTTGGTGCCTGTCAAAAGTGAGAACCCGTCCGGCTGGCCGAAAAGGTGATTTTGGGAATTTTTTTTATCCTTTTCACTAAAAGCCCATAATTATTACCCTGCATATCACATAGGATCAGATTTTTCTAACTGAAAAGTCCCGGCATTATGGAATTCTCTTCATGAAAACGTATGTGGTCAATGCTATAATTTGTTGGGCAAAGGAAGAGCGTGCTTTGATCTTCCTGGATATTGAATGAGTACAATTTGTCTTGCAAAATTGTGAAAAACTGCAGAATTATAGGTTTAAATAGGGGAAAAAAGAAAAAATTCTGTCCAAGGTCTGTATGATGAAAAAAAAGGGCTTCAGAATACTGTGTACCTGAGACGTGATGAGAAAAAGTATGTTTAAAAGGCTGCATGGTTTACACGCCACCAGATTCGTAGCCAAGATTTACTTGTAAAGTAAACTTGTCGAACACAAAAAATCCGGCCTGATTTTTTATTTTGGCCTCCCTTTTAGAGAGAGGAATGCAACGTGTAAATTGGCTGCCACCAAGGACTGTCGTGGTGCGTGTGTTTCTTAAAATTAGATTTCGGGGTTGTCCATGCATTTATCCATAGTCTCTCAAACGGAGCAATGTTGGAAGACTGGTGAATGCCACATTTTGATGCAACAGCTATAATTAAATGCAAATCAAGAGACTATAAAGGGGACAGAGAGGGCAACCCCCATATACACCCTATTCCATAGGTAATTCGTCTCGAGTTATTTTTAACACCACAGATCTCAAGGGGGATTAGACAACAGCCAATCACATGGCGCGAATGTGTTCCGCGTGGATGACCCACGCTGAGAGCCACGCGTCCTTCACGAAATGACGCAGAACAAAATGGGGGAAGACGCGGAGAGCGATTTTGCTATTCCTTTTGTCGACGAAAACGACTAAAGAGAGATTTCTGCGAAAGCCGTGTCAGCGAAACGGAAATTAAAAAAGAATCGCCCTTCCTCTCCTGTATAGAGCTAACAGTAGAGCAGGGAAATCCTTAACACACTGAATATTCTCTCAGGATCATTTATAATTTACAGTTTGAAGAGAGCAATTTCTGGTTTGATGTTTATTTTTTTCAGTCTTTATAGCGATTATTCCTACCCACTTACTTTGTCAATTGTAGGCGAACCCTCCTAAAGCTGAATTTCAAGGGACCATATTCAAGCTCAGAAAGAGAAATAAAATTTCGTCGTTGCTTATTAACGTCCTCCATAAAACGCGAAATTAGGCATTTTCACGTCGTAGTCGTGCAAAAACGGGAAAGAAATGAACAAAAAAGTGTGTTGCACGTGCGAAGTTGTTGTTTTGCTAATTAAACCTATTGTTTTTTTGACGTTCTAATTGTCGTCCGCGTCGTTGGATCTTAAACTCCCTAAATTGTACAAAGGACCGGTTTCAATAGACCGGCGAAATTTCTCATTTTATTAAAGCACTGAGGTTACGACAACTTCGAGTTAAACTCATTTCACGGGTTGTCAAAGAGTCTAGCGATTCCTTTTTCCCAGGTGAGCGCCGACTCATTTCGCTTCAATATTCAGGAATGCTCTCGATCTTTTTACGCTTTCATTGCCTCTCGCCCGACATGTTTTGCATTGCGTTTGGTCATGCAAAACCTCCACGAAACATCCACGCCTCGCGCGAGGTAACTTTATCCCGATTCTAAAAATAACTCGAGACGAATTACCTATGGAATAGGGCGTATATGGGGGATGCCCTCTCTGTCCCCTTTATAGTCTCTTGATGCAAATAGAATACACGAATAGGTCTATTTGTTTTCCAGGCCTAATCTACCGTGATCGAACATGATTGCTATTTTTGGGTGTACAAATAAGACTATTAACTCGATGTAAAATTTGTTTCACTCTTGGACTGACAAATTATTTTTCTCTAAAATCACTTAGCCTTTGCCTCAAAAGTCACATGAATGCCCTGATCTGTGAATTACAAGTTTATTGTTTGATTTAAATTATGAATTTATTAACGGGAGCTTCGCTTTTAGTCCTGGCTAAATCTATATATTAATTAATTAATTAATAATTAGCTAAAGAAAGCACAAGAACACATTTTGGTTGGGAGGAAATTGGACATAGTTGACCCTTCAACAGAACTAGAAGGAAAGACCAACTTTATAGTTGTAGATAGGGGCAAGCTATATCAAGATGCATTTGCTGAAATATCATTGATTGACAACCTAAGGCTGCCACGTAAAGTAAATTTTATGGGAGAGGGAGCACAGGACTTTAAGGGAACTAGAAAAGAGTTTTTTAGGTTGATTCTCACAGAAATCAAAGAAAAATTGTTTGACAATGGACTCAACGAGGACTTTGCAGAAGATTATTATACAAGTGGAATAAACATGGGATTAAGTGTTCTACAGAATGGAAAAATTCCCACCTGCCACCTTCTTGTCAGAGGAACAACTTCAAGAACTACGGTGGCCCAGAAGGGTCACACATGCAAATTAAAAATGTTGCTGCAAACTAAAAATTTTACTTACAAATTAAAAATTTTACATGCAAACTAAATATATTACAAACATGAAACATGAAAGGACCGACGGCTGTAAGGCCAGGTCGCACGGCTAGGCCCAGGTCCTCATCACTCATACTGCGCGCACAGGACTTTTCATTTTTAATTTGCATCGATATCTTTTCTATTTTCAATTTGCAGCACAATTTTTAGTTTGCATGTACAATTTTTAATTTGCATGTCCTATTTTTAATTTGCAGCAACATTTTTAATTTGCAGGTAAAATTTTTAGTTTGCAGCAACATTCTTAATTTGCATGTGTGACCCTTCTGGGCCACCGTAAAGAACTAATTGATGATTCATCTGAGCATTCCCCTTGCATTATCAACCTACAAAAAGGTTTGCATAAAGTTGGAGTCCTGCAGCTGATGCAAAACCCTCCTGCGTTTCCATACCTTTTTAGGCCCTCTGACTGCAGACTTAATACAAGACGCTGTGTGAGCGTATATTTGGGCGTGATCGTACTACGGGTATGATACTGCAACATGCCTTGTTGCAGCTAAAGAACTGTCATCATATCTTACCAGAGAAGACAAATCCTTTACTCCACTTGTTTGCTGAACCACACAGCTTATACAGTATGTCCCAATCCACAACAAAAATAGTGTCATTTCACGACAATGTTTGAAAATATGCACATCTTCAATGCTGACATGCTTGGAGCCAAATTGCAACATAGGACATAAGTGGTTACAGCCCGGAGAGTAAGGTTTAACTCAGCTCCACTGATACTGACAGATGTGTTTTCACACCCATCACTTTGTACAGTGTATTCCGGTTACTAACACGGGCAAATAAAGTTCCTTAAGTCCAGTATCCACAAGGATTAATAAGAGAGTAACACATTGCATAAACTACTATAGGGCAGCACTGTTTACAGGAACATTGGTAACTATTAACATTTGATATACAACAGTTTTCAACATTGCTTGAGAAAAGATGAGGTTCAAAGGTGGCAATATGTACACCTTTAAGTTCATATATATTCTCATTCCTTTGTAGAGTCTGAAAATATTGTACCTATTTATGCATGGATGGTATTCCCAAAAATACACATGTCCCTTCACTATGACTGTTATGACACACATCTCTAGCATGAAAATCAAATACATTATATACCCCAGCCTTAGTGCTGTAGATACCAACACCAATAATTGCCACCGTTAAAATGAATGAGTTGTAGTTCAGTGCCAAGAGTGTTTGAAATGCTGTAACCTGTGAGTGGCATATACAGAAGTGATGGATGTTACAAGTATAACTGTCACTGTATTCAAGGTGGAAAAATTGCTCAAACACTGTAACCGTTCCTGGCAATTCTGTTAACATTGACATAGATTGTCTTGCAAGCAGTGACACGCAAGAATATAATTGAATACCAACAATCATTATTTGAGTCATATCATCAACTGAAGTAATCTTTGTTATCTTACTGTAAATTAAAGCCCACAGACTCATTGCGACACATCGTTGTCCACCATTTTCCCCAAATCCTGTAACATTTCCTTGACAGTATGGAGCATTAATTGTTTTTGTAGCATCTACATAAACTGAAGGCCATTCTTCTCTATATCAGTACAAAGCTTAAATTGGCCAAAATTTATAACCTGGTGATTCAAACTGTTTTAAGCACTATAAAATGGATAGCCTGAGATCATGCCCTCTCCCTATTATCCCTTTATGTCTCTCACGGGAAGAGGGCATGATACATTTCTTTGTCGGATCACATGTAAAAAAGCCAAAATCTGGACTTTTTTCTGATTGGATAGGAAACAATACGGATGATTTGCGCTGTTCCGATTGGCCAAAATGCCGCCATCCGTTAGTTACTTCGGCGGAGCGCGAAGTAAAGGATTCGCGACGCTCAGGAATGTATCAAAGTTGCAATTTTTTAACAAGATTGGGCAAGCAAAGTCTGTAGGTTTTCGGCTCTATTCGGCTATTAGACGAAGTGAGAGCCGAATTAGTTCGAGATATCTCGAGATCACTTCGATTTCTTTGATTTATTCTTTAACTTTTTCTTTTATGGAGGGTACCATCCTACTTTAAAGCTATCTGGTATACCCACCTTTACTTTTATCGTAAGTCTAACACACGGAATGAATAACATATAGATCAATCTACAATATAACATAAAATTTTTGGCGATCGGAGTAAATGTCACGTGGGTATAATGCCACGCCCCTTTGAGGTCTGAGTCGAAAATCTGCTGTTGCCGGCTTTTTTTCGTGAAAATCTCTCGGCTACACATAGTGCGCATTAGTGCCTTCCGCTGAACAGAGTTTCACCAAAATCGCAAAGACCCAATTCGAGAAATTCAGCGGTTTCCAAATTTAAGTCATAATTTATGCGAAAATGATAAGCAAACTTTACACGGATTATATCTAATAAACTATGAGATTCATCTCTGTATTTTGGGCATCGTTATAACAGATGGGTCCTTGCAAGTCAGCAAAACAATTTAGGGCCTTGTAAATGCGCGCGATTTCGAGCAAAGCAAACATATAGAAATTATAGTTCTCGCTATTTGTTGACGTTTGTCAGCGTTTAAGAGTCAATCTCACGAAAAAAGCGTTTTCTTAAAAATTCGTAGTTTTTTTTCCTTCAAATTTTTTCAGGGCCACAATTGATTAACTAACTACCCGGTTTCTGAATTTCATGGTCATTGAAAAACTGTGACATTAACCTCTATAAGCCCAAACTTGACTAAACATTGAAGATTTTTAGCGTTTTGGCTGAGTTTGTGCTTTGGGAGTTGTCTATTGTTTCTAGTCTGTCATGATACAGCATTCTTGTTCAGCACGCGTGCAATTACCGCGCTTGGCTGACTTCCGAATGCTTACCTGGATATGATAATTTTGGTACAGTGAGACAGGCCATCGCGTGATACATAGAGGTTTAACTCACAATTTTTAATCAATTCTCGTGCTTCTTGTGCCTTTGCAAAAAAAACAAGAAGTGCTACACACTAAATCTACTTACTATTAAAAAAATATCATTTTTTCATAGGTTTAATGCAAGCCAATAATTAAACCAACTCGTGGCGGGAATCCCTTCTATTTTCTTATACTAAATTATCATATCTCGGTGAGCATTCGGAAGTCAGCCAAGCGTGGTCATTGCACGCCTTGAAGCCCGATGCGAGTAAGAAAAATAGAGAATTGTTTTTTAGAAGGATTTGTATGGAGTCATCAGAGCATAACTGGGCTAATATCGCGGAGACAATTTGTCCTAAAATGCTAGTTTTTGGCAAGTAGGCCTCTTGGATGTTGCTCTTTTCAGAATATCCTGACAAATCCCATAATTTCACACCTTACTCTTACCATATTTGATTTCTTACTATTCCTCCGCATTTACAATTAATTAGTTCCACAACCATGACGCCGAAGTGTACGCTAGCTTCGTAGCGTCTTGTTGTTGTTGATTTCAGTCTGCATTTTTGCTTGCGTAATGAGCAGTGAGTACACACGCGAGTTCGTTATTAAATTTCTGCCAGCTCATTTTTCTTGAGTTTGAAGAATGCCTAAATAGAAGTTTCATCCATTGACATATTTTTCATCTCATCGTATACTAAAAAGTTGCAGTCAAAACTTCACCGATCATTTAAGGTGGCTCCGTAATTAATACAAGAGCATTTAGCTGTGACAAATTTTCCGTCATAACTTTTTCGATTTTAACGCGATGGCTGCGAAACTTTGCAAAAAACAACAGATATCATTCGGCAATAATACGAAATATTCCGATTTCATTGATGGTAAATATTTCTTGAGAAATTAGCGCTTAAAAGGACCCTACTGTTCAAAGAAAATCGCGTCTAGTAAAAAACAATGCTGATATTTTTTACTGAAATTTCTGATATCGGCTTTAATTGATATAATAAATATGCCAGAGGAATTTCAGAAAAACCGTTGGAGCAGAAGTCCATAACTAAAAGTCGCTGAAAATTCAGCTGTGAAATTGTTTTAGAATTTCAAAAATAAATTACTATCAGGAAGAAGGAGACACCAGTTTCAATTTTCGGGACAAGTAAATTCAGTGTTTGCTAATTCTGAAAACAGAAGCCGATTGCCTATCGTGCTATTCTTTAAAAGGTACTTTTCAGTCTTAGAAGCACTATAAATTGCTCCAAACTTTGCTCTGACGTCGAATGACTTGTTCCTCGACATTTTTAAAATATCCCTTGGCAGTTTTGGTTCAAACTCCTGCTACATACATTTTGATGTATTGCAATGCATCCTCAACGGCTTTTCCTGCTGTACGTTGTTTCCAATTAAGGAAAAAGGTGTTGGGATTGTAAGCTACCTTGTATCGAAGCTCAGATGGAACTGTCCAGCACCTCTGTTTATGACCAGAAAATGAGCACGAGCGGCAGCTCTGCGAGGAATTCGCACCTCAGCCAGGGGGGATGAATGACAATGAAACCCATGTCTGTGAACCGATCTGTATAAACATGTATTGCAGAGCAAAACGTAATAATCAAGGAAAAAATACCCATTCATTGAAGGGAGGAGTGACAAAAATTTCAGAGTTGTAAATTTATTCACGGGCGGTATTTTTGCGATAATTTTATTTTGCACTGTGATGTAATTCGTCCCCCCTGGGTGAGGTGCGAATTCCTCGCAGAATTGCCGCTCGTGCTCATTTTGTAGTCATAAACAAAGGTGCTGGACAGTTCTATCTGAGCTCTGATACGAGGCAGTGTCCAATCTCAATACTTTTTTCCTGAGTTGGAAGCAACGAACAGCAGTAAAAGTCGTTGAAAATGCATTGCAATACATCAAAATGTATGCAGCAGGAGTTTGAGCCAAAACTGCCAAGGGATATTTTAAAACTGTCGAAGAACGAGTCATTCTACTTCAGAGCAAGGTTTGGAGCAACTTATAGTGCTTCTAAAACTAAAAAGTACCTTTTAAAGAATAGCACGATATGCAATCGGCTTTTGTTTTAATAATTAGCAAACGTTGAATTTACTTGTCCCGGAAATTCAAAGTAGTGGTTCCTTCTATCTGATTGTAATTTATTTTTGAAATTCCAAAACAATTTCGCAACTGAATTTTCAGCGACTTTTAGTTACGGACTTCTGCTCCAACGATTTTTCTGAAATTTCTCTGGCATATTTATTATATCAATTAAAGCCGATACCAGAAATTTCAGTAAAAATTTCAGAAATTCAAAGTAGTGGTTCCTTCTATCTGATTGTAATTTATTTTTGAAATTCCAAGACAATTTCGCAACTGAATTTTCAGCGACTTTTAGTTACGGACTTCTGCTCCAACGATTTTCTGAAATTTCTCTGGCATATTTATTATATCAATTAAAGCCGATACCAGAAATTTCAGTAAAAAATAATTTTTTTTACTAGACGCGATTTTCTTTGAACAGTAGGGTCCTTTTAAGCGCTAATTTCTCAAGAAATATTTACCATCAATGAAATCGGAATATTTCGTATTATTGCCGAATGATATCTGTTGTTTTTTGCAAAGTTTCGCAGCCATCGCGTTAAAATCGAAAAAGTTATGACGGAAAATTTGTCACAGCTAAATGCCCTTGTATTAATTACGGAGCCACCTTAAATGCAATTTGATACCGGCTACAAGTTACAGAAGCGACAAACGGGTTCACTTTTCAAATAATCAATGCATGAATGGAATCTTGATCTGGTTTGACTGTAATTCCTCCTTCAGAAATCTGCGAATTATTCTGAGCGATCTTCGCTTTCAAAACACCTTTCAGTTTGTGAAATATGGTGCTTCAGCACAGGACGAAGTCAACGAGCTTTAACCAGTAAATTGTTTATTATTTGTAGCTGTTCATTAAAGGTACGGCAGCTCCAGCTAGCAGTATTTCATCAGAAAAGCAACACATTTAATTGTTTTTAGGAATCGAAGCGCCATCTGAACATGGACGTACTTAAAAATTTTCTTTTCCCTAAAATTGATTTCAAAAGAGACATTATTCGCGCCAAAATTTGATTCCTGTTTGTTAAACGCTTATTGGCTAATAACATGACAGGTCATGCAGACGTTAGATTATGTAAATTAGGGGACGGTTGACGGCTTGTTAATGGAATGTATCAGGCGTTATTTTTTTCCCTCTCGAGCCAAAGAAGCAAAAAAATAATAATAACGCCTGATCTCAGGTTATAAAATGGATAATTGCATGTACAGAGGGGCAAATTCTTACTTAGAAGCCTATTTGGATATCTCATTCCACCTAAATCGCCTGTGCTCTGATGCTTGGACGACAGATACACCTTCCTTCGTTTACGAACTAGTAGTTTTGGAGTTGCCCCTTAAGTAAAAACCTCACACTGTTACAGTTACTTCTGTACCTGTTTAAGTGTAAACCTTTTCTACTTTTAACGTAACAATGAATTTCATACGACAATGGGGTATTTTTCCGAGTACTCTTCCATACAAAAAGTGTCATTTTCCGTGTTTTCGGTAACAAAGATTTTAATTTGTTCATTGGTAGTCCGCTAGGGGTATGACGGTAACCGGTCATTTCGTTCCGTGGTCAGATCGTTGACATCGTTCCAAGTCAGATCGTTCCAATCAATAGTCAGATCGTTCCATAAAATAGTCAGTTCGTTCCACAAAAAAGTCAGTTCGTTCCACATATGAAAAGTCAAGTAAATCTTTCTTAATTTGTTGAGTGAACTTTATCGAGAAGAAAAAGGTTTCGTTCATACCACAAGCTGATAAAATAATAATCTATCCAAAGTCGATTCGATCCATCCTAAATCGTTTGAAAAGAATTAAGAGACGATTTCAACCAGCCACGGGCTTTAACATTTAAACGCTGCTTTGAGAGTTTTTGAGCTAGAATCGATCGATAGTTGTGAAAGATATAGCACAACAAGTAAAAGCTATGCCGTTCTGAAGGTACAGTATTTCGAAGCGCTTGTAACCTAAATATTTCTTTGCAGCGCCCGATTTATGCAAATTTTGAAAACAACGCGACTTTCGATTTTATGGTAATTTGTCATGCCGAAAATATAATGGACTAACCTGATTTAAACCAATGAAATTGTAAGTTCCGTTATAAATAAATTTCCCACGAGGAGATCTCAATTCAACTTCTTTTATTTCCTCTACAACACAATTTTCCGTCTGTACAACTAGCTCATTACCTTCTCTTGTCGTCACCTCGCTGCCATCAAAATACTAACACAAAACTTGCTGATAACACAAAATCCCGACGCACAGCATCGTATGAAAAAACACAACATGCAATACAAAAACAAGTACATTAACCGTCACTCTGTTAAACAAAATTGAAATAATAAAAAGAATTGTTGCAGTTATCACAGTATACGTAGTTCCAAGAGAAGCCTCAGTTCCTTTTGGTTTCAATCGTAACAATCGTCTCTTCCTTGATTGGAACAGATTTTTATCACAGGTAACTCGCTGTGTTCCGCAATGCAAAAATAAAAATCACTATTGTCACACTGATAACCAGCTACACAAATCTTGCGATTATCAAACTTGTTCAACATTCCTCTATTCAAACTCTTATCCATTTTACACGTACACTCCTAATATTCCGATTTGTTATTACGTCTATGGGGTTCATGAGTCTTTAATGTCATTGAATGTTTTGATAATTTCCTTTGTTTTTCTTTGAGTTCGCGGACCAGCCCATTCCGAAAACACTCAGTGTTATTTTTTAGTGTGGCCCTACCGCGAACAGTGTGTGCATTTGTAAGTTTAACCCGGGATAACATGATTGAACAATATATTAACACGTTCCTCGAAACGCCGCGGCCGAATGTTATCCAAATTGCTTCTCACTGCTGCTTCAAAAATTTCGGATCAAACGATATCTAAATCGTCCCTCACTGGATTATCCACTCGACCTAACAAAATCGACCAATCACAAAAAATGGACATAAAATAAAGAAACCTCTTAGGAAACATGCAATTAAAACTGTTTTTCTATGATTGGTGCATTTCGATCCTCTCGTCAAGAAAATGTCAGACGTGAATCATCTTAGCGGACCTCTTAGGAAACGAAAGTTTTCTTCAACGGGTCCAAAAGGTCATTGTTTATGATTTGTGATTGGTGGATTTCGATCCGTTTTTTGAGTTTCTGTTTTTCAAGGTTCGTTGCTTGTGATCTTATTTTGACCAAAACCCGACGTTAATATTCCAAATATTTTTGACAGATTTCATCCCTGGACTTCAGACTTCCAAATTTCGATGAGGCAAAAATACTGAAGATTCAGATTAATTTTTGAGATCGTAAAAGTGCGATTAAGTGCCGTGTGCAAGCAGAGCTTTCTTTCCCACATGCCTCTTACCTTGTACAAGACGTTCGCATGGCAGACATTCGCCTCGCTTGGCTTGTTTACTTGCCTTGTTTACGTTACGACGTATTGCGTGGCTATTGCGCATTTGCGTCAAAACAAGCCGTTTCCATTACTCTATTTGGGCCACGCCCAAATAATAAGGAATCTTGTCCGTTTATCAGATCCAAAGTTTGCAGAGGAGTGTATACTGCATTTTACAGATATATTATAAGAGAAGTTGCTGCTGGGAGAAGGGTTACTGGAAAAACTACCTTAACCCTTAATCACATTTTGCAGTTTACTTGCGGTGCGGATAAAGAGCCGGTGTTGGAGTTTTCTATTCCACCTGAAATCATATTTGTATCAAGCAGTGGATACTTTCTTCCATCTTCAAACAGTTGCACCAATACATTGAATCTCCCATGTCCAAGCACAGCCAGTCTTCCCTCAGATAATGTACTCTTTAATTTGTATGAGCATGCCTTTGGTAGTACACACTTTGGAATTGTTTAGCCTTTTCCAAAAATTTTTTGTAATTTTTTTTCTTAGCCAAAAGTGCTATTTCACATGTGAGGATTAAGAGTTTAAAATGAATTATTGGTTTGTGAAGAACTAATAGTATTGAAGAACCAATAGTATTAAGAGATGGTGGAGTTTTGTTGGCAGTTTTTTAGTGCATAACACGGCTTGTAAATCTTGAAATTCAAGTTTTGATTTCAAGAAAAGTCTCATTTGAACATGTTGTTAATTAGAAGCATTTCAGTACCTTACGTAACAATGATAATGTTTGACAAGTTTAGGACATGTTGAGTTAGTTCAGTTAACTGACAGAAAGTGATTTTGAAATTAGGATATTCCTTCTCATAATTTCCTGGGTTTCCATTTTACCAATAGCTTCTGTAAGTGGTTGGGTTAAGTTTTAGTTTAATACCCACTCTCAACACAGGACTCAGGCTCAAGCATTGTTGATAATGAACTGTATAATGTATTCCTAAACTGTTACAATTTCTCTATTCTAAGAGTTTTTACTGCTTTGGGTAAATGTTCTGAGTGTTTATGTTGCTTAAAATAAAAAGAATTTGAAAGAAGATGTTAAACCGCTTTATGCAGATCACTCATTCTTATTGTTGATGAAAAGTGGAAGGAGGAACTGAATGTAAACTGGTTACAATGCCAAGTGTTTGCGGGAGTGGGGGTGGGGGGAGGTAGGGTGGCTTGCTAAAAGTAAGTCTTTGGCAGCACACAGTGATAGTTTTTGTCACGTGTTCCTACATAGATCTAGGAAAATGGAGAGGGATGAAGTGATGGTGTCACTCTGCATTTATAAAGCCCAAAGGCTTCTTTGTTTAAACAAAAAATAATAAATTTAAACAGTGACTGCCACATGATGTACTGTCACAACCTACCTACCGAACACCACAATTATTTTAGAGTGTCCTGGATATATTCTAAGAAATTGTGAAAAAAGTAAAGTTATTTGTCTTTCCTCCTAAGATGGTGCATTGGAATATCTTTCAATATTATTAATATTATGCCCTGAGAGTTGCCTTAATAACATTGATGCTGACCAACTTAAACCTGTAGTTGTTTAAAACACTGTCTTTTACAAACTGACAAAAGACTGTTTAGATTTTGAAAAGTAGAGTTAGGTTAGAGATCGGATGTCTCTGAGAACTTTTGATACACCATGTATCAATCAGCAAAAGATTAGAAATAATCAACATTATGGTCAGAAGTGTTTGGAAGAGTCACTTATGTGGTTACACAATTCTGTTGTCAGTATGATCTTAACTCCTTCCTATAATTAAACATAATTATTTGGGTGCTAGAGAGCTGAGGAGTGCAGGAAATTAAACTATGACTTCTCCCTCGGTCATTCAAAGGGTCAAGAATACCACCTTTTTCCACTTCATCAAACAACTTTGCATAAAAACGCAGGACGCCTGCATAAACATCCCAGTTAGCCTGTGTACAGACGTCCTCCCTCCCTCAGGAAAAATCGGGAGAGGAGACGTCTGTGAATCGCCGACGATAATCGTGTTCCCGTTTCTACGGAATGTTGGGGACAGCCTCCGATTGGTTGTAATGTCAATGCCATGACGCAAATAATTTTCGGTGTATTGATTGGTGAATGAGCCTCAGAATAGATTCCCCGGGGAAAATCTCAGCCTTTGTGGATATTCATATTTGTTTACCGGTATTTGTATTTCGGCTCTCTCGAAAAGGCATGAGAAGTTAAGACCACCGATGTTTGCTGCACCGGTTGCGGGTGCGTCTGTCTGTAACAAAATCCAACGTTAACAGCCAAGGCAGGTCAAGCTTACCCCAAAAAGATTCTATTAATGAATTGATTATTTGAAAAAATGAATCCGTTAGTCGTTCCCGTAACTGGTGTCAAATTTAAATCGGCATTCCTCTAAGCGTAATGAGCAGTGAGTATTTTAGAGAACTTCTCTGTATTTGGTCAGATTGAAAATCTTTGAATGGATTAAATGTCTTAGAAGACATTTACATCAAATTCATGGAAACTGAGCTGGTAGAAATTTCGTAACTGAATCGCGTGTGAATTCACGGCTCATTACGCGTGCAAGAATGCACACAGAGATGAATCTGAAATCTACAACTAACAACGGTTCAACTTTCGAATAATATATACATTAATGCAATCTTGGGAGAAACGCTTGACCTGGCTTGACTGTAATCAGAGATCTTATATCTGGACTTTTGGTTGAATATTGCGTGAAGATGTTCGGCTAGCCAGTACACAGACGCCAGAGCTATTTTTCGACCTACATGTGCCTTTTCAATTGTCAGGGAAAGAACAAAAAATTAATTTATGGAAATGTATACCGGAACACGATTAACGACGGCGATTCAGACGTCTCCTCTCCCGATTTTTACTGAGGGAGGGGGGACGTCTGTACACAGGCTACATCCCAGTGGGTTCTTTCCACCCGGCAACTGTGAACAGAGGACCCTGTGATAATACTACCCCTGTTTAAGCCTCTTCTTTCCTACATCAACTGTGCAACAAGAATATTCTCCATCCCATAATCAGATCTTGCTCTTGATGGCAACCCATAGCTTCTTGTGCTCTCCTCAAAAAGTCTAAGTACAGTCTCAGCTTTGTTATTGTCGCAGCACCTACAATGAGTAATCAAACGCGAGAATCCATCTAAACAAACATGGACTATGAGTTTCCATCAGATTAGCTTGGGGGCAGAGTCAAAGTGCCACAGTGAGTTTGGTGTTGGGACATTGTTGTTTTGACGATAAATGACTAACCGCCACCTTAAAGCAGTACCTACAGGGTCTAACCGTCGTAAACAGTTGCTCACTCTCCAGCGCTGAACTCGCAGCCCCCTACTTCTCAAGGTTCCAATAAACCTTCTCCTACCAATATTTGGAGTGAGAAATCCTCCATTGCTGACATTTGTATCAGCTGCTATTATTTCTTTGTAGATTTGATCTAACTCATGATCAGATATGACAGAATATTGTTCAAATTCTTCAGTTATTCCGAACGCCCTTCGTCTTCTTTGAACTGTAGACACACTTGTGTGAAGCAACTGGGCTATCTTTTCCCACGAAAAATGCAAAGAAGGCACATATTCCATTTGTTCTTTCGTTATGTTCAAAGCTGGTCTTCCAGGTCCTTGACCCTCCACCCTTGGACTTGGTTGAGGATAAAATGAAACAGAATTGTTTGCACTTGATGCAACAGTTTCACAAGAAACAAGAACCATGTGAAGAGATTGACAAAACTCTTCAATCGTCGCAAGTACTCGGGCAGTGGACTGTTCATTTGGGCAGACATGTCATGCCAGTCATGCTCAATAAGAGTTAAAGGTGTGTACGAGTCTTCAAGTCGCTTCGTAGTCTCCTCTATTAAATCTTCTGTACAGAAATCCTCATCACTCTCGCATAGACTAAGGACTCCTTTCAGATTTTGTAAGAAAAGGTGAAAACATCTTTCGTTTCTTTCCCTCACAATGTTTCGCCTTGGCATTCTCAGCTTTCTCTTTTAACACACTCGTCCGGTTGCACAGGTTTCAAAATAAGCGCCCAGGAAGTCAAACACTCAATCCAGTCCCCCTCAATCGCAAGCCCTCAATGTATTGTAGGCCAAAAAATAAATTCGCGATACAGCAAAAAATAATTATCAGCACGATGAAAAAATAATTCTCAATACTTCTATTAAAAATAATTCGCAGTACCACTAAAAAAATAATTTGTGGTATGCATGAAAAATTTATTCATACAACAACATAAAAAAAGTAAACAGCCTTAATAAATTATTCATGCAGCTAAAAAAAATTAACAACATACTAAAAAAATCCTGCGTAGTGATGACAAAAATACACAACGGGTCCATAATAAATGCTGCACTGGCCAAAAAAGTCACTTGTGATGCCATTTTATATATTATATTAATTTTGACCAGAACGGGCTTCCATAATGTCGTCAAACATAATTACGTATCCCTACTGTAAAATGTTACAAAAGAGGGTCGAACCACCTCGAGTCATGCTTTTTTCTTTTAGTCTTTCTTTTATTTTCAAAAACGTTAATTATCAAAATAAATATTATCAATGCCTATTTCACATGCCTGTATAGGTTGATGTACACTAAAAAATCACTAAATTTAAACTAACTGTCGCTACACAGCTGTAAAACGTATGTACACTTAACTGAGCGTTTGGTATGTCTACATAGTCATTAACCATTTCCGGATTCCCTGTTCTACGGTTGCCCCACAAGTATATGACATATTTGGTTTGAACATTGACAAAAAACTTAAATTTGATAAACACATATCAGGGCTCGACGTTGCGACCCCTGGGGTCGCCAATGCGACTTGATTTTATTTAGTGGCGACGAACTTTTCACGCCTGGTCGCCAGGCTGGCCCCCATGATATTTGTGACCTTCTTTGGGAAAACGTACACTAACGATATTCCGTTAAACGGTTAGACCGTTAGCTATCCGTTAGTCATTTGCCTGCGTGCAGACGTCTCCTATTTCCTTTGTTGCACGCGGAAAAGGGACGTCCCGCGAGCAACAAAGGAAATAGGAGACGTCTGCACGCAGGCAATTAGTCATCCGTTAGACAGATCAATGAAAGGCGTTTGGCAATTCAGTCTTTAGGCTAGCAACTCATCCGTATCCGTTAGATCGTTAGTTATATCCGTCGATCTTCTACTGAAATACACTGTTGAAGAAGTTCCAACGGGCAACGGAGACTGTCTTTTAGTAAGTCTGTAACACCATCGCTTTAGAAAAATTATTCTGTAAGAGCTTGTAACCGATGTTTCAAGGCTTCCTTTCGCACGATTTTTGCCCGTTTTAATGTCCGTTCGCATCGTACAGCATCGGTCGAAGAACTCACATACCTGCGGGAGGCGCCCAAAATCTCTTAAGGTAAATACTGAAGCGTAAATTTCCTCAAACAGTTATTCAAGCTAAAGGAAATGAAATACACTTACAGTTAAACAAATTTTTTGTATTAGAAAAAAACTCATTTGGGCTATGAAAGAACAAATCTTCAAACATTCGCTTTGCGTTCCATATTTGCATAGTCTCCCTCGCAGCCGTTTTTAGTATCGTCACGCAACGCTCCTCCCCACAAAGGAGGGGAGGAGCGTTGCGTGACGATACTAAAAACGGCTGCGAGGGAGACTAATATTTGCATTGATGTTCAGAAATGAACATCAGTGAAACATGATCTATCTCGTTGCCTAGCACGTGATCGAAAGTCTCCTCCACAAAGAAGAAACAGATCTTCAATATTTTCGGGCAAAAGTTGATTTGGCGAGAAGTCTGTTCAAGAAGTTTGACTTCAACGATACTTTATTAGAAGTCAATAAAATGCAACAAAGCTCTCACTTGGGTCGTCACGCAACGCTTTGTCCCGAAGGGCTCAAATGTCAACATAAATTTGCATAAAAAAGTAGTTTACAAGAAGCCCGAGATAGACGTTTGTTCTCTTAAGTTTTTATCAGACTAATCTGCAATCGAGTCCGCAATCTAGATACATGTTCGACATTAAGGAATTATTGTTAATCGATGCGCTAAAATTTATTCCCGGACAAACAAGGGACCTGTTGAGAACTGCGATCGATTTGCCCGATTAATTTTGAAGGAAGTCTTAAAAAAGACTTCCGTCGAATCGAATTCATCACTGGTGATTTTCTCTTAAAAGTAAAGTTAAAGTCAAACGTTAGACGGACTAACCGTTAGATCGTAAGAGCAATCCGTTAGAACAAATCGTTAGAGCGTTGGAACAAGCAGTTAGAGCGTTAGAAAAGCCGTTAGCTATCCGTTAGTTTAACGGTAACGGAATACATAAATACGTAAAAATGAATTTTATAACAAGTGCCAATGTAGGGGTTATGTAGCCTGTTTTGTGGAAGGTAACTTATTGACGATTTTGTTGAGGTTAAAAAGACCTTAAGTATATCGTATGCTATTTTTTCTTGAAGATAATTTTTGGCCACTAGAATACTTGTCCTGGCGACCAAAAATGAAAACTTAGAGGCCAGCTGGCCCCAAGATTTTTTTCTGAAAGTCGAGCCCTGCATATCTTCTGTCTGAAAAAATGGTCAATACTATCAGTTAAATGTCATGTAACGATTCAAAAAAAACTCATCTCCAAAGCGACAAAGGCAAAACTGTATAAGGCTTTTATCCTGCACCATTTTCTATATTGCTCATCAGTGTGGCACTTTCGTGAAGCGCGAAATGCTGACAAAATAGAAAATCTTAATAAAACGATTCTTAGATTTATATTAGATGTCTTTGAACCTATCTTTAAAACTTAATTGGATAAAATCAGCTGTGTTTCTCTAAACAACAGACCTATACATAATTATTTTCATTTATCTATACAAAAGTTGGATTTCAACCAAGTATCCTATCTACATCAATCTCCGCATTTCATCTTATAATTTACGCGGCAACTATATTCTAACACTTCCTCGACCAAGAACTTCATTCTTTTTCTTATCATGCTGATATAATGGAACTTACTGCTTGACTCTATGTAAACTTAAAATTTTGATAGTAAATAATTTTAAAAAGTATGTAATATATATCTGTCTGAATTTATAAAAAGGTACCTACAGAAATTTCAAGTGCGTTTTAACAATTTGACCCTTGAGGTGAATAAAAAACAGTTGAAAGTTGCTAGTTAGGGCTTAAAAAGGATAAATTAATCGCTGGAAACATGCGAAAAGTCGCTCATGGCAAAAGTGACAGATTTGTAAGGAAATTAACAACATTTAAAAGCACAGTAATTATGACCTTTCAGTCTCGCAAACTATGAGGCTCATAGCGAGATGCCCGACTAAAACCGACCTAGAATTTTTGAGCCCACAATCGGTTGTCTAAGACAAAATCACTTCAACTAAACACTCACGAAGCGTTTTTTTGCTTGTACACAGTATTCTTACAACACGAGCACCACGACATACCTGCAGAATTCTGTCTATCAACAACTTCACCAAATCACACTATTAACCACGTTCGCGGCACTGATAAAACTATCCACAACCAACTAAGCACAATGTTTCCACACTTAATACGGGCCAAATATTATCAAATTACTCTCGCTTTCTCCACATAAATCATCACATGTAAAATTTCCTGACTCAGTCGATTTATTCAAGATGTAGACGAGCCGTTTTGAAAGGGACACATAGGGGCCGGCCTTCAAAACAATTTTTAACTAAGTCTCTGGCCTGGTCAGAAATCAGCATCAATTTTGCTCTCGCCAAATAGATTTGACTCCTAAAAACTACTTTTTGAGGCCGGAGACTCGTAACCGCCCACATTAAAGCTCGCAATATGATGCCTTTCCGTCTCAAGCCCGAGATCAGTGTTTCACCCAATTAGCCAAAATGAGACGAGATACGGTAACATATTGGACGCCGGCAGACTTTGCCAATCGGGAGACTTGTTCCTTCATAAGCCTTAATGATGCCTTCCGGAAAACTTTGCTGCAGACGGCCAGAAAGCAATCTAGAAAATTAACCGACCACCGAAAACAGCGTCTACCGCGCGCGCTGATTTCAAATGTAATAATGATTTATGACAAGGAGAGAATTATGGGAAAGGATATGTAGCGGAGACGGGGAGGGGGGGGGGTGAAGATGTAAACAGCATTAAAAACACGTGTTTTTTGGTCTACTGCAGCTTGGTAGGGGTTTTTTGAACCGACAACATAAGAAAAAAAATGGTCAAGTACTCAGCAAGGCTCAAATGAGACTACTGCTAAAAAATCCTGGAGGTACGTTTTTGCAAATCCAGACAGATATAGTTTTTAGTAAATATTGTATATAGTCTTATTTTCACATTAACGTTCCGTAGATTTTTGTGGTTAGTCTGTTTTGTTTCTCTTGGAAATATTACCTCCTCAAGGGTACTCTTAAATTCTAGGGAAAAAACGTTACGCGTGTATCTCTGTACATGAATAAGTCCCCCAAATAAAATGTCTGACAGTTCACAGTACCAGCAGGTCTTTAAGAAATCAAGAGGCCACTGAAACATGATCCCAGCGTGCTTTCTTAGCTGCAAGACCAAATGTACATAAATTTACTTAATTAAACAGTAAATAATACCAAGGCAAATGATTAAACAGTAAATTTAATACATAATTGCCAGATAAGGTAAAATATGTTATAGGCTTAAGAGGATTGAAATAAGGGCCAAATTTATTTTAAAAGGTTTCTATACTGCAAGGACACTAGTCATAATTATTGTATATTTTTTCAATCATGTGTGAGAAGGCATAGTACCAACTTCTCGTTTTGTGCGTCGTTCTTGCAGAAGTAATTCATATAAGAAAAGGGCATCACGGAAATATAATTTAAGCACCCTATAACCAAAATGACGTAATAACTTAATCCTTTAAGCCCTTAAAATATCAGTGGGACATATTCTCCTCACAGTTCTCAATACATTTCTGTGGTAATGTTGAGGAGAATTTGTTTGACAATCATTAGATCAGGTAAGCTTACTGATTATCCATATGTAATTTCTCTATTGCTCATGATGCTTTTGCTTGACTTAACCCTTATGCACCATATGTGGGTTGAGTTTGTTATTGGTTCTCTTCTTTGCGGCTCTGAGAGGTTTTTCTCCTGGTACTCCGGCGTTCCCCTCTCCTCAAAAACCAACATTTAAAAATTCCAATTCAACCAGGGATCAGCTAGACGAAGAGCCACTATTTGGATGTGCTACCTCTAAAATCGATATTATTATGATTATGATGATGACTATTATTAATATTAACTGTGGAGACACTTTGGAACACCCTGCTAGCAGAGCTTTTCTTTCGAGTGCTCGGTTTTGGCATACTCGAGAAAACCTCTGCATGAAGAGCGTGCAAAGAAAGTAGTGTCCGATAGCCTGGGGCTAGTGGATTTTGCTATCAGGCTAGTGACTTCTGTTTTTAACTTGCCTGACGGGCAAGTGATGATTTTTGAGGAATTCGATTAACAAAAGAACTGTCAAATCAATTCTGCTAGTCAAAAAGTTTTTGGGGCTAGTTGAAGTGACGTCTGGGCTAGTAAATGGTAGCTTTAGCTTGCCCAAATGGCAAGCTGTAAAAATGATTTTCTTTGCACCCTGATTGAAATAAGTAAGATCATTTATGAGCATGCACGCCATGTTGCTAGGATAAAGTTTCAAAACCAGGACTAATAGCCATGCACTTGCTAGAGCAGGCTCAATTATGACCATTGATTTATCAATAAACAGACGCCCGCACTCGCAAAAACCAGTTTGACGAGACAGAACAAAGTTGACAAGTCCAGAAGTTTGGGCTGCGGTGACTTCAAAGGCTTGACGCAATTCAAGCAGAGCTTCCTTTTCTCCTCCTCAATCAAGAAGAAGAGATAAGGAGGTTCTGCTCCAGGGTGCTTTAGAGTAGCAACTGATTCAAACAGTGTACGCCGGGAGAGGGGGCGGTGGTAGGGCAATTACATGTATATCAGCATCAATTTTCCCGAAAAGTGCAATGTAATTTATCCAGGATTCAGTACATCAGAATTGACAAATGAGAAGACTGTCTCATGAATCAACTTCTGCTCTAAAGTTGGATATTACAACAGCCTTTAGGTTTGGTGCATAAGTAGTGCAGCATTTGGAGGCGCCACAGGCCAAGAAATGTCACGTTAAGCAGATTTAATAAAAAAAGTGAGCAGCATCTAATTATTAGATGCTGCTCACTTTCAGGTATTGAAATGAGTTTTAAAAGAGAAAGGAAGCTCTTTAACAACCTCACTCCTGGAAAAGAAAAAGATGTAGTATCATTACCTTGATCAGCAACTGATGAGCTGCCTAAAGTTCGTCTACTGCTGATGCCATGGAGGCCTGTTTCCTTGGAACGCAAGCTGGACTCATCTTTTGCCAAAATCTGAGTGTCTAAGGAGCATTAAGATGAAATAAATTTACTGCTATCATCGGTTATACCCACTCAGTAACAGATAAATGCCGAGATGTTCATGTATACGTACCAACATCATCGACCTACAAAGCAACCAAAAAGCTGAACTACCAACCTAATGTATTTGAGGGCTTAATTCCTAGGACTACTACACATGTGAAATACTAGATGCTCATATTAATAGTCTAAACAGTAATAGGACTGACAAGGAACCAAAACTGGTCTGTAATCAAACAAGTGATTAAACAAATTCAGGAGTCCGCTAACCACAACACTTGTCTTTGAAATAATCAAAATGGCCACCTGACGATCACGAAGGTTTCAGGTCTATGTCATGTAAGCTTTGTTTCATGGTAAGTCACCATCCTCAATCATCGATTGAGTTTGATTGAGTTTGATTAAGTTGGACTACCAAACAGTTCTAGTCGTCACGTCAGGCTACACATAATGTGGTAATTGGGAATTGTAATTAAAATGTGTTTAGGAAAGAAAATGTGACTAGCAATAATTTTTTGCAAGAAAGAAAACTGTTTAATATTTTATTACTAAGAGAATGAAATATACCTGAAAACAGCATAAACATCAATACAATCAGACTTCTACATTGGTTCTGCCAACTGTACTTCTCATCGTAACTGGAACGCAACAATGCAGCTTGCTCAAGCCTCGTCTTTCTGTCTGTTTCTCTTATGTTCTTGATTTTTGAAGCCCAATCTTTTGCATTATCGGAATCCACAACAGCTGATCTGCCCCATGTAATGTTCTTCAGAGACTCTCCAAACCCTGATTCCCCATGGACAAGGAGGGGTAGACCAGCAGATAAAGCAACCAGTGCTTCCATACCAAACTCCTTTTCACCTGATGGCATGATGGCAAGGTCCACCTGCAGCAAGCGATTTTTCCAATC
Source organism: Porites lutea (assembly GCF_958299795.1). Lineage (NCBI taxonomy): Eukaryota > Metazoa > Cnidaria > Anthozoa > Scleractinia > Poritidae > Porites > Porites lutea. The sequence goes on along the minus strand of NC_133208.1, from coordinate 12,745,165 downwards.
AGCTTCAGTTTTTGGAGAAGGACATATATCCAGCTGCCTTTTAGAAACACCATTCTGTTGAACTACGGTGGCAATTTGCTTTGCCTCTGTGTCATTCTCTGCACCAACATAAACTAGTTGAAAGGATTTGTCATTTAATTCTGTCATTACTTTGGCAGCAAGTTCAAGTCCTTCATTCTGAAAATTCTTAGAATTACCCTCACCAACAAACAAAATGCGGAACTTTTCCAAATCTTTGCTACCATGGTTCAAGTTGCAATATGTACTGAGCAATCCAGGAGTTAGGTTATACATTTCTTTCCCCTTTGAGCGAAGATCTGCAGTAAGATGGTCAGTTGTCTTTGGTCCAATTGCAACAGAAATATCAGAAGTTTGGGAGAGCTCCCTCAAGTTATTTCTACAGGAGTTCTTTTCGAATAAAGAGCCTCTCCCCATAAAGTCTTGAAAAACATGATCATGCTCTCTTTCCCAATCATGGACATTCTCACTAGAAATTTGAATGCTCTTACATCGATAATTCACCTTCCAATTCTGTGCTATCTTTCCCAGTTCCACACCAATTCCAACAACAACATCTGTATCGAGATTTGCTGGTTGATGGTTCAACCAGTCAATGGAATTAGAAAGAGAATAGCCCGGTGGTTTTTCGGCTTTAAATATGGTAACTCCAATTTCCTTTGCTTCTGCCTCATCTTTCTGATTGTAAAGGGCGGTCTCTGGAACCAACATACTGACTTTAAGCTGGTCAAAACAGGCCAGTTGTTTTGCTAGCTCTCTGATGAATAATGAACCACTCAAATTTTTCAAAATAGGCGCCAGGATAGTAACTTTCAGTGGATTCGTTGATGAATATGTTCCATTACAGAGGGCCAATATGTGATCTACAGTGAGGTCACCACCCAATGTTCTAAATCCAGTCTGCAAAAAAAATACACAATATGTGATCACTATAATTTTAGGATAGGGATTGCTACATTTACTTAAGAAAGGGCTGATATAGGACGTTGTTGATAGACTGATCGGCTTGATTAAAAATGTTTAGAGACAGGAGTAGAGTTAGCTAACTATGGCCACCTTACTAATTCTACTACTGTCTTTGAACATTTTAATCAAGCCAATCACTCTATCAACAATGTTGATCTTCTTATTCCCTTAGAACTGATCCATAGCGACCGTGACTCTGTCAGAAAGGCAGACTAGGCTCACCTCATCAACAAAGCAATGAGATTAGAGCCCCATGGTATAAATAGACATGATGAACTCAATTAGTGACATTTATCTTTTTAGTAGCCTATCATTTTCTGTTTGCTATGTATTCAAATCTTGCAAATGTAACGTTCATTTAGCCCCCATTGAAGGTTTGAGTTGCAAACCGAAATATCACAGACAAAAGTAGTTGGGAAGGTACGTACAACTAAACAGTTGTCCATTTTAATCCTGAAAAAAGAGAGTTTTCTCTTTTGCTAAATATCCTCCGTCCCCCCTATTCAATGTTGGGATATAACAGAACAATTACGTGTACAAACATTAACGTTTTGATCAACATTGGGCCAGGGGTGGGGGGAGGAAGGAAAAGAAGAGGTAAAAAGAGCAACCTTCCCAACACTTTTGACGATGATTGTAGGAGAATATGAAATTAACTTTAAACGCTTATAAAACTTGTCGCATTTAACATTTGATTGAGATATCTCACCCTGGAACTGTGCTGATAATGTACTTTCCAAACTATATAAAAAATATAATAAAGGTTATCTTTCGGTAAAATCATGAATAGGAGAATTTTGCATCTGACATGCGTGACATTTCATACCCTGGACACAACATCCATTGGGTGAAAACTCTTTCTTTTAAAAAAGTCAGGAGAAACCATTTATAAGGCCTTTAATTTTCCTCATGAAGCAAGAGGACGTTTTCTTTGCGTGGACCATGTAGAAAGAATGGCCACAGATGGTCCATTTCACTAGATTTAACAAAAAGTCATGAGGGTATCTAAGTGAAAAATGCTATACGATTGCTGTCGTTGTCATGTATACATGTATCTTTTTCATCAGCGGCATTATTCCTGTTTAACTTTTGCCGTTTTCTATCAGCGAAATATTTTGAAAGATGTTACAAATAAAAATGGCATAAAGGCTGCCATGATAAAGTTTCTTTTTTTTTTATTCCGGCAGTGTTAGACTATCCTCGAAAAACGCGATGTTTGTAGTTGAGAGGGAGGAGAGAGATAAGTGCCGAATTAAAATCTTCTAGACTGTATTTTCGTAAGGCCTGAAAGTAATCAGTGGAACCTCTATAAAAGAGTTATCAGTCATGTTCAGTGTTCATATAGAAATTGCTGTGCTAGCATCGCCTGTCAATCATTCAATTAATTTGAGAACAGTAAACAGCATGGGTTTCCACATTACTCCATCGCATTACTCTATAAAAAAATGCAAAATATATGCACAATGAACCGACTTTCAAACAAGAAAAGGGCAAAAACATGTAGACCATGTAAGAATATAGACAGCTTTTGTTGCATTCATGTACGGGGATAAATTTAACAACTGTTTCCCAACATAACTCCATTTAAACAGTGCCCCATAAAGGTCAATTAGCAAAGTTAGTTTAATTTTAACGCTATCCATCAAGTAATGTCGTACTTTACTTATAATTAAGCTAAAATGTCTTTTAAAATTTATTTCGTTAAGTCCTCGTAAAGCCCTGAACAAGTCAATTAGGCTATTTTGTCGTCAGCGCTACTATAAAGGAATTATTTTCGCCTACCAAAATGGAGTAATGTGGTGTGTGATGACTTTGCATGTGTCACCCCTTTTAATTAGATCAATGAAGACAATAGACACCTTTTTCTAAATCAAGAGCATACTTTCTTCTCGTTTCCTGAAATCAGTTTTGACTGAGAGCAGTTTCACAAGGGCTTTAACTAGAGTTGTTGAGCCGGAGAAAGTGGCCTCTAGAATTGGGCAAATCTCCACTACGCCTCATAGTTTGCTCGCAAGGCAAATGGGCATGTTCTGAATTTTGCAAAGAATAGGGGAACTGCTAAGGAATATGTCAGCTGCAATGTCGCGATCCGCATGATTTTTTGGGGAACTGGTGAATGCACTATATCTTGCTTTAACATTTGGAGCATATCAGCCTATGCTATAGTCAATAGCTTTTACCGAAAATAATCTTACATTTGTCTTTTGGCCCTTTCCCTGTGCCCCGGACAGAGCAATATTTGTAATCAAAGGACTGCAAAACATGCCGAAAATAAACAGGCATGTGGGCCAAAGACTGTCCTAACAAGGTACGGCAAATATTTTTTTTCAACAGAGTACTGTTTACGAGTCTTTTTGGAAGACGTTTCTACATCACACGGTGGCGAGAAGATATGAATTTTATGTTCGAGTGGCAAGAACAATATCTCACTCGTTCGCTTCGCTCACTCGTGAGATATTGTTCTTGCCACTCGAACATAAAATTCATATCTTCGAGCCAACGTGTAATGTTCTTTTTATTATATGGAGAAACCAATTCAACAAAAGCAAAAGGCGGGAATCGAGACGTCATTGAACGATACGACACTCACAAAGGTGACATACGGAAAATACGCCACTCGGGTCCCGGATGAAGTGGCGTATGGAATCTACGAGTGGTTTAGTTCCCAGTAAAACACTCTCCTCCATATAATAAAAACATATACATATTGTCTGTGTATTAAAGGGGCTGTGTCACGGCTACTGCGCATGCTTGCATTTGACAGATGCAAATGATGTAAACAAGGCCATGTTTATATGAGCCCATGCAAAAAGCCGACTCGCGCTGCGAAACCTTCATCGAGATTCCTTATTGTCGTTAGAACCTTTTACAGAAATGAGCCTTTCTTCGGAACAAAGTCGCTCTTTTGCGGTTTGTATCCGTGTATTAATTTAGCCACAACTTTCTTGTCGCTTTTGTAGTCAGCGACTCGCGCTCTACTCTTCCTGGACTTCTGGATACCGCAGTTTATTCCACTCGATTGCGCGAAATCTAGTCAACATTATTTCCTTCCCGTTTGCGCAGGACAACGTCCCTAACTCTTGCCAGTGTACAAGCACTTGCTCTACGAAAGCAGGAAGAAAAAGGACTGGATGTCCTTGCAAAACAGCCGGTCGCTACTGCGGAGAGGCTTGTTCGTGCAGTCAACGAAAGCCTTGCAAGAACAGAGAGGTGGGGAAACAAAGCTCGGTTGAGGTCTAAAATTCGCTAGTAGGAAGTACTAGTACAGTTTGCGATTTCTTTTTTATCATGTGAAGGCTGCATCCGTGGCATCCCAAGGATGGGGATTCGTGCAAGGACCGCCAGGCCAACCAGATAATGGTCTTACGGAGGAGCAAGAACGGGACATGGAAAATCGACGAGTGAAGGTACAATACTGAATTATAATTCATAGTCGATGGCACAAAAGATAGTCCTTTAAAAATCTCATCTGCTATTCCTTTACCTAGTAAGTTTCCCTTGTACAAGTTGTTGATTGTTGCTTCCCCTAAATGGAGCAAATTGTCTTTTGTTTTAGTGTCTCGTTTGTGTGTCATGTTCTGAAGTGTGCAAGATTTCTTAGGGAAGTCCCCTTTTTACTAGTTATTTTCTCGTCGATTACGCTCTTAAAAAAATCTACGTGTCAAGCTTCGACAGAATGTGATAAAAAGTAATTATCCAGCTACTCTAACAAATTATTGCACTATTTTTCAACCTCACAGGAGATTATCCAAACCCTGGATGAGGAGCTAGCAAAAAAAACTTGCTACAAGAGCTCTACAGAGGGGAGTGGGCAGCATGGACTATATAGATATGTTTCTTATCCAGGAGGACCCAGAAGATGAGAATGACGATGCCGCTCTACCGTCTTCCCTTTCTCTACCCCCCCCCCCCCCCCCTGAAGTGTCAAGTCCAGCACCACTGAACCCTGCCCAATCTACACCTGCATTCACCCCAGCCTCAGACTCGAGCATATCTGGAACATCAGCTTCAGGTGGGCCCTCATCTTTCAGGCCACCGCCAACAGCATCTATGGCAAGGTCAAGTGAACCAGCGCCTGAGTGGTGCAAATGTTGACATTGCCGCAGAATGTCACAGGAGGATGAGAACCGGTGCTGTAATTCTTGAGACTGTGTCTCACTTAGCGCACGTTTTCACAAGCTATGCCTGGACCCTGATTATTTACAATTAAGTATAAAGTGTTCAGGGGATATCAGAAACGACCGTCAAGATAATAGCAGCAGAGCCTTCCGAAAGGCTGCCTATCGTCATTATATAATTGAAGAATATGGCTACCTTGGAAAACACAAAAGAAGGGTATGCCCTTCATGCTGTGTATGGAAAATTCGAGAGCACTACCCTTCCTCAACTGGGGTGTACATGGGGTTCAAACCTCGCTAAAATGGAAATAACTTTTTGATAGGTTTCTACAAGGAATTTTTAATTGCAGTTGGTTTGTTCAACCTCATGCCATACCCCCAACCCCACCCCCCTCAAAAAAAAATTGTCCTGGATTGAGTACCCCTGTGAATATCGCCCCATGAAAACAATAGCATTACAGCTCTATTTGTATTGTGGCAGTGCGAGCAAATATTATAATATGGATAATTAGACTCACAAAAACGGATTCCAACGGCTAGTTCAATAAGGACCAATCTACTCCGGTATTTACATTTACTAACCAATCCTTTGTCTTCGGTTAACTTTTGCATTATTTAGTTTCACATTATTGTGCATTAAAATTATTAAACAATTCTCATAGGTTATATTTATTGTCAATTTATTGTCAAAAACACCACGGTTGCTTATTGTGCATCATACATGACAGTCCTTCGTTGATGAATATTTTCTTACACTGCACATGAATACATAAAGGTTCCATATTTATTACATATTTTACATCAGGTTTCCTAGTTTTTCTTAAACCTGCTGCTGGGCTGAATAAAGAGCTCGCGTGAAGGTGGGGGTGGCACCACAGCAATTGAAGGGGCTATCCTCCTTGGGTCATCAGCTTCCATTGGGACCGCCCTCTGCATATTTTCATTATCCTCCACACGTAGAAGAAACACTTTAGCCAGAAGCATCCAAATATAACCATAGTCTTTGGCCTGCTTTACAATTTTCACATTCCAACTCTTTGTTCTTTGGTTGTACTTCCGGGTCACAGCAACCTCACCTAGCACATCTTCTTGTTCAGGAATATCGAGGTGATAGTTGCAGTCAATGGCAGCTAGTTGTTTTCTTGCTTTGTAGACTTTCTTCCTAAAAATTGATCAAAATAGACAGTGTTCCATGAGATCTTTGTTCACACAGGGCAAATTTTTGAAGTATACAACAATTTGAGCTTCTCTATAGGCTAGAGATAATAATTTATAAATACTATGAACTTTTAAAACTATGAAGTGTCGTTACTTCCATGTAGGAAATTCTCTTGCTGGCATACATTAATGACAGAGAGTTGGCTCGTTCTAATGCGCCTGTATGCCTAAAAGTAACATAAATATTTTTGAAAAACATGGTTAAATATACATGTAATAATTAAAGAAGGACAATGAATTGAGCTTGACATAGAAAGGCATTTAGGGGCTGGCCAACACCTTAAGAAGGTTTTCACAAGGTCCACAGTGGCAATAAAAAATAAACCCTTGCCTAAGCCTGACAATGTTAACGTTACTGAGCTTAGTTTAAGGAATGGGGTTGCTTGGAGTTATTGACATAGTATTCATTAACACATCCTTCTTTTAAGTTTCCTCCATACATTTCTTTTGCCAAGGACCAAGCAGACAGGAATACAAACCAAAATATTTTTTCTTTGAACATTATATTTGAATAAACCAACGTATTGAAATAAGATATATATGTAGTATTTCTTATGAAAACAGGGTTCCCCTTATATACCTGAATCTGGTGTAGTACTTGAAACTTTCAAGAAGGTCAGGATCCAGGATAATTTTTTGCAGTGCCTCAAACTCTTTGGATCTCCTGTCAAACCATGGAAGCTGGTGGTTTTCCTCAGTGATTGGCTTGTGGTCACAATGGCCATCAGCCCACTCATGTTGATTGCACACATGGGCATTGCACATGGGTGTAATAGTGAGATCCAGGTATCCTGATTTCATAATAGTAAAATTTCATTGAAACAGATATAACAAGATGATAATGACATAGTGTCTGTTTACATGGAGGTAGGGAACCCCAGGTAGGTGAGGTAACCCGCTTTGGTGGAGTATCCCGCTTGTCCATATAATATCTCACTTTAATTTGATAGATGGGGTGACCCACCACATTTTACCTCACCTATCCGAGGTCCCCCACCTCCATGTAAACAGACCCTAAAACATTGTGAAGAAACAAAGTGTTTACAGCCTGATATAATATAATGTGATAATTTTCAAAAAAGTCTCAGAAAAAAAAAAATTCAGACCTGTCACTAAGATTTCAAGTTGCTGGGTACATAAAATAAGTAGGCAGAGAATCAAACAACGGGGGGTTTCGTTTGGTTCCATTTTTCTTCTATTTTCCTTTGAGTGTAGCTGGGGGCCACATAGACCCATCACCTCTTACTGACAGTCCTGTTATTAATTACTTTAAAAAAGATGATAAATTGGAATTACCTTCAATATCTTCAGAGCTTCTAGCTCATTGCCTTCCACTTCAGATGCCAGACTGCAACAGTGCCAAAAGTGTCTAACAATGTGGTCAGACCAAAGGGCCACTTTTTCCATCCCCTTTGTACTTCCCACCTACAGAAGATCAATAACAAGCCTTAAATTTTTTTCTCTGGAAGAGATAAATGCAACGACTCAAAAAAATAAACCTACATTGACAGTCCAATCATCGTCAAACTTTGAGCATTTAATTCTCTACAGATTATGTTAACAACATTTCTTAGTCCATTCCTGGCCCACTGGTTAAAGATATGATTTGATTATCCTGGAAATATACAACATTGAAGTATACTACATGGGCATATTTACAAGTGACAACACAATGTATGTTTATGTTCTATTTATAGGAAAGAGTCTTACCAATACATGGGACAGAGTCACATATTAGAAAGAATTACACTAAATTTGTTCTTTGTGGCCACTGTAAAATTAATATAATATCAACTCTAACTCACATTTGAAAGACACTTCCGGATTCCTTTTGACTTATGCCAGACATCAAGTGAGTGGAATATCTGTCTAAAGGCATCAGCTAGAATACAAGGAAAATAGTTTAGTATGTTTAGAAAATACAAAGTAAACTACTTGAGTTCACTGATAAATAGGAAGCATTGAAAACCCACAGGCAAAAAGCATGAGTTGTAAATAACAGCAGAAATTTTGGCAAGAATATGGAAATGACAACACAGCTAACCCATTGATGGTTTGGTTCAATTGATGAGAAAAAAGTTGACAAGAAAAGCACAACCTAAAACATATTTCAAGGCTGGGTGCTCTATGGTTTTAATACAAAACTATTAACGTAATCTCCCGGCATACTTCAACCTTCCTCATCCATCATGATTTATTGAACGTTCAGACATTCACTCAATGAAAACCTGATGCATCTAAAATTTTTATCACAGGAAGAACTTCAAATTGCTCCTTCACCGTTATGTCCGAGACAGATATGTGAAATAATTATGGAAACAGAAAATCAATACCGAAATGACCACCTACCTATTGTCACAAGCCATTCCAGCAACTGGACTTTCCACTGGTGGAGCAATGACAGAACCGTCATACTTGACTCTTTTCACAGGGGTCGAGGTGTGCAAATTAGAATCATCTGCAAAACAATATACAACATATTATAACTTTTATTTCAATGAAAACAGAATTAATCCCGATGGACTGTGTCCATTAAATGTTCCGGCCACATGCACTGCTCAGATAAAAAAGAAGTCCCTGAACAGGGATTCCAGATCGATCTCGTGCATCTAGTTACCTGCTAGGGGTTGTTGTACTGCACTTGACTCTTCCGTACTCTTCTTCATGGCTTGCTTGGCTTTTAAACTGTTAAAATAAAGTAATATTTAACAGGTAGTTAGATTCGACGTTGCAGCTTCGACTAAAAAGCAATATTAATGTAGAAGTCTTATTTTCTCACCTTTGTTGCCTTCGCATCTCAAACGACAACAAATGCTGCAAGAAAGCAGTGTCGGTGGAGAAGACACACTGGGCTTTCAGCTTTTTAAATGTGTCCAGAATGTCACGGCGGACGTAAATCCTTCCATGGGACTTGAGCCACGAACTCCGAGAGTCAGATCTCTTCTCTCTGCTCTTAACAAAGCTTCCTGGTGACAAGAGCCTACGGCCACTGCCGTAGCGTTTACCGCCTCGAGCCGATATCCTTCGCTTGGAGCGCTAAATAGCGCTTAGGATTTCCACAATTCTCCAAAAAATTACTGTAACACGAAAGCCTTATGTCTAAATAATTTAAATATATAGATAAAATACAAAACGAACACCGATTAGCGACGATGGAAACAGATTTTCACTTGATTTGTGAGGATTCGCGTCAGTTTGATTTCTTGTTGGGCTGAACACTTTTCAAAGAATCGAGCATGCGCAATGCATGTGACACGGCTCCTTTAACATGGTCTCTTTTAGGGGTCATTTGCGGAGTTCCCCCCCCCCCCCCCAGGGAAAAGAAGAGGTAAAAAGGGCAACCTTACCAACACTTTTGAGGATGATTGTAGCTAGCAGACTTCCAGTGACGAAGTTAAGACGTCTGTTACACAAAAGGAGAAAAGTAGGGGGTATTCGTATGGAATGGTGTCCGGAAAAATATCATTTCTTTATACTATTCCTCAACATTCACGATTAAACCATAACCATGACGCCGAATACTGCAAACCGCTATTCTGAATTTCGCAGCCTCGTAACTTACCTGAGAAATCTCATCTACTTCCCATAGATTTGGCATCCTCGCTGAACAGGGATTCTAGATGAAGCCTATCCAAAAGTCGACAGGAAGGTGACGACGCTTTCAGAGAAATCTGCTCGTTTTGCTCGCTAGGACGAACCAGCTAAAATAACAGCAACAACCTGAAAGGTCCCTACAAATGAAAATAATATATCCTACCGAGTAACGACGATTCGGTGAAAGATCCTGAGCAGGAAAAAAACGAAAGGTAAAGGCTTTCTAAGAAACACAAACAGAAACTATCAAAAGCAACTTGCAAAATGTCCTTACGAAGCACCTTTTGTCGGACGGAGCGCATTCTCGTCACCAGAGCCCGTCGTTTCTTGGTCACGTGGTTAGGATACAAATTAAGCCGAGTGGCTCTGGGGATTCTGGGGACAAGAATGGACGGAGCGCAAAAACCGCCAGACATGCGTATTAGAGCTCTCGCCTCTTTTGTCGAGAATTTTTCAACATGGAATCTGTCAGCATGTCTTGGAGACGCTAGCGAAAAGATCGGACTTAAACAGGTTCTCTAAAGCAGTGATTTTGGTGACCAGCTTCGGAGCCTATTTTGAAGCTTGTTGTTTCGAAGAAGGTTTTTTTGCGTTTCTTAATTAAGGTGCTCGTTTACTCTTTAACTAGGTCAAGAAGGAGAAATGTTGGAGGTAAATAGTTTGTGTGAAATATATCATATAAATATTTTTTTTTCGTTTCTATGAAAATTTTTTAGAGGTCTTTAAAAGTGGACTATTGTTTCTTGACTAAGAACGACAACGAAAAGCTTGTTCAAGGCGAAGTTGGAAGAACTACAAGTATATTTACGTCACTTACCGCGTTGCTTCGCAATTTTTGTCTCTATGATTCGATTTGCAACTGGTTTTCACGAAAATTGAAATCTAGAACTTTGTAATCTCACCTATAGAAGTGGTGATCTGCTGATTTTTTTTTTTAAGTAGTAAAGTTCAAATGATGTACATTGAGTTTTTTGAGGCGCTAAATATTAAATGCACCTTGGTGACACTGAATCGTTGTGATTGCTCAGGTTGTTATCTCAGCGAAATCACGGCTACAGTGCAGCTGGAAAAGGCATTTTTGTAGTTTCAAACATCAGCAAAGGCATTTTTCTCAGGATCATGTTCTAAAGAACAAAAGGGCCGGTCAAGATTTAGGAAGTATTGGCGGAGGGTGCAAGAGTATTTTGAAGTGGTAAGGAAAAACTAGGGAAAGTTTTTTACGGTTCGACAAAATGCCATGTAAATCTGTATTTCAGTTACAAATAAAATATGTCGAAAAATTTAAATTATTATGACAATTTAAAATTGGGGGGGAGTAAAATTATATCACTATGCGATGAAAGGAAGCAAGGGGACGGTCCCTCCAAAAAAATTAAAAACAAAAGTTGAAAGAAATCAAAGACCAAAATAAAAACGTCTACAAGAAACTTGAAGGTGGGTGCTTGTGGTTTTAACCTTTATTATTATGATCCAGACTATCTTTGTAAAACACATTTCATCATCCACCCTCCCCCTTTCCTCCAAATAAAAGTTGACTTTCTCAACATAAGTTTAATGGAAGACTAAGCTACTGAGGTGGAACAGGAAGTCATTAATACATTTAATAACCTTTTCCATTTCAGTGGCCACAATAATGATCTGCTGTTTCTCAAACAATGGAAAGGTGCAGTGATCAGCCTTCTCAAAATATGTTGCATGCTCAGTCATTATTTTTAACCCATTCACTCCTGGAAATTTTGCAGAAAATTGTTTTTGGAAGCTAATCAAGCTGTTTTCTGGTTACTGCCTGGCTACAATAGGCCAAAATGCTGTTTGTGAGTTGAGCACTTCACAGAGCCTTCTGTTCCAGATGCAAAGTATCAGCTTCCATCATTTGATCATGCTTAGAAAGCAAAATTTCAAGCTAGTTTTTAGGTTTAAAAGTGACACAGCAATCTTGACGTTTATTTCTCGCTTCCTCTCCTCCAATTGATGGGAAGTGTTTTGGGAAAGCTTGTAGGGTCATAGGATTAGATAGAAAGAAGTGTAGATGAGTAGTGGAACAAGATTTCAAAGGGAATGGGTTTATACTTAAGCATTAAATGTTGTGATGGGTTGGCTACAGTAAGTGGCATCCCAGTTGTTGTGTTCCTATTACTTGCGGAATACAACCGGTGATAAATTCATTAAAAGTGTAAAAAAATACACAAGTGTCAACGGGCTACTGTTTTCAGAGCCCAAAATAATAACTTCACGGGTAGATATTTTCACTCGTGAAAGTTTTATTGTATTGACCCCATGACAAACAATAACTAAGCCAATGTGGTGTTGGTGTTGCACTGCCCGGGGGAGAGACTCTGCATATGAAAGGGGTGGGGATGCTCGTCGTCTCGCTCAGGGGTGTAAATTTCCGATTTTGGTCTCACTTAGGGTGTTCTGGTCAAAACGCCATCATATTTAGCCGTGAAGGTCTCGTTTAGGGTTGCACATGAAAAAAATTTAATATAAAAAAATTTATATTGTCTGTGTTTTAACATGGTCTCTTTTAGGGGTCAATAAAGCTTGGGCCAAGCCCAGATCGGTCTCCTTTAGGGGTTTAATTTAAAATGTCCGAAGAGCATCCCTACCCCTTTCATATGGGGAGTTGTCCCCCCCCCCCCCCCCCCCGCGGTTGCACAGTTCCCCATCTTTCAGAGTAGCTTACAGTACGACCTGCACCCGACTATTAGTTGACAATAATAACTTCAGAGAGATTATGTTCCATGTGGTTACCTTCCCGAGGTTTAATATCGCTATTATCCCAACAAAGTCATACAGCATAAGAAGCTTTTGGTGGAGAAGTAAAACCAGCAATATGCAAATAGTAAAAAATTAAGAGATGAAAACATGCTTTACAAGAAAGTGCAATGTAAATCCCGTATAAAAGCAATCAGTTTGACTTATGTTATCAAAGGGGGTCCTGTCATTAGCGAAAATACAAAAATTCTAAAAGGAAAAAACTAAGAAAATTGTGCACGGCCGATACATAAAAAATAAGCCATAAATGACATACCCAGTCTTACTCATATTCAAAAATAGTCTATTTTCTTGCATCCATAAAGAAATACGGTTAATATCAGTGTAACGTTTGTTTCTAGCTCAATAGCAGTTTTAGCAGCAGAAAACAGCACTGTATCGTCAGTGATACAGAAGAAAAAAATAGCAGAGGGCATATCATTTATGTGACCAGATGTGACAATATAAAGACCAGAGGACCTAAAATTGATCCTTGAGGGACGCCAGAAGCTATAACCAGGGGCGATGACAGAACTTTGTCGACCTCTACACGTTAGGAAATGCCTTGCAAATAACTAGAAAACCAGAGAAGAGCCCTGTCACATAGGCCATCGCCATATCTCTGTAGCTTTTTTAGAAGGACACGGTGGTCTATCGTGTCGAAAGCATTCTTCTAGTCAATGAAGACCGCCCCAGTGAGAAGACCGTTATCCATATTTCTACGGATTTCATCCACAAAAATGGGTACGGCTGTTTTAGTGGAGAAATTCTTCCGGAAGCCAGATTAACAGGACAACAGAAGATTGTTAGCGTTTGAATAGCTAAACAATTGATGATATGTTACCTTAGCTTATACATGAGCAGGAGCCTAGTGATGGGCTCCTGTTTCCCCTCAGAAAATCCAGGAAAGCGCGCGCTCACTTCCCGGAAACAGACTTAAGTCACTAAAAATAAGTTAAAGCTGAAAGCCGACTCATCTCAAAGACTAGCAGTGGGCGTTTCCCTTTCGACCACTTATTTCTCTCCACTAATTCGCTCTTCTGTGAACTGGGAAGTACTTCAGATAAGGTTCCATTGTAATCAAATGATTAATGTACGTGGAATGAAAAAGTGTTAGTCCTGTAAAGAGTTTAAACTGTGTGAATTAAATAACGAATGGTAATAATTCACTTTTTTGTAATCATTAACAACTGATGTGTGGAGCCCTCCACCCTCCCCCTCCCCCCCCCCCCCCCCCAATTCAGATCCTCATCAAACATTCATTCAGAAAGGGAGAAAGCAAACATTTACAGCTTCGTGGTCTAAAAGCGTAACAATATATACTCTGTGAAGAAGCAAGACTATGAAATAATAAAAAATTAACAATTACTGTCATGTAGAGCACCGACATTTCCGTTTTGAGATATTTTTCACTGCATAAAGCACTTCTCTCAAATGTCCATTAACGGTTTCAAAAGTGACCGTTGTCTGTCTTGGAGAGGTGTCCGTCTTATAAAGACAATAATCATTTGATTTCGGTTCGTTCAGATTGAAAGTGTGTAAACTGTATATTCTAGTTAAGAAATTCGTTACCAGTAAATCCACTGATACTATTTGTAGTCATTCGGTCAGTCATTAATTCGAAAACGAGATTTTATTTTTAACAAAAAAAAAAACAGAAGTCCAAAGACTACTGCAAAGCTGATTAGAACGTGTATTGCTTTGAAGAACAACATTTTAGCCAGTGAACAGGCCTTATTTTTTTCCCCAAACAGAGAGCCTGTTCACTGGATACAACATGTCGGCTGGCTATACCAGTCTTCTTTACGTTAACAGATGTTACTGAATTTATGATAGGAATTAAATATTATATAGATGGAGAATGTCGCCAAAAAATTAATATTGTTTAAAAGAGAGAGGGGGACATTCATTATTGCGACATCCTCCATCTATTGTAATTGCCATTATAAACTCAGAAACAACTGGAAACTTGTTATCAGCTTTGCAGTAATCTTTGGACTTCTCGATTTTTGTTCTTGATATTTAAGCTGATTAGATCTCGTTTCTAGAGATCCAACATTGACAACCAGCAGGATCATTGTCCACGGTTTTTGCGGTTAACTTCTAGTTATCATTTTATTTTTAACATGTTCAAAAACAGGTGTTTCTTGTTGTTGCTTAATTCACCCGCAAATCCCATTTGAACAAGTCACCCTCATCAGACAACCTTAAAAATTATTTCATTGGCCTTCTCAACCTTTCCGCCATAATGGAAACGACAAGTCCCTAGGAACTAGATTGGGCTTTGCTTTCCTCAATTTTGGGTCCTTGGTCAGGCCTGGTAGCCACGCACTGTATAGACCACTACAGACTACAGTTTTTCGTTGCTTTTCGAAACACCTGTTCGATGCTAAGCCGCTATTGCTAACATGTGATTAGAATAGACCTGAACAACTGCTTTCATGAACCTTTAATCATTTTTCTCTTATTAAAACAAACATGAAATAAGCCTGACAGAACAATGAAATGATGACATGACATTAATTCAAGAAATAGAGGAGTAAACAACTGTTAATGGTGCACAAAACTCACTCCAGAAGCTTTACTCAACATCATATGCCTTATTCAATGTAAAAAAGGTTTGCAATAATTATTTCCAGAGGAAAATAACTGTTAATTCACAAGGATACCGATTTTGTTTTAGGTTGCTTTCTGCTAGTGATTTTTACCTGGGTAAAAAACAGCTATGTTCAACCTATAATTATAGATCTATTTCAGAGAGACCCTGATTTCAGATACGTTTAATTTCACTGGTTTGCCTTGAGAAAAATTTCTTCAAAATGTGAGCGTTTTTTCTATCATGTAAACAAGTTCAGTAGGATACAATTAATTAAACTCATGGTGTAGGTTGGGATGGGAGCCTTAATTATAATTTAAATTGTTTTTGATTCATCAGCTGTCATTTCAAATTTCATACTGTTTCATGGCTGTCTGTTAGTATTTTTAGGAACTCAGGTCTCAGTCTAAAAAGCGATTGAATAAATTCGTTTTTTATCACCTAAAAGTTTAAAATTTGGACCAATATTTCCCGGCTTATGCAGCTGTCTGGTTAAATCCGACCACATGAACCGAAACGCATTGGCTCAACCAAGTTTTAGCAACACCTCATTATCAGGCTATTCACGCGCATGCTCCGTAGTACATTAATGAAAGCTTGTCGAATTTGTCTCAGTTTCCAACAGTAAATTAATGGATTTAATGTGGAGTTAAGAAACAACAAAGTCAAACTGAACAGGTCAAAAAAACCGCGAGAGGTGCCTGTTGGTGAGAAGAGAAAAATAATTAAGGCAAACACGTTCGGCAGATAACAAATTGAAAAAGCAAGATATATCAACAATGCTCCGATTCCAAATGTTCTCCTACTTGCAGCTGCAGCGTATCTCATTTCAGCTCCGCTATTTTGAGCTGTTATAGCTTGGAGAGAAGCTTGAATTTGGTTCGCGTGATGGCGTACAGCTATATAAATCTTGTAATTAAGGGCCGTCATAAGTAAAAGAAAAAAGATATAAATAATTACAAAAATTATGTAAAGAATTTGTGCCGAGATCCACAGTCTCATAAACGATAACACTGCGCTGAAAGCCCACATAGAAATAACCGTCGCAGAAACACGTTTGTGGGTCACAAGTTCCTGATATCTGAGGTGAAGGTAAACAGCTAGGAATCTATCCAAACTTAAGAAAGTTACTCCGAGGAATGAAGCAAAACCAAACAGATTCAGCGTAAACCTTAAAAATTGGTCGCTTATGTTATAAGCTGGATTGTTTTCCGTTTTTTGCTCCTTTTCCATGACAAGAGTCGCAATGTACGAAGGCTGCACCATCAAACCAACACCCAGATCAGAAACAGCCAAACTTAAGAGCAGCGTTTTAAAAGGTCTTGGTAATGATGAGACTTTTGTTAAGGCGTAGATCGTCAAACAGTTCAATGTAACAGCGGTGTAAGATAAGAAAGCGTTCAAAACACAAGTGGTGATGTATGATGAGGTCATGTCCTTGTTATTTTCCATCGTCAGAGATTTTGCAGTTAAACAACATTGTACATTTGAGTAAAGGATTTGAGGCGCAAGGACTCCGCTCGCAAAGCTCATATATATAAAATTCAAATATTCATCGTTTCAGAAGTTACTAAGTCTCCCAAAGTGAAAGGTTTTCGAGCGGTTTGCAAAACTGGCTGTTGTTTCAGTTGAAATAACGAACGGCAAAGGCCACAAATGTTCGGCAGTCTAGTGTTTTTGAAACGTAGGAGATCGAGGAATGAACTAAACCTCTTGGTCCTTTTAATTAATCCCAGTTCTGATTGGTCACTAAACTGCTATCTTGACCTTGCGCTGGTTAATAGTTCATAAAATGGGCTAAAATTAATTTTCTCGGTTCCGTATTGACTGTTAGTCAACTAGCGAACTAACCGGAGACACGTAAAGACTTGAGCAGGGATTTAAAGTTTTTATATCGAATTAATCAACTTGCTATTAAGTGGAAAATCATCCCTTCATAACCCTTCCCTAAAAAGACGGAGAGGGAAAGCTATCACAACTTCAATTAAAGCAGAGCCAAACTGTTCTTTTTTATTCTTTTTTTGTTCTCCCTACATCAACCCCCCGATGTAACATCTTCTCCTCACATCAAATAGTCACCAGGGAATCCGTGGAGGCACAAAGCAAATGAAAGAAGGCCGCTTTTCACGGATCCTCTCAGCAAACAATTCAAACTGAGGAAGAAAAAGAATTTTTGAAAATCTTGACAATTTTTTTGCGGCTCATTTCGATCTTGTTCGATGTAACTGACAGTTAGTTTGTTTGCTTTGAAGATGTGATCTTACAGTTGATTATTTCAAGATCAAAAAGTAGATAACTTTATTTTAATTTGTGCTATGGTTTCTTCCGTTTTTGTGCTGCAGTTAACATGCAAAACGTTTCAACAAGGCTGTCGCGCCAAGGCGTAAAAATAATCGCGACGGGAGTAAATATATAGAGTTTAAATATTTTCCGAAAAAACCTGTGTTCGAATATAGTATTCACAGTCAGCAGTTTAATTAATTAGGCCTGAATGTCTGAAAGTCGACATTACGAACTGTATAGTCTTTTTAATGACTAACTGGAGTTTGGCCTAGCTTAATGTTATGTTTTGCTTCTTTTTTTTTTTTTTGCCCCACTTTGTTAATGGTTAAGCTCAATTATCAGCAGCTGCATGGGTAAAAGGTAGAAACCGAGTTGTCAAACACGTATTTCTAGTTTTAATTTTTCTATTGCTTCAAATAACAAATAATGCCTTTGACACCTGTCATTTACTCAAGTTTCTTGCTCACATTAATGGGTTTTCATTGCGACTTCGCACACTAGTATCCGGATGTTTTGACAAACGGAGATTTTTTCTCTGTTGTCAAAAAAATACGAGTGCACACGTAACTTCTTCAAATCGTTTTCGCAAGTCTACACGAAAACGCTAAAACGATGGAACTAAGATTGAACACCTTACAGGGTACGCTGCGTATGATGTATGACGTCATGGTATCGAAAACATCTGTTTTCGTCCGTCCACACTTAAACGATAAGCCGGCGGTTTTCAAAAATCTCCTTTCTGGAAAGCGTCTTTGAAAAAGATGCGTTTTTGGGGAACGTTTTCACTGGATACGTGTAGAAGGTAGGTCAAACAGCAGTATAAAACTTGTTCTCGTTTTTAAAGAAAAGGTATACCTGTGAACAGGGCCTAAGCCTCCTTGTTATTTGGACATCGCCTAAATAGAGTAATCGAGTTTGCCTGTTTTGATTCAAAGTTGCAATAGGCACGCAATACGTGCAAACGTAAACAAGCCAAGCGACGCGTATGTCTGCTGCGCGCTGTGTCACAACACAGCATTTATCTTCGTTACATACGACCCACAGATAACGCACGGCAAACAGATCGGCAATAGAAAACAAACTTGTTGGAAAAACAAGGTACACTGAGTGAAACAAACTATTAAATTATTTAAATTTTCCCTTTGGAAAATAATAGTCTTCCCAGCACACGGTGTGAATGGTTTGGGTTATTGTCCGGAGTTTGACAATATTTTTGCTCTCAGTTGTCGAGCGCCAAAGAAGATGTCTCGGAAAAGAGGTGATTTCTTAAAAACGTATTGAGCAAAATGACCTCGTAAACAAGGTGAATTCTTTCACGGTCGAACAGTAAAAGGGGCAGAGTCCAACATCTTCAAGTGCAAACCGCGTTCTATTTTCAAAACCCTTGGGTTAATTAGATTAAGTCGTATTCTCTCATACACGAACCACGAAAGAGGCAAATTCCAAAGCTTTCAAGGCAATCTGCGTGACAATACAACTCCTCGTAAGGGCCTGATCGCATGAGCCGGGGAAGCAATGGGCGTGAACAGTGTGTTACCCGCTGTCCTGTTTCTCGCTTGGTTCATTCGCTGGGCAAGCCGGCAACCGTGATTACTTGGAAAATTTCCAGCCGGTATCCCGGCATCACAATACTAGGATCCCAGCTAACCGGGTTGGCTCGGTTGTCATATAATCGCAAAGTTGATTTTTGTTGCGTTTAACTAAGGTGCCGGGATCTCTGCAAAGCAAGCCAGCCCGTCCCATGTAATCAGACCCTTAGTTCTATAGCCAGATTTTACTCCCTTCCCTTGACCTCACCGATTTTTCAAAGCCCCCGAGTACACACACAAAATTTCAACCCCCCCCCCCCCCCCTCCCCCGTCAACGACTTCACAACCCCTTCTCTATATTAAATGAACCTTTGGCCTTATCCATGTTCTCTCCATACAAATGTTATCAAAAAATAAGCGAAAAGCAATCCTAAACAGAAAGACTAACGACGATTAAAATAACTACAAGTATGTTTTCGACTATTGCTAAGACATTTGACAACCACCACTTCATTTCGACACACAGTAACTAAACTATTCCTTTTAAACCAAATTAGCACTTCCACAACAACCTCACTGCAACACCTAAAATCACTTTTGCCTCCCAAAAGAACTATTTTTTGTTACTTCATATTAAATTCTACGAGAAACAAGTTCCTCTGATCAACAAACTACAGCCATTATTTTACCAATTCACGTCCAATATAACTCCACGCCTTCCACTTCACGCATCTCTACCAACTCCTAAAATACACAACGCTACTGCTCTACTCACAAATCCCTAATACGCATAAAAAAAACTTCACACACGCCTAGTACATCGACGCCCAAATATACGCTCCCAAAGAGTATTGTTTGTTTTTTTTATTCACGTCCAATATAACTCCACGTCTTCCACTTCACGCATCTCTACCAACTCCTAAAATACACAACGCTACTGCACTACTCACACATCCCTAATACGCATAAAAAAAACTTCACACACGCCTAGTACATCGACGCCCAAATATACGCTCCCAAAGCGTCTTGTTTGTTTGTTTTTTTTTTAAAAACGTGTCGAAAGCTCAGCATCCATACTAATGTTTTCTTATCGTTGTTTACCGTTTACACGCTCAAACACGTATCTTAGAATTTTATCTTGCGATCGTCTTTTTTGTCAGGCGATTCTCGGATATCAGTTTCCTGTTTCAGAGACCGTTCGCGGGTACAGAAATAAAGAATTAAATAACTAAATATTAAATATCGGCAGTGTTCGATAGGGCTTCTGTTCACACACAAGAACGGTTGTGGCGGCGACGAATTTTGTGATGGAGGGAAGCTGCGCCTCGCCGATCTCAAAAATGGAGCATCAGATATCGGATAGGTTTTTTGCCACGCACACACACGCGTAGTACATCGACGCCCAAATATACGCTCCCAAAGCGTCTTGCATTTAAAAAAAAACGTATCGAAAGCTCCGCATCCATGTAAATGTTTTCTTATCGTTGTCTACCGTTTACACACTCAAACACGTATCTTAGTATCTTATCTTGCTATCGTCTTTTTTGTCAGGCTATTCTCGGATATCAGATTCCTGTTTCAGAGACCGTTCGCGGGTACAGAAATAAATAATTAAATAACAAAATATTAAATATCGGCAGTGTTCGATAGGGCTTCTGTTCACACACAAGAACGGTTGTGGCGGCGACGAATTTTGTGATGGAGGGAAGCTGCGCCTCGCCGATCTCAATAGTGGAGCATCAGATATCGGATAGGTTTTTTGCCATACTTAAGTGTAATGTAAACACCTATTCGGCCCGTCGCGGAAGTAAATCGGTAGAAGCGAGTACTGGAACCCACTGAGACGGAAGTAAATAACCCGGAGAGAGGACTGGAGTTGAGTGCACCAAGCCCTCTCGGCCAATCGTGCCGCCACGATGTTCGATGTGATTGATTGATTGATTGATTGATTGATAAATTGATTGATTGATTGATTGATTGATTGATTGATTGATTGATTGATTGATTGATTGATTGATTGATTGATTGATTGAGTTGAACCACTTGTGTCGCCCCGGCCCGTTGTTTTTTTACACTATACCGGATATTTTTTGGTGGTGTTACGAACATTTTTCCTTTTTTTTAAAGCTTAGTTTGGATTGATTGTCCTATAGCGCTAGCGACCGTGGTCTAGGCTCTCCAAGCTCATAGTAGCTTTGACCTCAGCGTTTTTGAAAACGGTTTGTTTTGTCCTCTTGGTACATCTACATTTTCCACTTTGAAGGGCATTTTCTGAACCCCCCCCCCCCCTCTTTATTTGTTTTACGGCGCATAAAACTGTGTATTACTGTGTAGGGGGCCTAAGTAGTATAGGGTGAGCTGAATTATCCTTTTTGCGGGGAATATAATTTGAGTGCGTTGGATATCGCCAATGACGACACACGATTTGATCTTTATCTCACAAATGCACCCACAACGTATGAAACGTAATAGGCCACTCCACTTCCTAGTTCCAAACCGCCTCACTTTCAAAATAAGGCCAAGTGCACAACCTTTCTTGTGAAAATGAGTTTTATTTGGCTGAGCACTCAACCTCGTTTTGATACCGAGGCCTGGGGGAACTCGGAAATGGCCTATTATAAAATTAGTGAGCCGCGCGTATTCGTTCATGCTGCATTTACTGTCCCGACAACAGTCAAGTGTTCTTCTGGTTTCGGTTCATTAGTTCAAGTTGTGTAAACTGTGTATGATACTGAAATTCATTACCAGTTCACACTATTTGCAGTCATCCTAAAACGGAATTTATTTTAACGGAGATTTTCAAAAACAGGGTATTTCTGAAAGACTTTCGTCCTTGGGCCATCGCAGCCTGAGACTTTTCATAATTCCGTCGCACTTTGTAATAAACTAAAAAAGTGATTCAACTTACTTAGCAGTCTACCACCTCTTTGAAACCTCTAATTTTTCTGGACCCCCCTATGACGCAACTCTTGTTTTCGGGCTAGGATCCATTGTTGACTTCGTTTGCTGTGTTTTGCAGTGCTTTTAAGTAATTTGTTAACTTTTTGCTGTCTTTTTGTCTTGTATTCACTATTTGAGTGTGAAAAAATTAATAAAAGCTATTAAATTACAAAAAAAAACTTTGCTCGTTCATTGTTTAACCAACCAATCCTGTGAGGCTTGTTATAGCTGCAAAGCGATTTACTCACTTGGTACATCTATCTTTTAAAAAACGTGAATGGTGCCCCCTTATCAACGGTGATGATTTCATTAAGCACGTAACTTACGAAAATTGCTTTTATCTCCACTATAGTTTACGCTGGTCTTGTAACTTACGAAATTCTGTTATACTTGCCCCTCAATATCATAAAAAGGTGCTCTGCAAGCAATGGCCACTCGGAATGTATGTATATCACTAAAAACATAAGTGATGTGCTTTGAAACCCGGAAAAGCTTCCTACTTCTGACTAAAATATTTTAGGTGATTCCATAGAAATGCCTTTACTAGGCAAAGGTGTTCATTTACTTACCTACAACCTTTTTCGAATCTATCGTCCCTCTAGCAGTTCTTATGACCCAAATTATTTAAATCATAAGAGTTCCCTTGCGTTCGTTCCAGCGTTTCCTTTGCGTTGGTACCAATCACGGGCCAGTTATTGGTTAAAGGTGCAATTTCTTTGGCTGTTCGATTCTAACCTTTTATTGGTTTACCTCCGGTTATACAAAGGAAAAACGTTCTTTCGTTAGGAGGGTAATGAAGATTACTCTCGAATTGTTTGAAAGACATGATAAATATAAAGGTTTCTACCAAACAAGTCGAGATCAAAGTATTAATTATGGCTTCTTTGATAAACTACTATATATACATAAAATGCTCCTTAAAGTTTTTTGAAATAAAAACGTAGCCCGAAATCAGCAAAACTTTTACAGAATGATATAGAAAGTTAGGTAAGCTTTTTTCTTGAAGAAATTTTGTACTGCTACGATATTTTTCAAAGATTTTAGCGAACTTGACAATTGAAAAATATTGTAATTCATTGTCACTTTTGCCCATTATTCGTCATCTTAACTTCTTATTGCTTTCTTATCATTTGTCAAATGCTGTTTTTCGAAATAAGAAATATAGCTGGATATTTCTTCCCGACAGCGCGCGCTCTCATTGGTTACTTCGAGGTCACATGACATCTAACAATGAAACTGTTACGTTTTCTAAGTTATGTTGCTTGGCTTTTAAAAGCATGCTTAAAACCTCGATACCGCTCTTTCAGCAGATTTATGTTAGTCTGTACGTCGAAATTAAACAACAACAAACAACTCAGAAACGAGAGTTTTTGTGTATTGTCCGACAATAAAAACGGCTGTGAAAACCAAACAAGCCAACATATTTTCATGTCTTGACGGAGATCAAAGTCATAAAAGCGAATGATTGAATGTGATAACTTAAGTTTATTAAAAAGGGAGATGGAGTTACTATAAATTGCAACAGCTTAGTTTATTATAAAGTGCTACACGATTTACTATAAATTGCGACGGGTATTACAAAGTGCGAAGAATTTATTACAAATAGGCCCTTCCACGGTCTTTTTTGTAACTTTTGACATGAACCAGTTAGAGAAAATCCGTCGGCACCACTGGACAGAACGTCTTAAAATTAGTAAAAATTGCCAAGTTTGAAGGTTATACGTCTTAAGCGAGGGAAGTTATAGCTCAGCAAAGTTGAGAAAATTTACACACGTTTGCATGGTGGGGGGTAAGTTTGTTTCCCCCACCATATAACTGTCTGAGAAATTTCGCGACTTTAAAGAGCTATTATATCTTCGTTAGTTTTCAACAGATAACTTTCAAACTTGGCAATTTTACTGAATTAAAGGCGCTCTTTCCAGCGGATTTTCTTTGTCTTGTCCTAGTCCTTTCGGGTGTCGACATCTGGTCAGTTTGCCTGCGTGAAAGGTTAGGTTGCGTGTGCAGACAAAACTGAAAATTCTAAATAAAGGGTGATTAACTTTATGGGCTAAAGTGCTCTTAAGACTATCTGTGACCTCTACAAAATACCGCTCATTTTGCACTGTTGACCTGCTTTGGCAGAGTTAGAATGTCATTTCGTGGGTGTAAAGAGTGTTTTGTTTAGCTAAGCAAAGTTGAGAAAATTTACGTACGTTGGTATGGTGGGGGGGGGGGGGCAAGTTTCTTCCCCCCACCATGCAAATATCTGTGAAATTTCGCGACTTTAAGGAACTATATCTTCGTTAGTTTTCAACAGATTACTTTCAAACTTAGCAATTTTACAAAATTAAAGGCGCTTTTTCCAGCGTATTTCCTCTGACTTGTCCTAGTCAAAAGTTGAAAAAATCGTGGAAAGGCCCATTACGACAAGTACTCAGTAAATACAAGGTGCGATGATTATTACAAATTGCCACAGTACTAACATCACTGTTATTTACAACGATACCGATTTCGTTAATATGAGCTCCTTTTTGCCAGTGTTTTTTGACTGAGGAGAATTTAACTATTTTCAGCCTTAAAGTTTCGATCTACTTTAAGACCTTTTGTCTTTTTGCCTTTAAATTTCTTAAAATTGTGTGAGTTTTCTATTATTAAAACAAGGCTAGTAGGACGAGTAATTAACTAAATATCTAGGGTATCAGGAGGGGATATGAGTATCAGCTGCCATTTTAAATTTCATCCTATTTCTCAGCTATCTGTTAGTATTTTTAGAGCTCACAGCTGTCTGGAAAGCGAATGAATAATCTGTCTTTTATCAGGTGAAAGGTTTTGTAAAAAATTAGACAAATTCCCCTCAAGCAGTAGTCAGGTAAATCCCATTAATAGTTTCATCCAAGGTTTCATTTATTTATTTTGCCATTAACCGCATAATATGCATTTACATTACAAGATGGATTATTTTACAATACATTAAAGATATTAGACACTTCTCTAAATAATTTATGTTACAAATGCAGGTGAAAATGGTTTTGGCAAGGAAGCCTATATAGAAGCCTGGGGCTTATGAGTTATCAACCATAGGATTAATATAGGGTACACCATTTGAATAAAATTAATGTTCCTAAATGAAAAATGGATTATTACAAAAAGGAAAAGAATAGAGGAAGTATTTAGCTCAACAAGGAGAATATATATGTGACTGAGAAAGACGTCTTTTGCCAAACAAACCAATTCTTCTGCTTTGAATTTCACGACTTCGCGAGTTAAAAAAATTAGCACCTTAGCAACACCCCGTTGTCAGGCTGTTCATGCTCTGTAATACTATATTAACTACAGCCTGTCGAATTTGTCTCAGTTTCCAACAGTAAATCAAAGGATTTAAAGTGGAGTTAAGAAACAACAAAGTCAAACTGTACAGGTCTAAAACAACTGTGCTTGTTAGTGAGGAGAGATCAATGATTAAGGAAAGGACGTTTGGCAAATAACAAATCAAAAAAGCAAGATATATTAATAATGCTCCGATTCCAAATTTTCTCCTACTTGCAGCTGCGGCGTTTCTCATTTCTGCTCCGCTATTGTGAGGTGTTATGACTTGTAGAGTAGCTTGAATTTGTTTCGCGTGATGTCGTACAACTTCATAAATCTTATAATTAAGGGCCGTCATAGTTAAGAGAAACAAGATGTAGATAACTACAAAAATTATGAAAATAATTTGTGCCGAGATCCACAGTCTCAAAAAAGACAAAACTGCGCTGAAAGCCCACTTTGAAATAACCGCAGCATAAACACGTTTGTAGGTCACAAGTTCCTGATATCTGAGGTGGAGGTAGATAGCCAGAAATCTATCCAAACTTAAAAGGGTTACTCCGAAGAACGAAGCAAAACAAAACAGATTAAACGTAAAACTAAAGAATTTGACAGTTATGTTATAAGCTGGATTGTTTTCAGTTTTTTGCTCCATTATCATGATGAAAGACACAACACGCGAAGGCAGCACCATCAAACCAACACCGAGATCAGAAACAGCCAGGCTTACGAGCACAGTTTTTAAAGTTGTTGGTAGTGATGAGAGTTTTGTTAAAGCGTAGATCGTTAAACAGTTTAGCATGACAGCGGTGTAAGATAAAAAAGCGTTCAAAACGCAAGCAGCGATGTATGACGAAGTATTGTCTTCATTTTCCATTGTAGATTTTTCAGTTTAAGAACAATAAAGGAAAAACGCCGAGAAGACTGTTAGCCTCAAAAAGCGAAAGGTTTGATCAACGGGCTGCACCGTTTCTGCAATTGAAGAACGAACAGCAAAGGCCACAAATGTCAATCCAGTGTTTTTAAAACGTTGGAGGTTGAGGAACTCCTTGACTTGAACCGGAACTCTATGCCTCGTATTTCACTAAATTTCAATATGAGTAAACCTATCGAACATCCCATTTTTATATTGCTGTCTCTACCAGAGGGCAAGAGTGTCGAATTCCTGTTATGATTGGTCAATAACCTGCCATCTTGACCTCGCACGCTTGGTAAATAACTCATAAAAATGGGCTCAAATTAATTTATTCGGTTCAATTTTGACCGTTGGTCATTTCAAAAGCTTAGATTAGTAATGGTAACAGGACTGAGTGGAGTCCAATTCGGTCTGTAATCATAACTAAAAAAAAAAATTCTCAAATCTGATTGGCTATCAACTGCCCTGATTTCAGTCTTAATAGCTAAGGACAGTTTAATAGGACAGTACGAGACATCACGCGTGCGCTTAAATGGCTTTTTTTTCACAGCTGACAAATTGAAAAAGACCTTGAAATTTCTTGTGCTTTGATTTAAAAAAAGAGCCTTATATATCACCAATTTTGTTAAAGTTATGAGTAACTGGTAACAGAACTTCGTGTCATCCAATTCGGTCTGTAATCATACTCGTGATTAATCAAATCGGACTCCCGCGGATTTTGTAAATCACTCGTATGATTACAGACCGAATTGGACTCCACTCAGTCCTGTTACCATTACTAAATCATAACTATAACAAAATTCTCAAATCTGATTGGTTATCAACTGCCCCGATTTAATAGGACAGTACGCGTCATGCCTAAGTAATTGGGCAGTACGCGCCATCAGGCGCGCGCTTGAAGGCTTTTTTTTTTTCACTGCTAATAAAGAAAAATCTTGGAATTTCTTCTGTTTTGATTTTAAAAAGAGCCTTATATATCACAATTTTTGTTAAAGTTATAATAAATTATTTTAGTAACAGAACTTCGTGTCTTCCAATTCGGTCATGCCATGTAATCTTACTCGTAATTAAACAAATCGGACTCCTGCTAAGCGGTCGTCCGATTTTGTTAATCACACGTAATTATAGATTTAGCCAGGACTAAAAGCGAAGCTCTCTTTAATATTTATAGTTTCCTGAAAGAAAATATAAAATTGAGCAATTTTATAAAGACAGGGTGAAAATAACGACAACGGCAAAAAACAATAACAATAAACCTAATAAGCAAAAAAAACAACCTTGCACGTGCAGCACACTTTTTTCTAATTAGCTAAAAAACAACTTTGCACGTGCAGCACACTTTTTTCTAATTAGCTAAAAAACAACTTTGCACGTGCAGCAGACATTTTTTGTACATTTCCTTGCCGTTCCTTTGCACGACTCAAACGTGAAACTTCTTTTAACTTCCTATTTACACGTTATATGGAGGAAATGCTTAAGTTCCTGTTCACTCTGCTTTTCACGGCCGCTCAATTTCACTTTGGTAGCAGCTAGCGTTTCTCGTTTTCTAACCGCCGCTATATAATTTTCAGGTTTTTCTTCCAACGAAATTGGTCTCCGTTGTTATTTATATCTCCCTTTAGCTCTTTCCATTTTATCTAAGTCAATGTAGACATTAAAATTAAGTGGAAAGAAAGACTCGCTTTTTTTGTTTTTTTTTCTCTCTTTCTTAAAGTCCGGGCGGCCATCTGATTTACCGCCGACACGAGTGAGTTGCTTGAAATGCAAAATTTCACCTCAGCTATAACATACGCCTCCCCCGACGGGCTGACGTCTGACTCCCTTCCCCTTCCCCCAGCGTCTGTACGGACGGGAGCTCGTACGCTGACGTCTCATAACCAAATTTTCTCGGATGGATAGATTACCAAATTTTGTTAGCTAGGGTGCGCCGCTATGATTAAAACGTAAATTAACGAGCCGGAGACTTTAAGTCCATTTATAAGCCCTTCTCTTAAAAAGACAGACAAGGATAGCTATATCACATCTTTAAAACACACCTGAAAACAGAGCCAAACCGTTCTTTTTTTATTATATCCTTTACTTTCCTTAGACTACCCCCAATGCAACAATTTCTCTACATCAAAATAGTCACTAGGAATCGGTAGCAAATGAAAGAAGGCCGTTTTTACAGATCCTCGCAGCAAACAAAATTCATGAGTTATGGTTTCTTCACTTTATCTACAGCAGACAAAACATAACGTTACAACAACAGCTCACAAGGCAATTGCTAAAGGAATCAAGTAGAAAGCTCACGACGGAGTAAACATATCGAGTTCAAATACTTTTCGAAAAAACATGTGTTTGTATATTCGACAGCCTCCAGTTTAATTCAGCCTGAATGTCTTAAAGTCGACATAACAAATTAACAGGTTTTTCTATTAAATGACTAATTGTAGCGTAGCCTTGCGGCGGTTTTAATGTTTTGTTTTGCGCTACTTTGTGAATCGCTTTGTTCAATTACCAGCTGTTTTGTTTTTAGGGATATTTCGACGAGTTTTACTTCATTTTAATTGGTCTTAATTGCTTCAAATAACAAATAATGCCTTTAGCACCTGTCCTTTAGGTTCCTTGCCCACATTTAATGGGTTTTCATTAAGACTCCTTGTTTTGCTGTCAAACAAAAAAAGGGTATCGAAAGCTCCGCATCCATGGTAATGTTTTCTTATCGTTTTGTACCGTCTACACACCGAAACACGTGTCTAGCGATATGCTTTTAGGCTATTCTCGGATGGGTCCGATAAGTAATTTCTGGTTTCAGAGACTTTCGCGGCTAAAAATGTTTTTTCATTATTATTTTCCATTATTTGTGAGGCCAATTTATTTAGTTTTTAAAATACTTGTTGTTATGGTAACCACTTTATACGATGATACAGTAACACTAGTCCAAGCCATTCCAATTTTCCTCTCGGGATTATTTGCGGTCCATTTTCTAAATCATTTGCGGTGTGGGGATCATTTACGACACTAGTGTGCTCGCTTTAGTAGCGCAAGCGATACTTCCGTCTATTCTCACGATTCACTAGCTTGTAAACATATCATTTATGAGTGGCTATAATGTGGCGTTTCCAAAACCTTCGGTTTTGCCCCTCCACATAGCCTCATCCCAATTTTGGGGACTCTAGTTTGGAGAACGCCCTCGAAAACCTCAATTATCGCTTTGGTGTCGAAACTAGACAAAAACACGCAAAACTATAAGCGTTTACAAACGGCCCCACACTTGAAAAGTTTATTTCCACTGACGCTTTTTCGGCTACGCACGTTAACCCACGTAAATTCTAATCACGTAAAATAAAATAGAGGAAGGATAAAAAGTGCTGAGTTTAAACGAGAAGTTGAGCGCGGTTCAACTTTTTACGCTTACATTGCCTCTATTTTATTTGCGAACGAAAATTTTACTCACGTACGCACGTAAAAATTACGCGACACTGGAAA
Organism: Porites lutea; assembly: GCF_958299795.1. Lineage (NCBI taxonomy): Eukaryota > Metazoa > Cnidaria > Anthozoa > Scleractinia > Poritidae > Porites > Porites lutea. Next base: position 12,715,474 of record NC_133208.1, on the reverse strand, counting down.
TCAACCTTAAGTGTGGACGAAGTCTTAGCGCTCATGTATAATTTAAACACGGCGAAAAGTACTATATTATTCCTGCATATCATTGTTGTGGATTAAGGACACCCCGGCGTAGACAAGGAACGACACGGAGTGTCTTTTGAAGGAGAGCGAACACAGATCTCTCGGGAGGCCGGAAGGGGGGGGGGGAACTGGGCCGTGAAATATGGCGGACTCTCTTACTCTTTACTGACTGCGAATGAGGGGCTGTTTAACGCAAAAGTGGTTTAAATACTGATGCAAAACCAATCAGGGGATAGCTTGGGGTATACATTCCCTTTTACCTTGATATACATGGAACTAATGACTTGCATAATAAAGTATGTTTACTAGTCTTACCGAACTGCAAAATCAGATGCTCCATATTTCTTTCTTACTAAAAGTGAATACAGCTATTTCGAGAAAAATTGTCGAAAAAATTGCACGCGACAATTCCGAAAGGTATTGCGGGTGGTTTTGAGTTCACCGTTTTTCAAAGAAATTTGTATGTTTGCGAGTGCTGAAGGAAAGCAATAAAAGTAAGTTCGACAGCTGCAATGTCGGCAACAGTGTATTGAACATATCCCATATTACCTTTCGAGAATGTCGCGTGCGCTTAAAACAGCTGTATACAGGGGGGGTGGGGGGAGCTACTTCCCATACATACTCTTAAATGAATCCAAACGATATTCTCAAAGGTTGCAAAGGGATCATCATGGGTCTTGCCAGCCGATTTGAGTACTGATCATGCGCATTACGCCAAAAACAAAAGATCAACGGTTTTTGAGAAGGAGCAAAAACATGGCGGTCGAAGGCGGGACTGTTTCTCAGTATTGTATTTATTGATTTTATCAATGTCGCTTTTCAGTGTGTGGTTTCTCTAATCTTTCGATGTCCTCGAGCGGTGAAACGTGTCCAGCACGCGTTGGTTTAAGAATTTACACGGCTGCAGTGACTCTCGCTTGCGTTGTGCAATTTCAGTACCAAAGGACAAATGCGATATGCGAAAAAAGCAAAGAGGAAACAAGACGCCTTATCCTCAAAAAGCAACGATTTCGGATTTAATAAATATGATACATCTCTACAGAAAAACGACACGTCATGTAGCGTTCATTCATTCATGTTCCTTTGAGAGTTCTGCTTGAAGTATTCTTGTTGGAGGTATCTCCAGTTCTTGGTTTACCTAAAAGTAGTAATACAAATCTAGTCACTTCCATCATAGTGACTTAGCTGCTTACAGTTTGGCATAGCAATTTTCCATTGGTAAGACTAATGCTTGAAATAAAGAAAACACAACAGACGTAACCAATGTAAGTGTGAGTGGGTGTGAGTGGGATTTAAGAACAGCTAAGGAAACGTGTGTGATTGGTTTAGCCTTAGATAATGGCGCTCAAGTAAAGCCGTCTATTTGCTCCTCAAGGAAAATCGCTTTTTGTTTTAGAGAAAACTACGTCAAGTAAAAAAACATGTTCCTCATATCCGGATCTAATATTGCTGTCGTTTTTCCCCCAAAGAGGGCGTCTAATGAATGTTGAGGATATGCCTTGGACAAGACGCCCACATAAACTAAGGCCAGTTTAGGGGCAGAGGAGCTCTTCTGGTTTAGAATTTAGAATTTAACTCGGCGATAACCGAATCCACAACGGAAACAAGCAACTTCTTGGAAACACATATGTTGGCTAAGGTTTGCGCGTGGAGTCGCTAGGCTTTAAAAACATGTAAACGTCAAAAATTACTGAAATGTGATTTTTTACAGTCAAACCTCCGCTAATGGCCACCTCTCTTCAACGTCCACTTCTTTTTGTCCTGGCGGACAGTCTATTTGTTGACTCTACTAAGTTTAAACCTCTCTACAACGGCAGAATAACCTCTTAACAACGGCCAGTGTTTTCAGCGACTGACAAAAAAAGTCCTAACTGGTCACAAAACACTCCTACCTCCCCATAACGGCCACCTCTCCACAACGGCCACTTTCTTTTGTCCCCAAGGTGGCTGTTGTGCAGAGGTTTGACTATAAAAACTAAGACGATACTAGGATAATGCTCAGTACTGCTTACCCTAGAGTTCACATACTGATGGAGTAACATCCTTAGCTCAGCGTTCTGAAGGAACAAAAAGGAAAACATTTGTTAACGAGGCTATGTCTAGTCTGCTACACAGCCGTTTTTAGTGTCGTCACGCAACGCTCCTCCCCACAAGCGAGGGACAGGAGTGTTGCGTGACACGCTATTTGCTATCCTTCCACCCTAAAACGTGTCTTTCGCATAAACTGAATTTCAAAAATAATGGTCGCGTTTTGTTATTTAAGAATTTATTCAGGTATTGAAACTGCTTCCTGTCGTTTGTTACAACGCATGGCAAGGATGGACATGGATTGAAACTTAAAAAGGAAGCAAGGTAAAGACAAAAAAAAGAATAGAATCCTGGATTAGCACTAATCTGCTTTCCAGGAACCGGGCCCTGGGTGAACAGAGACAAAGTGGGGTAAAGTTTCTTGTCGAAGGAAACAACGCGACGGGCGAGGCTTGAACCCCGGACCTCTAGATCCGGAATTCGAGGTGTTACGATCGTTCGGCCATACACGCCTCCATTACGTTTTTAGCCTCCCCCGCAGACGTTCTTCGGGATTCGTCACGCGTTCCTGCCCCAGTGGGGCAGGAACGTGTAACGAACCCCTAAGAACGTCTGCGTGGGAGGCTATTACGTTGTTATTTTTGCATTATTTTACGAATTTTGGATTATACCACTGTCCTCACCTGTTGTCTGAGGGCATCTGTTTCTTGTATCAGTGATGCCCTTTCTGTTAACACTGCCAGATATTTCTCAAACCCATCTAGCAAAGCTGTCCATACTCGCTCTTTCTTCACGTCGATTACCGAGGACATCTTTAGCCAAAAGCTTTCGTCAAGTCTGTAGAAATAATCAGAATGATTTAAACAAGTTCATTTCTCATTTTAAAATGTCACGAAATGAGCAACACTAAAATGCCGCCTAGATATTATGCAAACTAAGGTTAAGGATTTAAATTGCCGGTGAGGGGAAATCTCTATTTCTTATAATCTCGTTGGCTTCTCGGAGATTTCCCTGCCACAGTCAACTTCCCAGCTGTTAATCTATTTGATATGCTTTTCCCGATACTTACTGTAATTATTTTGCGTGGCAAAAATAATAAAATAAAATAAATAACCTTGATATTATTGGATTTTTTAGTAGATTATTATTATTATTATTGTTATTATTATTATTATTATTATTATTATTATTATTATCAGTTTGAATTTATTTATCAGTTTGAATTATTTTTAGATAGTTTTATTTTTTTATTAACTTTTTGATGCTTTTTATAATTGTTATTAGTAGTTTTTAGATAGTCATTTTACGACAATTCTCTTTCGTACACAAGAAGAATGTACATAGGGTATATATTTTAAAAATAAAATAAAATAAATAAATAAATAAATTATTATTATCATCACCATCATTATTATAATAGCCAAATCAAGAATAAAGGTATACGTACGTTGTAATTCTTCCAACTTCAGTCCCAAGCTTTATACTTTGACGCTTAGTCTCCCTTGAAAGAAAACAAAAAAGATGCGGTGACGAATCTGTGTTTTTCAAAGTGGAAAAATTAGGATTTTGTCCAACTGAAATAACGACACTTACTTTTGGGGCTGGCGGTTTTCTTGCACAAATTGCCTTAATGATTTAACAACTTCGTTCGGGTGAATAAGTTGTGTCATTTCTGTAAAAGAATTAAGAAAATAAAACATTCTTATTTTACTTCACGGAACAGACCCAGAAAGTGGTGTAGAAACATTTCAACATACCTTAAAACCACCAGATGTATTAGCCTGTAGTGCAGGCGTTTTATTTTCCATGTAAGCGTACATAAAGTATAGTGTATTGCCTTATTTGGGTGGGCCGGAAGCTCTAAGAACGGCTCACAGGATTGGTTTAGAAAACAATAAATAGCCCTAACCAAAACAAAACTAACAATGAACCCCAACTCTGAAACAACAGAGCTTCGGGCCAACAAGAACCTATCAAATTAGAGGCTCTAAAGAGGTTCTGGCCAACAGCCTTATTTGGCAAATGCCATCAGTCGGTGGGTATATAGCCTGAGAAGTTGGCGGTTTAGAGGAGTGCAGATTAACTTCTGAGCGTTGTACTGTTTTGGCGGCGGAGCCGCGAGAAGATTGGGATCAAGTTAACTCGTAAGAAATTATCCCCGAGCATAGACTGTTCACAGTTCCCCATTTTTTCGTAAAATCGTCAGGATCAAGAGCTTACCTGTTTTGGAAGCCATCTTTCACATGTACCGAGGGGGCGAGCATCGGGGTTTAACCGTCTCCATTAAGTAAATTTGACACTCATCCAAGATGGCCGCCCATAACGCAAAGCGCTCGATCTCGACGATCTTACGGAAAAATAGGGGACTGTGATTAAACTACCCCGCGCATAACAATCCCGCTAGCTATGCAGCCCAGGACAGAATAGGGCTGTAAAAAAAACGCCCTCTTCAACTCTGACCATAACCTGAGTGGATGATAGTACTCGCGTGCAACCAAAAACGTCCGATGCAGTTTGGTAACGTATATTTCACCACATACCACATAGAACTTACTTTGACAAAATGAAAGGAGGCAGTTTTAGAACATTGTCTGTTATGCCGAATCCCAAACATTTTTTAAACGGTGCTCAACGGTGGCCTGACAGAGTTCGAGTCCACGGAAAATAGGGAGTCACTCAATCTAGCCTGTGCGCAAAATAATCTTTATATTTTTGTATTTTGCTGAAAAGGTAGAAAACGCAAAACAACAACGGCAACAAAAAAAGCCAAGTTTGTGAACAGGCTAGTTATAGTCGTCAACTTCACAATTGATTGCTTCCTCGTACCTTATCAAAATATTGTAATAAATGCTAAATTTACTTGCTGAATCAGATTCTGAATCGAAATAATTTGCCTTCAGAATCTTATTTATCAGGCTAATGTAGGCTAGTTTGTGAAAAGGCTTGTTACCTTGTAACCTCGTTGGTTTTCAAAATATTGTAATAAATGCTAAATTTTCTAGCAAATCAGATGCTGAATTGAAAAAAATTTCTTTCAGAATCTGATTCATCAAGCTAATGTAGTTCAGTGTTATAATCGTCTACTTTACAATTTATTGCTTCCTCGTAGCTTTTCAAAACATTGTAATAAATGCTAAATTGTCCTGTTAAATCAGATCCTGAATTAAAATAATTTCATTCAGAATTTGATTCATCAAGCAAATGAAGGTCAGTGACTTCAATGACTCTTTTTATACCACTGAATGGCTTTTATCTGTAACCTCGTTGCTAACATTTCCATATGCTGGGAATTCAAGTTATTTCTGCGCTACTTAATTTCCCAATTCTAATTCTGTCTCCTCCTCCTCAGGCCCTTCGAATTTCACTCGGAGGCGAGTGGGAAACTCAAGTGACTGGTAACGAAACGCAAGGGACAATGGGAAGGAGAAGGAAGAGAGGCTACTACTTCCCACCTTCCCTTGCGCCCAAATTTTCATCGAGAGAGAGAGAGAGACGTCTGGGTACGAGGCAGGTTCCCGGCACTGTCGCTTAATAGGGGGCTTAAGCAACGACGACGGTGACGGAAACGAGAACGTCGAAAAAGCAATTGGTTTACTGAGACTAGCTAAACAACATCCTTGTACGTGCATCAAGCTTTTTGGTACATTTCTTTGCCGTTGCTGCACGAGTACGGCGTAAAATGGCTAATTTCACGTTTTGTGGAGGACGTGACGTGACTTTCTTTTCCTTTTTTCTGAACTTTCAGACAGTCTTTCTGAATTGAACTCCAGAAAAATTTGCCAACATTTGACGAATTGAGGGAGATGGAATAAGAGCGAAGAATTTTGAAGCAGGGCGAATTTACTTTTTAAGTGACGTTTTCGTCGCCGTTGCCGTCGCCGTCGCCGTCGCCGTCGCCGTCGTTGTTGGTTAAAGCTCTCCAATGTTAAAGGAAATCCGTGGACACGTTACCTGACAAATGAGCTTTGACTGATGATGAATCACTGGCTTTGTCATCTACGCTGTAAACAACAGAACCTTCGTCATCTTTCTTCTCTGCCTCATCCATCCCGACAGCTTTTTCCTCCAAACTTCCTTTCTCTCCTTCCACGTCTTCCTTCTTCACATCTTTCTCGGCTCCTTGCGCCGCCTGCTCTCCGTCCACAAGCCCGGGAACTCTGTTTAGGAAGTAGCTGGACAGTAGATAGATGTCGTCCTCTGTATCTACACCCATGGCCTTCATTAGACAGGAAGGGTCACTATAAGATTCTGGAAAACTACATACCTATCCATCTCCCAACCCAAAATTTTCCCTTAAGTCAGAGGCCCAAATGTATGGTTAGGGGCTCCTGGTGAAATTTAGCTTGCGTGGCTGGCAGTTTTATTTGGCGAGTGTTGCAAATGAGTGAACCCGCGAGACAAAAAAGAGGAGTCTGCAAGAAAAATGAAAACCGTCCTTTCCGCTTCTCACGGCTTCGCCACTCGCAATAACAATATATAAAAGAACAATATATATATATATATATATATATATATATATATATATATATATATATATATAAAACATGCAAAACAGTATGAAAAAAATGAAGGCTACAACACAGTGTGCTACCATGCCATTCAACTTTGACACAACATGTTGAGCGCATAACACCATAATGAATGAGAAATTGTATATTGGGGGTGTGTGGGTGGGTCGTGGGTCTGGCAGAAGAATCTAAAAATTCCAGACTCCGTAACAACTTTCTTACCGCAAAGATGGCGTCAAGCTTCATTAGCGACTGCTCATCTCTTTCAAGAGGTGCAAGAAGTTTGGTTAGTTTGGACTCCACAAGAAATCCCTGTAAAAAGAATGACAGTATTAAACAGTATTTTAAGCCCTCATACTTATGTTCTTCGCGTTTTACTGTGCAGTCCTTTCCTATTTTTCGGTGGAATGACCTTTAAAATTTTGCATCCGGAAGCTGCTAAGCGGTACTTTTCGGGGGGAGGGGAGGGGTGGCGTGCGAAGGTTTTTCCAAAGAAGACTTTTCAGGAACATGCTCCTGATAATTAATTATCTGTGCACGGAAAACTAGCGTCTTTAAACGTCACCCCGTGTGAGGGAATACGAATTCCGGAACCCAGAAAATGTTGGCTTGTGAAATCTGGAATCCAGTAGCTGGAATCCGGAATCCAGGGCGTGGAATCCAGAATCCAAGACTGTCTTGGATTCCCTTACACGGCGCGATTAACAGGCAGTCTTATTCTTAACATGGGTTTAGGACATGCTAAGAAATTCAAAGAAACCCCCTCACACGATCATAAATACCCTGTTTCATGACTGAACGGCTCAAGAAGACATACCCGATTGAATGGTGCGTAACTACGTAAGTTCTTTTTAAGACGGACACCCGTTGGCTGACCAGCATAGTAGAAAATCAAAGAAAATGGCTGAAAAAAGGTACGGGCCGACTCCATGTGTCCGTATAAAGGTGGGGTTTGCCTTACAGAGAATCGAAGGAAATGACCGAAAAACGTGAAGGACCCTTTCTAGGTGACCGTTTTAGGTTTTTGTCTGCCTTGTAGCAAATCAAAGAAAATGGCTGAAAAACTACAGGGACCAACTCTAGGTGTCCGTTCTAGGGAAGAATGAGGGAATGACAGCAGTTTCAGAAAACTTAGCTCCACCAGGGAGGGTGGGGCGATGTCCCTCACCCCACTTGTGGATTCTGTGCGTATATACTCACTGCCTCATCGCAGATCAGCTCTAGTATAGCCTTGATCGTTTTGGATGACAACCTTTTTCCCTGACCGATCTGTCCATCTTGTTGAAATTCTCTAACGCCTGAGCCTTGTTCTAGATCATCCTCTCCTTCATCTGTTCCAGCTATAACACAAACATGTCAAGTGGAAAAGTAAAATTAAAATGTTTGTCAAACCATTTTACATCATACGCTCACTCTAGTTAACACAACGATGGCTGTGTACAACGATGATGATGATGATGATGATGTTGATGATGATGATGATGTTGATGATGATGTTGATGATGATGATGATGTTGATGTTGTTGATAATGATGTTGATGATGATGATGATGTTGATGTTGATGATGATGATGATGTTGATGATGATGATGATGTTGATGATGATGTTGATGATGATGATGATGTTGATGATGTTGATGATGATGATGATGTTGATGTTGTTGATAATGATGTTGATGATGATGATGATGTTGATGTTGATGATGATGATGATGATGATGTTGATGATGATGATGATGTTGATGATGATGATGATGTTGATGTTGTTGATAATGATGTTGATGATGATGATGATGTTGATGTTGATGATGATGATGATGATGATGATGTTGATGATGATGATGATGATGATGATGATGATGATGATGATGATGTTGATGTTGTTGATAATGATGATGATGAAGTCTTTATTGCAAAATAACACCCACAAGCATACGTGCGAGTTTAAAAATTTATATCAGAATAATGTATACTAAAATACAAGATGTAAACTGAAAAGCTAAATAACAATAAAACGACATCTATTAATAAAACTGATTGCTTGAACCTTTCAGTCCTAACAAGCGGCAAAACTTATACTAATCATGACTCCTGTCTCTTAGTTTCCGCGAACGCTTCATGGGGAGAAGATCATTTAAACAGTGATTGTCAGTGGTCACCTTGTTCCAAAAATCCAAATCCATTTGTCGTATCAAATCAGTTATAGGAGTGAACTTAGCAGTATAGCCATGTTCGACTGCACGCTTACAAAACCTATCTATAGTATCTGAGAAAGGTATTTATTATTTTGCCCAAAATCAAGTCCAAATATTGTCCGTCCCAAATAAAACGTACGAAATTAAACTGCCGGATTTTTGGAGAGTTAAAGTGAGAGTAAAATAGACCTATAATATCAATACTGATGTGACCTGAGTTTCCGACTGCAAGTAGATGTTAGAATAACAATTATAAAAGGAGCAGTAAAGGGTCACCTACGCGATCTTGGGGGTAGCAATGAAAATTAACGTGTATTAAAAGTTTCGTTACTTAAAAAGAGGCAAAAACCGCAAATGGTCCTACAGAGTTGGTGATAAATTGCAAAATTTCCTGCTTTCGATGTGTGTACAAACCCATAAAAATTTATGGCCAATTCAAAATCCGAGATTTCTACAACCAAATCGAACAAACCATGCAGCATTTTATTCGCTTCTTCAACGGCTAGTTTCGTCAATGCTATCAAAAGTCAAAATTTAAGTGGCGAGAGGTAAAATAGCGCGATAAAACACACATACAAGTATAAAAGCAAAACTGTTGGAGTGCTGTACAACAGGTCAATAAGAGCTAGTATCACTCGCAACAGGTTAATAAGAGCTGGTATCTCTAGCAACAGGTCAATAAGAGCTGATATCATCTAACCTCCTGACATGATCTCATGCGCCATCTGAGTAGCTGACATTTGTTTCCTTTTGGGTCCAGCAGTTGACTCCACTGGCCTGTTCATAAAATCTCTGTAAAAGAAGTACTACATCACCGAAAAACAAGCAGCATTATCAAAGCAGACACTAAGCAGTCTTAGCGAGGTGGAAGTAACTCAAAAGTTGACATTACCACTGGGCTGATCCAGGTAAAATTGGCCGAGTTATATTACTTAGCACTTGCTCAAGCAATTTGGTTGAAGATCTTGCACAAACATTCAAAGATTAAATTTGACTTTCTCGCAGAAAGACCCACAATGAAGTTTAACCAAATTTTTTGACTGTAGTCTGCGTGGCAGGCGTTTGAAAGGGAAGGGAAAGGGAGTGTAGAAAGAAAAGCATCACCTCCAATGACACCCAATATTTCCTGAAGTTTCCACGCAAAATTACGCGAACTAATTGACTTTTCAGTTGCCTCCGCTGTGGGGAGGGGACTGAAGCAATACGACTTCCCTAAAAACGCCTGCGCGGGAGGCTACATCCGTTTAAACTGATCGGAGCTTATCTACTAACTTTCCTACGATTTTGCGGAAGTTGAGTTTTCCACATTTTATTCCCAAAATATTGCGATTTTTCTTTGCATTTGCTTTCGGTATGGAGACAAAACTTCCCTTAAAATTTTATAAAAGCACGGCGACTCCATGTCATCGGACTTCGATTAGACCCATCAGGGTAACTAACAGTTTCGAATTAGAAGAAAAAGCCACCTACACCTTCCAAGACGACCAAAGTTCCCCTAAGACATCCAAACAGATAAAAAGCTGGCCTTAACTTACAAGTCACGGAACTTAAATAGGTGATTTTGCTGCAATTGATGACATCGATGGAATGTAGTGAAAATGAGACACAGGCCATTAGATAGTACTTACAGATCCGGGGCTTCCCACGGCAACCCCAGCTGTTGCTCATGTATAATTCTATCCTCCTCTAAAACACTGTGTACCAGTTCCCTGACTTGCTCCTCATTCATGGCCCAGATGTCGTGGAACTTCTTTTGATCTGTCGTTTGGAAATGTCTGAAAAGGAAGGTCAAATAGTGGTACTGTCCTTTATTCCACAAATAGGGAAAGAGTATTGCTCATAGAAACCCAAAATTATAAACGTTAGCGGAGAATATTTTTCCCACCTCGACTTTTTCTGAAGTTCTCTAAACTGCTCAGTAATTCTCTTGTAATCATCTGTAAGAGCTTGGTTGTCTTCCCTACCAAAAAGCCAATGAACAGACACTTAGCCTTCTTAAACCCAAGTTTAAATTATACTTTCCCAAAAACCACTGACAAGTTGTTTCACAATTTTACCTATATTGCTTTTCTTGCTTGGCTAATTTCTGTTTTAAGTTATTAAGCACATCCTGGAGCCTGAAAGAAAAACCACAAAATTTATTATAACAATTGATGATTTGATGGAAGATCGTCTAATAACTTTAACTATCAGATACAGAGTGCACAGAGGGTCAGGACAGAGTGTAATATTCTAATATTATTAAAGAATGGAGACCTAGTGATCTTCCGCTTCTGCTGTGACTTTGTTATCGTGTTTTCTTCATCTCGTTTCTTCAGGACCTAAAACAAGTCAAATAATTTTTTTAGAAATGACTGTGAGTGAACTTGATTATGTGGGCCTGACCTTTTAGTTAAGGGCCATTGTGCAGTGTAAATTCTACCTTGTTCCAGGCGTTCAGATAGAAGAGTGCGGCAGTCAAATGGTGGGGACCGAGTTAAATCGTAAAAGGGGAGAAAAAAAGGAGGGGAGAATTGGGCGAGAGCAAGGGAACGCCTGTAAAAAAAATTCTTAACTTTGAGCACCCTGAGCCTCCCCTTTTCCTATTTCCCCCTCAATTTTTTCCGGCGCTCTACTATCTGAACGCCTGGAACAGGCTATGTAAATTGCAAAGATGTTGTCAGTGTCTGTCTCCAATTCACAGCTGAATTTTATTTATTTTTATTTATTTATTTTATTTATTTATTCCTCCAATTCCTAGCTGATACATAGTTATGTAAATATAACTGAGAAAAATAATATAGTAACAGATAAAGATTTACAATGGAAAAAAACGCGTAAAACAGAAATACAACACTCAAATTGAATTACATTGTATATTGGAAGGAGAGGAGAGGGGCACATCTAGATAAACTAATATTGTGCCCCTTAAAGTTATGTATAACAAAGGACTTAAGATTATTAATAAAAAAGTAAAGGAAAAATGACAACAAAAAACGCGGCCATCATGCTCGCTGACCGCTGACCAAATTCAGGCTTGTTACAGCCACGTAAGACGAAGATTTCCTCAACTTTTGATTATAATGTACTCTTGAAGATTAACATTCTAGAGAGTTTGCGTCCCAAAAAACTAGCAGACTTTCCTGTACGGTAGTCTGTAGTCCCCTAGGCAGCCATTTTTGGTGTTGTTGCATGACAACCCAGTAAATGACTGCAGAGGAGAGTTGTGATAGACAGACTTAAGACTTGTAGATTTTCTTACTGGGCATTACTACTCTTAAAGCTCACTTGCCCATGATGGGCAAGGCTCCAACTAAATCATTTGCAAAAACAAGCGAGCAAATTGGTCCTGGACAAGCCTTAATTCATTTTTTGTTATTGAGCTCTGCTATTTTAAAATGTGACATGATTGTAGGCTAGCAGCAAGCTAAGTCAAGTATCAACTACCAGTATTAAAGTCAGTTAGTAGTTGGAAAAGACTGCAAGATACGAGTGAAAGATAATGCCAGATCGGGAACTCCTAAGGTGGAGTAGCATACCATTTTTTGACAGCAGTACATGTGTATGTTGTAGTACCAAAGTGCAAATTGAACTACAACATGTACACTTTGGACTCACAGATCAGAATTGGAAGGCAGAATGACAGTTAACGCTATTCAACCAAATTAAATTAGATCACACTCTTTAAGCCAATAAACAGCATTTTCCTTAACATCAGAACAGCTTATAATGAGAAACAGGTTTTACATCATTTGACTGACCTGAAAGTTGTATTCAAGTTTTTCTTGGTTCAGCTGGTATGTGGCTTTCATCTGCTGAAGCTGCTGCTCCAAAATCTAAACACCAAGAAGGAAAATAAAACTCACCTTCACTCCTGAGTAGTCTAAATCTATTGAACAAAACTGTTTTTCTTTTGAACTGCCTGTGACACCAACTAAAAAACAAATTTCCCATGCATTCACCACCCTTTAAATTCACCATAATATTGCTTTATATCATTGTGTATATAAAATACATATGGCCATTCCAGTCCTAGCAGTATACGCAAGATGTTTGTCACAGGAACCTAGCTTAGTGGCCTTAGCTTCCATGAGTCTCCTGTAGCTCTGTGGTAGAGCATCCATCCTTGGAGACTCAGGGGCAGTTAGTCTAGTAGTAACCAGAAGGTCCTGTGCCCCCCTCCCACCGGTACTCAGATTTGTTTCTTCCAGGCTGCCTGTGTCACTGATGGAAAAAACAGCTTTCTATAATATGGATCATTACTTGACAAGTGTACCCACAAAATACTTAAATGGAAAGGACAGTAAGGAATGGACAGCAAGGTTGAGCTTTATTAAATAAATTAAATTGTTGAGAACCTCCCAAAATTAAACCTACGGGATACAAGGTAACCGCTACTTCTATTTTGTACAAAAACATAAACATTCATTGTGATGGAGATTTAAATGGCAAACACAGGAGACCCACCTGTACATCCGTCTCCAGTTTGATCTTCACCATGTTGTACTCCTCTGCATCTTGAACCCTCAAAGTCTGCAACTGATTTTCATGATCTTCAACTCTTTTACGGCGTGACTCCATATATTCTACCTACAATATTATACAAAGCAACGAATAGGTCAGCAGCCAGTTGCAAACCTTGGACAATGGCGTGTCTTGGATTTTGACGAAATTTTTCAAAAGAGTACCGGGCCTGTGGAACGTGAATTTCATGACTACAACAAGATTTCCTGTGATGGTGAGTACTGCTTTCTTTGTTTAAAAGCAATGGTTCTAAAGCTATGGATAAGATTTGTGCCTAAATTGGCTTCACCTCTTGTTAATGTAGTATGACGTGACATAAAATAATAATATTGCTACAGTGAAAGGAAAATAATATGACAATTGATGCACTCATACTCGCATTTTTAACTCATCATAACTAAAACTAAAAAAGTGGTGAATCAATAGTACACCAAAATTGTTTTGCAGCTCAGGGGTCACAGACGTTACTTTTTGGGCGAAGAAAAATTGAAGTATATAGGTAATAAAGTGTTGTTGAGGGGGGAAAAAAATGAAGACTGGAAATACTATACGTCTGCATTCTCGGGCAAACCTCTTCCTTGCAATCCAGCCCCTATGAATTTTTACCATTAATACAGTGTGACAGGTGCAGCCCAGATGACTGTATAGAGGCTCATGGCCGGATTGGAGTGATTGCCAACCAGCACGGGAGTGAAAGGAAATGTATAAGAACTCTCAACCAGTACCTCTTTGTCGCGTCTCTGCAGCATGGAAGTATCCCATTTCTTTCTGTTGTTATCAATCAATTCAGCCCTCTCAGTAACAAATGCTTTCTGCAATTTAAAATGCCTTCTTTGAATAAAACCATTTCCAATAACTTTGTTTCTACCAAGCCATAACAATTCTGTTCATGACACCAGTCAGTTACAATGAGACTACAGTTAATTATAATGTAGGTATGCAGTAGCCTAAGAAAAATTATTCTTTTATTAACCCTTTTTAAGTGTATACCATACCCAGTATTTTCTTTTTCATTTGAAGCCTACCGTTTTTTATACTTTTTTTTCTTATTCCTAGGTTTAAATTTTTCTTACTGATGGTATATTGATGGTCAAATCTGTTAAAAACAAACCTCAGTCTGTGTTAGTTCTTCCCTATAAGCTTTTGTTAGCTGTTTCATCTGTTCCTCCATCCTCTCTACCATGAGGTCAACATCTTCAGCCTGATTAACAAGCACAAAATTAATAAATGAACACTGCAACAATGAAATGAAAAAGTAATCACCCCTACAGTGATCTATACATTGATCAGAGAAATTGCAGTTGAGCCTATAAAAGAAATTTTTTTGACAAGGACAAATTAAATTACCCAAAATCAATCAATACAGCGCTAGCAAGGGCACTTTTATCGATAGATGTGCTAAGTTTGAAAGCGACAAGCTGAAAGCTAATGGAGATACATGTATTATCCTGCAAAGTGATGAACACTACGTGGAAATGTTTGTAACACTGTGAAGCAAGGTGCGGTACATGGTAATGCAATAGAAAATCAGGTACATGATAGCCTTGGATATGAAATCAAATAACATGGTTCGTACAACTTCAGACAAACAAATTTCAAGGACTTTTCAAGGACAAGTTACAGTTTTCAAGGACAAAGGTTTATTCAAAAAATCGGCATTCTTTATCCCCCTTTGGAACACCTTATTGGCTAAAAAACATCATGGAGTTATTTATGACTTTAACTTTTTCAGCGACAGTGTGGTTGATCACATTATTTAGTGCTGCTTTCTGCAACAACACTTTGCAAAATGACCAGGTTTGACTTGCAGTTGCATCTGAGGTACAGACATAGCATTTGAAACAGAGAAGAAACAAGGCAACAACAACAGCAACAACAGTAAAGAAACAGAAACAAAATATTGTTCAAGCACAAATATGTTTCATGTAGGTTCTATACATTTAGGCTCTTACACAAAGGATGAGCCAGATTTTCCTCAGCAAAATAATCTAATTTTTAAGAAAAGGGATGCCTGGCATAGACAAGGTAGTGAATTTCAAGGACTTTTCAAGACCTAATAAAGAAATCAAGTACTTTTCAAGGACCTTAACCAAATTCAAGGACTTTTCAAGACAACTACCACAATTCAAGACCTTTTCAAGATTGTATGAACCATGAATAAAGAAATGACCCCCATTGTGATAATAGTTTGGGAGAAAGAAAAATCACTGAAAACACTTCTTGAGGCTTGAACAGTCTTTGCCTTGCCAATCAGTCTTCCGTCATTGAAAATTTCTTCCAGGCCTACATTGTATATATCGAAGGAAGGATCATTTCTTAAACCTTATTCCAAATCTTTACATCATGGGTGATTCACCATGCATTTATTCCCAGTAAGATAAATTATATGTACTTACAGTGCTCTTAGAGAAACAAACAAGGAAACCACAATTTTTTTCTTGGTGTTTTAAAGAATAAAACTTACAGCCTTCTTTAAGTCTTTAACATACTGGTCATCTTTGGACTTGAGTTCCTAGAAAAAATGTATAACAATATAAGAGAATTTTTACTTTAAGGATATATTTAACTCTTGGGTTGGGAGTGGGGCACAGACTTTATAGCTTGTATTATTACAGTGCCAGATCCAGACCTTGAGATAAGGAGGGGGGGCGGTCATCCAGACCCTTAGATGAGGGAGCAGGGGCTGATCTCCAAAAAAAAATTTTTTGGCCCTTTGGGCCTCAGTTTGGTCTAAAATGGGGGAGGGGGGGGGGGGCTGGGCCCCTCCCCTGGATCCGCCACTGTATTATATAGTGATATGCTGTTGGAAGGGATGCATTTTTGCCCTTGCTTCCCTAAACAGAGTATCTTACAAAGGAGAAGTGGAACTGTGTAGTATTTTTTTCAAGGCTCCATTTTTGATCAGTGACATTTCTTTATGAATCAAGTCTCAATAAAGTTTTTTATAGCCTACAGGTTGTAACCAACTTTATCAACAATATTATTATTTAAATGGATAACTAATAAATTAGAAACAAGCTCACAAACCTGCTGGAAATCATGGATGAGCTTGTTCTTTTCATCTATCATGCTATCGCACGCACCTTTTTGTTCCACCAGCATCTACAAGGTACACGTATGAATAAGTGCACCAATCAAAAAAACACCATTCTACACTCTTAGCCCTTTCAATGGTCAAATCAAGATACTGCAATTCTGCTGTTGCTAAATTCATTGTGATTGATACTCACTCCATTTAAGTCCTGTGGTATTTCTTTAGAAAGAGCATATTCCCATTTTTTGGTAACCTGGTAACAGGAGATGACGTAAAACAGTCAGCATGGCAATACACAGCACACAATCACCAGATTTTTGGAACCTTACAACTAAAATTCTAACAAATCAGTGAATCAAAAAGACATTCATTTTTAAATAATTATTCAGCACATAAAGGCTAATAACAAGCTACATGTATAAGTGCACCTTCATAATGTGTTTGTAGAGCTGAGGGTGCAAAAATTCAGTTAGAGACGAAAGAGGTGAAAGTGGCAACTGCCACCTTGTGTTTAGAAATCCTCAGGAAACTACTTAAAAAAACACAAAACATTTTATGTAACAAGACTAAAAAGACTAAAACAAAACAAGAACTTACCTCCTCAAATTTTTCTGTAGCAGATTTTGCCTCTGCTTCCAGTTTCTCATTCCTTAAAAATAAGGAAAAAATAATAACAAAAAATCATTACAATATTGCTTCTATCATCAATTCCTGAAGAAATATATGAAGTCTAATAGAGTTGCAAGTTAAGTTATAAAAATAGTTGTACCACAGGGGTCAATTCTAAATAATTTTTTGTGAAACAATCGAGTAACCTTTGTCTCCGTTGTTCTTCCTCTTCCAATCTCCTCATAGATTCCCTTGCATCAGCTGCAACATGTACATTGGTCACTAGTTCTGTGCCATCAGATTTGAGCTTGACCAAACGCTACAACCAGGAAGTCAAAAAACCATTATCATAATGTAACTAATAATTACCTGTATAACCCAACTTCTTTGAATACTCACTGATGCTGTCAGAAGTCTTAGTACTTTTGCTTGAATTTGCATTTCACATGTTTCAACTCACTGAGACAAAACAAGTGCCAACACCCACCAGTGCCATCAGTTTGCACTTTATTTGCGAACTGATTAAAGCCATAAAATAAGCATCTTCAAGGAATACACTCTTGTCTGTCCCCTGTGGAAATTCCAGATGTAATCCCTCATGCCTTCGAATTCCAATTCTAAGTATCTCCTGCCCCACACCTTCGAATTTCAAGTTCAACCCCCCTCCCCCCAACACTGCCCTTGGAATTACAAAAAGCCATCCGTGGTATGGTAAGGATAGTTTTTGGAATCACCCATTTAGCTGTGGTAATTCACACATTTTTTAGCTTTATTTTCTTTTTTGCTATTGCTTCATTGGCACGAAACAGCTCAAACCCGTATCACTCCTTCAAATCAAGTACAATCAAATAATATTGACTTCACCTGAGTTGGAGAAGCGATACAGAGCTGTCACTGAGATTTCTAGTTGCTCGATATATGCAATTTAATAGTCAGGCAGGATCAAAAATCAAACAGCCGCAATAAAAGTTCTTATTGTTCTGTTTTCCTCTTGTTTCCTTTGAAACTTGCTGGGGAAATCCTTGGCCCCAACCTTTCGTGAGAGCTCTGACAAAAGTTACGCTTAAAACCATCTGCTTATAAGTCTTTAAATTGTTGCTTTGAAAAACGTTTATAAAAATTTTGTCACAATGCTGTTAAGAGTCTCACATTGTGATGGAGCAAATCCTCAGTTGTGGGAGAGATAAATAAAAACTGCACTAAAATCAAATCACCATTAGATCTTACAACAAAAAGCATTTTCCAAAGAAAAAGTCATCACATACGTTAACATACTCTCACGAATCACTCAGTAGCCCGAGTATCAGCAATTGGCGACAAAATTGTTGAGACATTGTACTCAAATAGGGTAACTTCTGAAGCATAAGAATCCACACCCCTCCCCTGTCCCCTCCATTCAAAGTTGGAATGTTTCTTGTTTTCTAAAGGTAGCTCGAACAGTGGCACAACATTGCATGGAGGGGATGGGAGAGGAAACATTATCTTTTCCCTTTTTGAAGTCCGGAAAACGTCAAAAAGTCAATTTAGGTCAAAGTGTCTCAACTCATTTTGTTGCCGATTGAGGTCTCCCTTAGGGCTTAGGGGAGAGGAGATTTTAGACGAGGGATGGGGAGGTAGGGGAGGGAAGAAAGAGGAGAGGTTTCTCTCTCTTGGCTGTTCACTTCACTCTTACTCCTTTTCCTCCAGAAATGCCTGGTACTTAAAAAAATCACTCAGTTCTGGTTCAGAGGCCGTACTTTATGCGTGCCGAACCTAACTGAATAAGTTTGACATGGAGCGACACTGGTGCAACATCTTATTCAGATGGTGCACCGTGTGTCAAGCCTACGTTAAGTTCGACAAAAGTTCAACAAACTCTGGGGAACTTAACGCTTTTCCGCACCAAACTAAAACTGCCGTACCAAATTGATTCAGACCGACGCCGCTCTTTTGCCGTACTTAATTCATCAGTTAGGCTCCGCACATGCACATGAGTGGAGTGGCATCTCAACCGGGCCTTAATGAAATGTTTATGTTCATCAGTATGAGGATTTCCTTGTCTTTTGAGTCATTTTAACGATAAAAGTATTACAAATAAATACACTATTCATGTCAGTCACCTGCCGGCTATCTTCCATTTGTTTTCGACTTTTGAGTGCATCTTTTTCCGAGTCCACGGGCTTCTTTTTTGCGGCATCTTCCCCACTTGCTTCTCTAGACGTTAAAATTACATTAACTAACTTAACAATGGTACGTAATACACATAAAATACAAGTTTAACGGACAAATAAGATAAACTCAAGGCAACCTTTTCGCAGCTTCCAATCGTCTCTGTATTCGTATTCTTCGGGCTGCTATACGTTCCTCGGCAATTGCGGAGTCTACAGATGGGCCTTCGTCCTCCTCTTCTTCATGCGGGTTCATGTTTTTAATTATAAAGAAAAAAACTAACAAATTTTGTCCAAGAGCTGTCTAAATCTTCTCCAACTCTTATTTATGTTGCAGCGTTGCTCTTGGTAACCTGGTGATCTAAAACTAGTGTCCAGTCTTTTTCACAACACATGACCCTGGGTTCCCGGGTTCCAGTGCCACACTGAGTCGCAAAAACATGGCGCCCAAACTGGACTTCGAAGTTATGAATTTTTATTCCTGTTTCGTTCTACTATTACCATATTTCGGTTGATTACCGATTTTATCCTAGTAGTTGTCTCAGTTATTCGCAGCTGTATAACTGTAGAGCATCAATGGAACTGTCTTCTTATAAATCTATGGAATAGTATTATAAAGCTTATTTGGTCTTATTTCCCTGCAAGTCTACAAAGCTACGTAACTCGCAAATATTAGCATTTTAAAAGCTTATTGTTCAAACACTTAACCTTATTGTTCCTGATGTCTGAAGGGGATCAAGCAATGCCTAAAACTAAGCAATCGCTTCAACACACTGGATTCAAAACAATTGAAACCATTGGACGTCTTGTCTTACATGTGGTCCTTCGATTTTGGAGATTTTGTAGTGCGGCAATGTTGACGTTGCTTCTTCTCTACTGGCTTTATGGAGGAGTCGTTAGCTTCTTGTTATTAACTGCAGCCGTATTTGGCGCTTTGTATCATTATCAAGACACCCTTCTCTACTTCCCAGAACAGCCTGTCACATCAAGAGTCTATGTTCAAAATCCAGCAATTCTGGGCTTTCCATTTGAGAATTTGTACCTCAAGACACAAGATGGCCTGAAAATTAATGCTGTGTTTCTCAAACATTCTCCTCAGTTTCAGAGCTCTGTTCCTACTGTGTTGTTTTTCCATGGCAATGCTGGGAACATTGGTCATAGATTAGCAAATGCAAGAAGTTGGTATAGTTATTGTGGTTGTAATGTTTTTCTGGTGGAGTACAGAGGTTATGGAAAGAGCGAGGGCTCCCCTAGTGAACAAGGTAAAAGCATCCAAGACCTAACCACAAAATAACCTTTGTTTTGCCCACAGTTTACTAAATGATTAATTAAAATTAATCAACAAATACCGGCAGATGGTTAATTAGCCTCCTATGCAGGCGTTTTTAGGGGAGCTGGTATTTCATTCCTCCCCACAAGCGCCTGCTGAACCGAGGACAGCATTCCTTTCCCAAGCTTAGCCAATCACGTTGTACTTTCCAAATTCCAGGAAGCTGACCTTGACCGCAAGGTAACCCGATAATTACGCGATCTGCATTAAACTTTGAGAAACCTTCATGACCTCTAAATTATAAATGTTAGACTCAAAGCAGCAAAAGTAAGATTTACTCAGTCAGATTTTAGAATATATTCTCTGTACACTGCATAACCTTAGCTTAGCGAAGGAAAGAAAAGAAGGAAAAAGGTAACTCTAGGGTCATGTTCTGGGTCATGTTTTTACACTATCACGAGCTTATGAGTCGTGTTTAGCCTGTCAACACTTTATTTAAAAACCGTTGATTGGTCACTTACCACGCGAATATAACAATGGAAAAGGAATGTTATCCTCGGTTGAGCAGGCGTTTGTGGGTAGGGATAAAATACGAGCTCCCCCAAAAACGCCTGCGTGGGAGGCTAATGGTTAATGGGTAACAGGTCTTTTCACCTAAAAGTTGATTCGCTGATGGCATTTCACCTGGACCGACATCGGTTCACCCTATTTTTATTGATCATTCCTTAAACTTGAAGATAGGTGTAAGCGTGAAAAGCCAGTGGCCTGGAGTGGTGGGGGGGGGGGGGGGGGGGGCAGTGAGGGCGATTTGGTTTGTGGAAGATTTTTTTCCTGACATACAGCGGTGTAGGATTTTTTTTACCTAGCATTATATGTCATGAAAGATTATTTTTGCCAGGTATTCCCTTGCAAGAATTTTTTCCCCTTGAAATCAGTCTGCAGGATGTTTTTTCTGAAATCACCCATACCCTCCCCCACTTCAAAAGTCAAATGGTCGCCCCCTCATTTGATCGTTCTCAGCAATAGAATCCAAGCTTAACTGAAAAACATCTTTGATATTGAGTTGTGCAGTGTTGCGAGGGTGTTAAACATTGACTTTGGGACAGTAGGTGTTTTAACATGTTCAATATTGTTGAATAGGAAATTGAGATAAAACCCAGTGTACTTCTGAGCGGAAAACCCAACACACTGTAAATCTCTTTGCCATTACTGATCAATTTACCATTGATCCATATATGACGAATTTCAGTGCTTCATTCTTAAGAAATATATTGTTGATTAATTGAAGGTTTTGAGCTGGACTCAGAAGCTGCATTTTCATATCTGATGTCACGCACCGATATAGACACAAACAAGATTGTTATATTTGGACGATCCTTGGGTGGAGCAGTGGCAATTTCTCTTGCATCAAATGAACTTTATCTCGACAAAGCATTTGCTCTGATCGTAGAGAACACCTTCACTAGCATCCCTAGCATGGCTAATCAACTTGTCATGAATGGACTTAGCAAGCTACCTTACTTCTGCTTCAGAAATAAGGTAAACCTTGGTTACTTGTAATAATTATTCTATTGATAGTTTATAGAATGAGATAGTTTTTTAGTCTGGTTAACTTCTGTTCAACACTTTGTTTTAGCCATGATAGTGCACAAAAACTAATAGCACCCAAGCCATATTTAATTGAACCCTTGATGTGTGACTAGCTCTTGTGACTGACTAATACTGGTATATCCCACCAGGCATGGCTAAGTTTTTCTGTGCCACCAGCAAGGTTTCTGGATATCTGATGAAACACTGAGTTGAGACGCTGTTTAGGATGTTTAAGATACTGTCTAACAATTCTAGGTTTGAAATTTTTTGACAACTCTCGATCATAAGAAGCTCTATCAAACAACATGGATGTGATTTTCTTTATTTCTGATCATAAAAGTTGAAGGATGCCTGGAATAACACCTTAAGTATTTTTGATAAAATGCTAGATTCTCCTTAGATATTTCATTGTTTGTCCATGATAATAAAAAGGAAAATTTGACATTTGACAAGAAATCACTTAGGGTCTTATTCCATGCATTCACCCGTATAGTCTGTCTGTCAATTGTTTTGATACGTTTGTGCAGAGCCTTTTCAAGTTTTGGCCAGAGGTGTTATTTCAGTGATAACATTTAAGGATTTATAACAGAAACCAAAAAGCTATTTTGGTAGGTTTATTCCATACATGAAAAAATCACACTAACCATGTTCTGTGACACAGTTTGATTCTCTGAAGAAGATTCGCAAGGCAAGAGTCCCAACGCTGTTTCTATCAGGATTGGCTGATCAACTAATACCTCCCAGAATGATGACGAGTTTATACAAGGTACATCTTAAAAATGTCATTGAAATTTAATTTTCTCATCCTCATCACATGCATCTTGAAATCCTTAAACTTTCTCCAATGCAAAGTCAAATTTCTGCAAGTATTTTTACATAACTTGTCAGAAATTTGATACTTTAAAAGAAAGGTTGATTTTTTAAGCAGAGGGGAAAAAATGCTATCAAACATTTTTCAAATCCAGATAAGAAGTTTAAACAAATTTTTCCAATTTAGAAGCCTTTGAGTACATTTCCATGGTTGACCCCATGGCTTTAAAAGTCCTGGAACTTTTACCGAAACAATCATGGTAAATTATTGGAGGATGCATGGTCAAGTACAAACATGTATGCGCAACAACGATTTACTCTATGCCCAGAAAAATAGCCTCTTTGCTTTCATTTTGTACTTAATATCATTAGGTTTGAATGGTTTTGTTTGTGTTTCTTTCCTAGGCATCAGGATCATGCTTAAAGAAAATGGAATGCTTTGATCATGGCACTCACAATGAAACCTGGCAATGTTATGGATATTTTGATGCTATTTCTAGATTCTTATGTGAGGTATATATATGAGCTTAAAAAAAGCTGCAAAATCTGGATCAGAGCCGATAGGATCTAATCAAACCCTGTCAGTGTAACTGCATTTCTTATCTTTTGTCACCTGGTTAGTTACAGGTGTTGATTAAGCCCAGTCCAATCCAGATTTTGTTGAGTTCTCTTAGAGCATTCTCATTTTGCAGTTAACTTGTTCAAGTTGAAAGCTAACCGTTTATAATAGAGTGCTTAACCCTACCACTGTTCTTAGGTGCTAATCCCTGTATTCAACTCTTTTCACTGGCCTTAAATGGATACCTAGAGCTGGTCCCTGTCATTCCTCAGGCCTTTTTTTTGACTCTCTAAAGGATGGATACTGTAAACTGCTACTTGTCGAATAAGCCCCCAATTATAACCCCTCCAGCATTTTTCAGTACCACTCTACTCTGTGAACACTTTTTAGCACTGCTCTTAACAGTGTCCATCTTGAACAGAGTTCATGTAGGGGTCACGAATGGTACCTCGAAAAACATGGGTCTCAGAAAATTTTGGCAGGATCTCGAAATCTCGGAAGTGTTTTTGACAAGTCTCAAAATCTCGTTTTTGCATGGTTTGTTTTTACTTTTTTTGAGTCTTGAAACTTTTTACCAAAGAGTCTCGGGCTCGGATTTCTAACTAGGATCTCGGCGAGTCTCGGATTTTACCATTCGCCACCACTTCATGTGTTACTCTTCCACCAAACATACATATGTGGCACAGAGGCAGCAAATCTTAATACACTCTGTAATGTAACACTTTTGGTTCTCTAGTGTTTTCATTCGTATTTTTTGTAGGTTCATCAAGCTAGACAAGCTGGAGTTATTGGACCCCCAGTTGGTGACAGCCCAAGTGTGTCTGGGGGAGCTGCTAAACCAACTGTCCTTAATGTACATGGCCGAACTGAAGACATTTAATTGAAATCATCTGGACTTTCATAAAAAGAAAACAATGTCAGACTATTTATCATAGTGTAAAAATGTCTGGTTCGTATTTACTTCTCTGACTGGTAAAAAGTGACTTTAGTTAAAAGTTACAAGGGAGAAGTTCTCTACATCCAAACCCTTCCAACTTAAGTATGAGGATTGTAAATATTTTTTTGGTCAGTAAATATCCATACTCTTGTGCAGAGGTTTGTGCCTTGGCACCCTTACCTTCTCCTTGCAAATTCCCTTTAAAGGGGTTATGTCATGCTATTTGCTATAGTCGTTTTCAAAAGTTGGGACGTGTCTTCACATCAATTGAATTGAAAAACTATAATGGTAAAGTTAGGTATTAAAACTGTTTTCTGTCATCTGTCATCATGGGTGGCAAGGGTGGGTGTGGATTGAAACTTGAAAAGTTGGCCTGCAAAAATCACCAAAAAAATTTATGGCTTGTGCTCTCTGATGAAATTTTTGATATCTTCTTCATAACTCTACAGGAGCATTTTGTGTATCAGTAAAGGTACTAAGTAATGACTTCAGCACAGAAATGATCTAGAACAGCAAATCTTCATGAAATGGCCCCTTCACATATTTTTGTCTTTCTTTCCTGAGACCCTCCTTAGCGTTGGTGTGGATAATCTCCGCAACCACTCAAAACCATGACGCAAAATCTCATGATGTATTCTTCTGATGAAACTTTGGTATTTACATAGTGTACAGGTGACAAACAGGAAATAAACCCCCAGTGTTGGTATGCACAATTTTGGGGTTCGAATGAAAGGTGTGTGAGAATTGCTGCGTGATTGATTGTGACATGCATAGCACTTGTCTATGGTGAAAAGTAATGTCATAGATGTCAAACTGCACACATAAAACTATATAAATTGTGCACATCAGTCATAGACATAGGGCGAAGAGGCCTGCCTTAGCATTTTCTTAAAGGAAGTCTGTGTTTTTATTTAATTCTGCTCTTAATAAAATTGTAATGTATGTGTTAACTCTTTTTGTCATCGATTTCATTGTACTAATGAAATGAAATTGTTTTATTTAACCCCTGGAAATTTTGCCGAAAAATGCCGTTTGAAGCTAGCCTAGCACTATGCTAAGTTCTGGCATGCGCAAAAACACAGAATTTCCCTACATAGTTACTGACGACTGTCTCCTTCACGTGTGTGGGTTTCTTCAAGCAATTAAAGGGTGGGTGATTGTGTACCGTGCATGTATTTACGTCTCAATTGACTGGCCTACTTACTTGTACTTGTTTTTTGGTTGAAAGGTGGTTGGATATATAAGTTATGGAAGGTTGGAGATGGCATTTTCCCCCTCCTCACCTCCCTATAATGTCACATGACCCTTATTTCATTCTTTTATCCAATCTCCACCTGACCGAGGAAAAAGATCTGAGCACAAAGCTAGTATTTTCAGGTTCACATAAACGGAACAATTAACCTTTTTCATGATCGATCAATATACAGCAATTAGTATAAGTAAAATCTAGTTTTCTGTTTTCTCTTGCAAGTTAGAGCTACAGTTAATTTGTGGTACATATAGTTTGCTCCTAAAGAAAAATAAACTTAATACCTAAATCCATATTCAAAGACTCACTTTATTGCTGACCTCTATCAAGCAAGCTTTTATCGACACATAAATTAAAAAAATCGCGCTTGATTGCAGCTTACTCGTATACAACATATTTTAACCTACTTTCACTAGCCACCAAATTTCAAACCGATTTTTGAACAGCAATGCCATTGTGTTAAATAATACATTTGAACTTGACAATTAATTAATTTACTACTCAAGACAGAGGAGCAAGGTAATGTACAAAAGAGCGTGAAACATACAAGAAATTTACATCTGACCTACGGGGGGTGGGGTGAGGCGCTAACTTGCGTGTGTTAAACTAAATATGGGAAGCGTTTTCTATGAGAGCTTCTCTTGGAGACACTCCGCACTAGAAAATTACCCAATAAATTCAAAAGTCACCCTATGAAAATCCTAGTTTTTAAGTACTATCTAAACAGTTCTAAGCCTCTTCGACACAATCGTCAATTACAGTAAGTTAAGCCAACGCCGCGAGGAACACGCGAGGTTTCCTGCGCAAGTTCCTTCCTCGCGAGGAAACTTGGTCGTGCGCAATCTAAAACGTCTATCAATCTTTTTTAAATCTATAAGTTGGAGGGATTAATTCAGCTCGTTTCCTCTGTGAGGATAAATATCCTTGAGACTTGGTTCTATGATAGTTTTAAAGTAATGTTATAGCTGTTATTCATTCAAAATACATCCTCGTTTCTGATTGGCTTAAAGACGTCAATGATTGTACATTGCAAATTAAACCACTGACGTCAAGACGAGACAAGACAGCGGCACAAACTAAACTATTTCGGTTTGAGAGCTAAACTCAAGAAAATGGTGAAGGCGTTCAGGTCTCCGCGAAGACGAAATAGCAGAAATAGTGACTAAAAGAACTCAGTGAACGTAGCCGGCTCTTTGAGGAATATCTACGAGGAAGAAACATCCGTTCACACTCTGAAACTGCCGAGAAACAAGTAAATCAATGTTTTGAACAAACCCTTCGTGGAAGTAAGGATGTTAAGGAACTTGGAAATATTTTAAATGAATAATAAAAAAAATATTGAATTCGGTCTTGTACAATATCTCGGAGGGTGTTATTCACCAACGCCTAACACCCTCCCCGATCTGAATAATTCTTCATATTTATCCTAAACCTTCCTCTTGCCCAAGTCTGTCCCATAACTATCAAGTTCCCATGTGCAAAGACAGCACCTGGCTACCATCGCAGATTAGCTTATTAACACGTGTTATTAAATTACTGGAACTATCCTTTTGGCCCATTCTTCCAGCATACAGCGAACTTTTTAACATTTAGATATTCTCCTATCTTAACCCCACCCCCAAAACATTTCCCTACTCTCACCACCCCCAAATATTTTACAAAGTGTATAAAAGAAAGAAGAATGTCTGTATTCTATTCAGACGCTGCTGAGTGGAACCCAGACTGCCTTTTTCTGCTGCTCGTCCACCACCTCTTGGATCTGGGAACAAATGTTGCTGAGGTTGCCAGTGCAGTGAACTGTACCTAAAGAGAAAACGAAATCATTAACATTGTCACTGTCAACCCCTTGCTTAGTCCCTGTACGGCGTCTTCCCAGGCCTTCTTGATCAACGTATTCTCGGTGACGCATCCGAGACGAAAGGCTGAAATCTCGCTCGGACCACGTGACCCAAAACGCATCGGCCGGGCGCAATAATGAGGCCTAGGGACAAGGCAAGTCAACCCTTTTTAATATAAAATATGTACACTTAAAAACAAAAGCGTAAAAACATGACTATGCAGCGAAAATTTCTGTTTTTCCAAGCGGCGATTTATCGACCTCCAAAGTAACCATTTGAGCAAATACTCGTTTAGCTCTCGCAGTCAACAGTGTCCTTAAACAAAGAAACTTTTTTCCAGTGAGTTTTGAAAAATTGGGAATCCGCTGTAACTAAAGTTACGGTAAAAGGGGCGACAACAACGAGCAACTTGTTTTGTAACGTTGCTGCAAAATGAGTTCAATGGCGATGTTGCACGTTGTACCACACACGAATCAAACTTGTCTTGCATCAAATCAGGTTGCAGGTTGCAAAAAGTTGTTGCAGAACGTAGAGTATTTCTACTTTTCCCAAAACAATTTGTATATGTTGCGCTTCTAACCGGCCCAAGACAAACTTGTTTTGCAGCAAGACAGGTTTGAACGAAGGTGGTGCAACGCGTAACATCGCTTAACACCATAGTACACTACTGGCCTTACCATTAAAGAAGTGTTTATATTCGCGTTCCAGTTTTGCGGAAGATTCAAATAATTCTTTGGCACGTCTGAGACTGATCTTTTCTCTGATGTATCTTCCATCTTTCTGATCCCTGTCAGGAAAAAAAGAGTCATGCTGTGAAGTAAAGTTTGCATATTGAGCCTATGATAAGGATTAGCCTTGTCCTTGTGCGGCGTCTTCCCAGGCTTTATTGGTCAATGCATTTCGGTGACGTAGCCAAGACGACCGGTTCGCTCGGACCACGTGACCCAAGGCCGCGCGGAATAATGAGGCCTAGGGACTAGGTAAGATAAGGATAGGAGTGACAAAGGTGCATGTATGTATGTATGCAATCTGCACTCGGCGGGGGGGGGGGGGGCAAAGGCGCATAACCTGCACTCGGGGAGGGGGAAGGGTGCTTCTTCCCTTTTTCTTTGTTTTTTTTTCCTTTTCCCGTCCGCTGACTTTCGTGCTCTCCCACAAAAAAGGAGAACGCCTAATCGCAGGTTAAAGGCTACATATCACTCGAATTAATCCCTAGACTGCACACACTTTCCTTTAGCGCGACAATGGATTTGGAGCGAGCAACGGCAAACAGTCTGAGTATCAAGCTAGCTACTCTACAAACCAAATGTTTTCGTTTTCACTGTTAAAGGGACGAAGTCATCGTAATTTTGTCCATTCTATTTAGTTTTACCAACTATTCTCGCTAAGGGGGTCAAAGCTATCAAGGAAATTACCGTCTATATGACAAAACGCAGCTTCAGAACAAAGAAATAATGTCTCCCCAGGGCGACCAGTTCCCATTAGCTGAAGGTGGCTAATTTTCGAGACACACCTTTAATTTAAATAATAATTACTCGGCGCATACCCATACAGATGTGATCTAAAAACCCAACAATGTTAGGCAATAATCCATAAATTACAACAACTTCAGCGAATGCGGGACATTTATTTTAAGCCTAGCCTGAGAGCGGGCTTACTTGTGCTAGTTCGAAGAAAGTTTTTTCTCGCATGATGGCAGCTCTGCCGCCAAAATTTTCCCCCAACTAGCACAAGTGAGCCTGCCCGCAGGCTATTTTAAGCCACTTTCATAGAAAAAACGCCAGGATCAAATTCAAGCTGGAGCAAACAGTTGAACGTTCCTCAACAGTCAACTACTAAAAGTAAGTTCTTCATTTTTACGAACCTGATATGTTTAGGAGATTTGAACTTAACAAACAGTATAATAGGATAGACTTGTAAAGCGTGCAGGCGTTCTACTGCAGATGGACTGACATCTAACAAAGAGTGTTTGTCTGTGACTTGCTTGATTGACGCCATTGTAGTGCAAGCAAGTTGATGGCCCTTCCAAGCGGAGTCTACAAAGGTGCCATCTGCAATTCCCTTTTCTACTTTCTCTTGCGGTAGATTAACCACTTCTGAAATCAAGTCAACATTAGAGGTTCAATATAATCCTCCTCCGCAGGCTTCACTGTCCTGTTTCAGAGAACGTGTGGGAGAATGGGGAGAGAACGGGCTCAGACTCCTCACGGTCAGTGTAAGCATTACAATAGAAGTCGCTTGAGAAGAAAACTAGTTCAATATATAGTTACGCAAAATTAAATGCTATGGAACTTAACGTTAACGTAAAAAATTACTTCTTAATGACAAATGTCTCCCCAGCAGTACAATTCAGTCAATGGTACAAACAAATTGCCAATCCGAACAGTTTTCAAAAATTCCAACTGCAATGCGTTTCAAAGACTGTTCACAGTCCCCTATTTTTGGGTGAGATAGTTCAGATATACCGCGTGTTACCGTCACGGCTATCTTGATTTTCAAATGTACCGAGGGTGCGGGCGTCGGGGATTATAGCTCTAGCGGGGGGCGGGGGCGAGAAAAATATAATTTTTCTCGCTTCCTGCCAAACCGCCCCCGCCCCCTAAGTAGTTTTGACACTCATGCAAGATGGCAGCCCGTAACGCAAAGCGCTAGATCTCGATCATCCTACGGAAAAAATAGAGGACTGTGAACAGTCTATGCGTTTCACTCTTCTTTAAATTTATCTATCTGTGACTTCTTTGTATTTGCTATGTAATTTTGACTCAATCTGGTGACCAGTTCCGAATCCCTGAACAAAACTTCAAGCACAAGAACATGATCAGTTTTTTGCCTCTTTTGATTGTAGACACAAGACCAACTGAACACGTAAAAACAGGATTAACAAAACTAAGCATTCAATGAGCGGAAAAAACGCTTCTGTATCCGCGTTTTACATATTAGTACATTTCTCTAATATCCTTTGCAAAACAACATAAACAAATGATCAAATTTCCGCGGAACACATGAAAAAATGGCCGTTAACTCAAATTTGGTGGTGAATTTAAGCTGAGGAACTGACATGCAATAGGTCTACAGCTGCTAACTGCGTTGTAATGCTTAAGTACCTGGTTTACACTGCACAAACTTGTACGGTACTTCCTCACTGAGTTTCTCATACAACACTTCAACCATCGGGCTAAACAGTATAACAGCTCGCGGGATATGAGCTGCAAAAAAACATGTAAGAACGTCAAGGAATCAGTATTTTGTCTTAATCGCGCTTGAAATTGACATAACGTAAGTTACTCTATTCGAATTTACTGTACTCACTGTCCAGTTTTTCCACTGTTTGATATGATGCTATTCCAAGATCTATAAGAAGAGAAAAATCACAGTAAAATTTAGCTGGCTACTTCGCAAAACTACTTTCGATAAACATAGACAGTTTACTGGTAATGACAGCTCCGTATGACCTTTTTCTAAATATTTATAGCAGACTCTTCATACTCTCCACCCCGCCCCCTAAAAAAATTTCCCAAAAAGGAAGAACATCTGATCGCCTGGAAGGTTTCCTGAGATGTAGCTCAGGGTAATCAATTTATCTTTCACATTCACAAACGTTGCGAATCAAATACGCCACTAACTCTTGTAACGATCTGGCCCCGGTTGTTCAAACGTCGGATAGCGCTATCCACCGGATAAATCACTATCCAGCGGATAGCGTAATTGATTTCCGTAATACTTATCCGCTGGATAGTGATTTATCCGGTGGATAGCGCTATCCAACGTTTGAACAACCTGGGCCAGCTCCATATCTAAGATAATAAAAGATATTATTTTCTGAGCTTTTAGTTTGGAAGCCTATGTTAACCTTTTTTTTTTAATCCATAGAAAAGTTACCAGACTGAGACTGTGAAGGTAGCAAGATCTAGAGTGGGGTGGGAAAGAGAAAAGATAGCGCTCCATTCCCCTCTTCACCGGACAAGGGCTCATATACACACAAACAGGACAGACCTGGACAACTGGTTGTGATGCTGGTAGCGGAGTCACTTCCTTCTCGTGAATGATTGACAGCTACGCCATGCGTGCCTTTCTTGCTACGTCGAAAGAAACTTCGCCTTCCGGTGAGTTTGTAATCCTCGCCATGCGCTAATGCCACGCTTCTACGCAACAAAAGCTCCTGCTCAGCTCTGAAAGTAAAACAGAAACGGACCTTACGTCAGTCACTCGCGTGGCGCTCTCGAGGCCTTTGCGTGTTATAATAATAATAATAATAATAATAATAATAATAATAATAATAATAATAATAATAATAATAACAATAACAATAATAATAATAATAATAATAATAATTATTATTATTATAATTATAATTATAATTATAAACCGAAACCGGCAGAAACCTAAGCACGGGACTGACCGAACACAAACGAGCGAGGAAGAATGGTGACGTCAACAATCACATTGCTGAGTACCATTTAAAGACGAAACATCAAATTGACTGGGACTCTGCGACATGTATAACAAACGACTTATTGACGAGATCAAGCAAAACTAACTACGAGAGAATGACAATTAGACTAACAATAGACGACTGTTTAACTGTGACAATAGACGGATCGAAACGCACCAATTACTGATTACGAGTCTTCATAGCCAATAACATCACGGCTTAACTGACAGACGACCAATAACATCGCGACGTAATTGACCAATCAGATCAATAACCAGAGTATAATACGTGATACAACTCACTTTGACTCTGAAGATGACTACCGCACAGGTTGTTGAAACGCCAGTCACTTTCAACAACAACAGTCCTATTCAGGACTACGTTCACCCGGACGATCAAACTCAACCTACTTTTGAAATAATAATAATAATGTAATATTGTCTCTATATAGTTGCAATTTCTCTTCATCCATTTCCTTTGGCGGCATTGTGAAGGTTTAACGATACTTTTTAACTTTAGTAGCTGTTGATTAAGTAGTGTAAAATGAAATAATTTGTTTGGATGTTTTGCAGCTCGGTTGTGGTTTTAAGTAATTTGTAGTGTTAGGATTCAATAAAGGTTGTTAAATGACAAAAAATGAAAACTAAATTCAGTTCCTCGCAATTCCTCGCGCAAATTTATCTCTCGTGAACCTCGAGAAGATATTTCAACGTTAGACTTTGGTGGTTAACCATAAAAACATACTTCATTCTGCTAGGTATCATTCCAATATCTCTTTTCTGTGCATCTTCTTCGTTAACAAGGCACGCTCTCCAGCAGCCCATGTGACCATTGTACATTGTGTCGGTGACAAAAAGAATGTCTCCCTTCTTAAAATTAAGTTCATCTTTTGAGTGCGGTATTCGATCAAAAAGGGCCCTGAAATACAAGGAATACAGTAAAAACCAGCAAGTTAGAACCAAATTTTAAGAATCTGTTAAGTTTAAATTTGCCATTCCCCCACCCCCCCTCCCCATACAAAAACTTGTTTAGCCTTTAATTTGATACTGGTTCTTATTTTCTAAAATCTATCAAAAAATCTGCATACTTAGGCCAATAAGACAAAAAAAATGAACATTTAGGATCCTCCAACTGCCACGTAAGGGTATGCAAATTTTATAGAAGGGATAAGCTGAATACCACTAAAAACAATTAGCTACAATGTTTTTTTTCCTTCAAAAACTAAGAACCTGTGAACCGGCACGTAAATAACCTAAATTTGTGCTAATTACCACTTATCTAAGAACTTGTTTAGGCTAACTTAGGAAAAAGTAGGTTCTTACTCGCGCGTTTTTACTGCATTATGATTAGAACTAGATGCCACGCAAAACAGGTAGGAAAATTGTGAAGATGATTTAGGTGAGTCAGATTTTTTCTTTAATAATAAAAAATAATAATAATAATAATAATAATAATAAAAAATATTTATATAGCGCTTATACTTTTCAGTTCTAAGCGCTTCTTTGTCCCACGTTCGTGACATGCTGATCACTTCATTTTCAGATTTGTTTCACTGAGCTTAAAATTTACCATCTTTCATTCTTTCACCACACAGTGTGACATTGACATTGCTGATCCTAGCAGTATGCAAGATGCGTGTCAAATATGAACCTAGTATATGGCCTCGCTTTCCACGAGTTCTCCACAGCTCAAGTGGACAGAGCGCCCACATGGTGTTTGGGAGGTCATAGGTTCGAACCCTGTCGGGGACTCATATTTTTTCTTTGTCCCACTCTCGTGACATGCTGATCATTTCATTTTCACATGATTTAGATTACCTGACATAGAAGGAGTCTCCTGGTTGATCTCTCAGAGAATTGAATTCTAAATAAATAAAAAGGCAAAAGAATAAACTGTTATTACATTGGCTTCATGGAAAGCAAATTCTCGCCAGTTTATACAGACAAAATACTGTTAATACAGAGAAACATTCTTCATCACCAACAATTTTTTGAAAGTTACACAAAGCTTTTGGAACCATCCGAATCCCTTCATCTGTGGTGACGTTTGATCTTATTTGCAGCCTACAATCATGGACAAAAGTCTTGGGACACTTTTGTTTTTCTGGGTGTTTTCCAATTTACACAGGCCCAACCCCTCCCCTCACCCCACAAACAATGTTGGACGCGTGTATCCAGAACTTTTTCCGGGTTTCAACATCGTATAGGGTGGGGGGAGAGAGAACAGCAAGAAAAATTCGAAAAGGATACACTGCTTTATGAGGAAACCCAGAATGAAAGAAAAATATGCATTACTGTCCCCAGGACTTTTGTCCATTATTGTAGTTTTGATAAGGCTGCAAAACTGTTCCATATCAGCCAGATCTTGGACTAAACTGTTCAAAAATTTTAATAGTGGTTCAGAAACAAGTTAAAAGCAATGGAAATCACCTCTCTCCAAATCGATGCATGGCATGCGCAAATAGAGGAAGTGGAGGGAGAAAAGATCTTCCACCCTTTTGACGCTGGCTACATTGATAAAATACTAAACTTACTTGTGGGATTAAACTGCGCCAGAATCTGGACTGTTTCAGTGGGTTTACATAACTCTAGCATCGCTTGCTCTGCAGTGACTGATGTCAGATCCACACCATTCAGCTGAAAAATAAGGTTAATTAATGGTACATAATGAGGAATGAAAAAAAAATGAACTTTCATACCAACTCAAAGAGGATAATAATTTATTAAAGGGACTATGTCACACATACAATTAAAAAATAAGAACCTAGTCACGAAAAAACCTGGGAAACAAAAATGTTTCAGTGTAATTCTAATACATGACAGACTTGTGGTTGTCCATATGTCCCAAGGTAGGTTGTTGCACAAGGCAAGGAACATAAAAGAGCAATACCCAAGGATCTTTGATGATATCATTGGGGGAAAGAAAAGTAAGGTTCCATCAAAAAGGCTGTGAAGACTGCAGTGTGAAGGTGTCACAACACAGGTAAGAGAAGAAAGATAAGAAGGGGCCATATTATTTAATTATCTTAAAATCAATGCACTGCCTCACAGGTAGCCAGTGCAAATCCCATAATATTGGCGTGATGTGACAGAACTTAGGCTCTGAATCAACAGAGATATTCTCATAACATAGCCCCTTTAAAAATCTCGGAAGGGGAAGAGGTTGCTGATTCTGGACGGCAAATTTCAGAGAGAAAAAGATCACTTTACTATTTCATATTCTTACCTCTAAAATGTGATCTCCAACTTTGAGCCCAGACGAATTAGCAGCAGTATCATTAGGCTGAATTTCAGATACAAAAATCCCCATGGCATTCCCACCAGCAATGCTGAAACCTAATGAGCTTGGACTCTTCGTGAAGAATACATAACGTAGATCTCCAGGAGGTTCGTTATCAATGATCGGTAGAATTTCACCGTTTCTTCTGATTGGTGGAGTGTTGCTGCTTCCTCGTCTCTTTCTGTTGATTGGTGTGCTGCAGGTAGTGGTTGCTTCTGATTGGCTGGATAATGACTCTGTAGTGTCCTTGAATTTCTCCGGATTGAACTGTGCCAGAATGGTGACACTGTTGCCTGACTGCTTCAGAATCATTGCTGCTTGGTCGTAAGTTGCACATCTGAGGTTGACACCATTGTACTACATGGACACAGATGAGTATTATTACTAGTAATATCCAAAGGTTAAGGAGTGCAGGCAAGTTTAAGGCTTTTGATTGGATGTCAAAACGCTTGTGTAAATTTCAGATCATAGACGGTCAAAACACAAGTGATCAGGTAGTGAATAATAGAAGGTAGAAACGTGTGATCAGACTGCGTTCTACACATTTTATTCATTCTTAGTGGAACTCTAAATGAATGATGGCTACATCTGTGCCAAGCATGCATAATAGCAACCTGGAGATTAAGATTACGAGATCCTCCTGTTACCCACAATTATACATTGTATTCACCATCTCTCTTCTCATTGGCTAAGAGCATACAGTTAATTTTGGGAAATCAGAGAAACCCACAGATTACTGGCCTACAGTCAGTTAGTACTGACTAATCTGTAAGTTATGCCTGCATGCATTGCTTGATTTCTGAGAAGATTTCAAGAATGTCAAAAGGTGTTACATGTCCATATTTGAAGAGCATGGTATAATGGTTCATATACCATGATGGCTAAGCCAATCAGAGATCTGGAATTGCATTATCCAATGATTCAGTTTTTAATAATAATATTGTAGTTATTTTCTTCAAAACAATAAAGGGTAAAACAAATAATTAATATTGGATTAGTTTTTTTGTGATATCCAGAATAATCAAATTATTACTACATATATAATCACTCCAGGTGGGTGGTACAAGAGACTTAACAGAGGGCAAGGCCATAATTATAGTAGGTTCATAACAACGACAAGGGTGTTTGGGAAGACACAGGTTCAAATCCTGTCAGTGACTCAAGATTTTGTCTTGCCTCAAGCTTATGACATCACATTTTTCAAAAGACAGAAGTCATTGAGGACAAAGTGTCTCCATTAATCTTTATGCCAGTTCTTGTAAGCTACTAGCAACTCTGGAATCACATGTACCTCTAACAGCTGATCACCGCATTTCAGTCCAGCTTTGGCAGCCACACTTCCCTCATTGACTGAGGAAACAAATACCCCACCCTGGCAGGCAGCGGCGATGGAAATGCCCAGAGTGTCTTTCTTTTCAATGGTCACCAGGCGTGGTTCATAATCCCTGAAAACAAAAAAAGAGGTAACTTCTCAGTTGAAGATGCCTTCCAACATTCAGGAACCAGAAAATTTACATTCCCCAATAAGAAAAACAGTCAGACCTTTTCACAATGGCTGGAAGGGTGGGTGGTAATATAACACCACTCTTTTTTAAAGCGGATACAGCACTTTTTTTAATGCTTATTATAGCATATAAATACAAATCACAATCAAAATGCATTAATAAAACAGAAGTCAAATGTTGAGAACAAAAAAATGTTAATGAAGCAAAGTAAAGAGAGAACAGAACGATACTGTTTACCTATTCAAAGGATCTTCCCCTGATACAGGTGGGTTACTGAAGTCAAATGCAAGAGCTGGACCTGTTTCTGTAGCTGGGACAATAGGAGTTGAAGGAATAACAACAGGGGTGGTGTGACCTGATGAGATAGAGTATGTTGAGCTCACTGAACTGCTACAGTAGCTCGATGTTCCAGCACTGGGGTAAGATGTCACACGTGCTCTTGATGTGGGTAGATTGATTCGTTGAGGTCTGCGTTTTGCTTTTGAAGGTGTGTCATAGTCATACATTGACAAGCACTGCCTGTTGCGGCTATCCCCATCTGCACTATGAGAAGAGCCCTGTCGACTATGCCTGCCTTTCCCAAAAGGGTCTGTCTTTAATCTTGATTTTTTCTTCTTTCTATCACACTGCACCGGTAAACACTGCTGACTAACAGCAGGGAGCCCTTCGCAGCTCTGCACTGAACGGCTCTTAGCGGTATAATATGGTACACTTGTTGACCTAAGCACAGCAACTGACGCAGGTGGTGTTGATGAATTTGGTCGGGGTGGAGTCAGTGCAAAAGGGTCTTCATGACTAGATGAGTAGCGCCCAAAACCAGATGAACCAGGACTGCTTCCTAGGGCAATCTGGTTTTGTCTTGAAGAAGGTGCTGACTGGGGACGGGAACCACGGAAATGTGAATCAGTCTTTTTACGAGTTACCACAGTGTTTGATGTATTTACTACGGAAGAGTCATGAAAATAGTTTGAAGGATAATGAACAGTAGATGCTAGAGGGGGCGAAAATGTGGGCGCATTATCTTCCTGAGAATGTACATTGTCTTCTTCACCCTGCGGTGGTGACGTGATGGCTGACATGTAAGAACAGCTTCTCATTGGAGGGACAGGGCGCTCCTTATATGTCAGTTGCACAGGCATAGAAAGACGTGGTGACTGTGTAAACGGGCTGGAGCGAACTAATGATTTTCTCAACTTAACGAATGCTTGGCTGCGTTTGGTTGAACCCGCAGATGATGCAACAAGAGGTGAAGCACTCCCCTCCTCGGTGGACAAATCACCGCTAGAGTCAGTTTGCTTTCTATTTAACATTTCTGGATTTTCTTCATACAGTGGTGTCAGTGATGATAATGACTGCAACACTGGTTCAGA
This sequence comes from Porites lutea, assembly GCF_958299795.1. Classification (NCBI taxonomy): domain Eukaryota; kingdom Metazoa; phylum Cnidaria; class Anthozoa; order Scleractinia; family Poritidae; genus Porites; species Porites lutea. Next base: position 12,677,551 of record NC_133208.1, on the reverse strand, counting down.
TATAGACTCTGGTGTTGATGACATCTGATCATCAGGCAATGGAGAACTTTTCCCTGAGAAATAAGCAGATGACGACTCTTGTTGAAGCTCGCTTAAACTTCCTGAGTTTGTAATTCGCTCCTTAGTATGCTGAGCCTTGCGACATATGTCATTTTCCCTGTTAATTCTGTCATTAACTTCTTCAAGTAGTGACTGAAGCACTTGTGTTCGTGATGAAGTTGTTGACAGCTTTTGGACAGTGAGGCTGAGAAGACTCGTTGACAAAAGACTTTCCACTTCAGACTGGTTAAGGTTTTCAACAGATGTTCCATTTATCTACAAATAATCAAGTTTATCAAATAAACAGTCAATGCTATCCTTGTGAACAACTCTAGTTACAAATAGCATGGTGAAACCCCACTTGAACTGTGACTTAAACTCCTGGGGAGAGGACTTCCCAGTAATAGGCTAATGGGGATGTGCTGCTGGATGGGGTCACCTTTTCACAACTAATTATTGACTATTAAGGGGTTGCATTTTCAATAGAGTAGCTAAAATGGGGTTGCACATTTTCAAAATTTTGGAGGTAAGAAAATTCTGGTAAGAAGGGATGAAAAATAGAAATATTTTTACTACATTCAGATTAATGAATGTGTCTATAAAGTATATGCATAAGCATAATGTGACTTAGTTGGGATTACAAAAATTACATTTGCCCAAAAGTGACCAAAATGGGGTCAATTATTGGCCACAGAATAGACTACAATTTGGGGTAGGGGATCTGAGAGGCCAGCGGCACATAACCAGCAAAAATGGACCCAAGTAACCCCCCAGCTATAACTCTGCAACGAAAACCTCTAGAGAGGAGGTCTTTTCCTTTGCTGTTCAGTTCTTGTTAGCAACAAATCAGTCGACGCAAGAATGACACCATAACTTGTTTTATCAAATTTAGGGTAATACATAGTAAAAGCCCTCTAGAGCAGTTCATTAACTTCAAAAGTGATAGGTAATGAAAATTAAAAAATTCAATAGTATATTTGACCTTAATTCTTGCTGAGATCTTTCACTAGTGTACGCCCTTAGTAAGTTTATCACAAGGTCATTTATGATAACCCACTCTTGTCAACAACCAGCTCTAGTTTCCACCAATTTAATGGATTCCCAAGGTGGTTGCTCACAAGAGTTTTGACTATAATAATATGCATTGTAACATATGGATCAAGTTTTCCTTTTTGGATTTAAAGCCTACATGCTAAGTAAACAGGCCATACAACAATACCAACTGTTATAATTTTATTCCTAGACTTTCACTCAACTAAACAGGGACAGCCATTGGCTGATTCTTGGTCACATGGCCTTGACTAAAATCAAATGCATTCCGATCGTGATACATTAAGCAATGTACCTCGCTCAGGATACATTACAGCACATGATCAAGGCATGGTGGAAAGTGGCGTGACAGAATGGGGGAAAAACACTGCCAGTTTTCTTTTTTGTGAATGAACACAACAACACAAACATGAAACCTCAAGCTAAAAAGCAACGATTTCCAAAGTTATCCTAAGAAGAGAAACAGTAGCTAGTGGAGGAAAAAGATGCAGATAATATGAGGAAAGTACGTTGTAAATCATTCATTCAGTGGTTTTGAGAATTAAATTTGTGTTGTTATAAGTACCAAGTCGACTGTTTTGATTTGCTCCACTAAAGCGTATTCTTTTGTTGCTGCTGAAATACATTGAATTGAAAGTCTAGAAATATAACAAAAGTCTTAACGTCAGGTCCTTTGGGAAACCAGTTAGTTTTGTTTTCCCTCGAGTCCTGATGTTTCCCACGACTTCATCTCAGAAAACATCAGGACTCTCGGGAAAACCAGTTAGTTTTGTTTTCCCTCGAGTCCTGATGTTTCCCTCGACTTCATCTCAGAAAACATCAGGACTCTCGGGAAAACCAAACTAACTGTTTCCCTCTGGATCTGACATAAAGTGTATAATGTAACATCTCTTCTTACAGTAATAATTTTGTCCCCAACGGCAATTCTTCCCTCATCAGCTGCAACACTACCAGGAACTATGGAGCTGATGTGATTTTCACTGTCGACTCTAATTCCCATCTCTGAAAGACACAACAATGAGGAAAAATCCAGTACATGTATGAAGCACTTGTTATGAACTTTTGCCTTGTTATAAACATTTTTATTCATAGCAATCAACTGAAGGTAGTTTTCTATATCTCTTATACTTTTCTTATTTCACGGAAACGTAGATATCACCTTGCGATAACAAATTTTGTACTTTTATATAGGTATTTGGACCTTTATAGTTATATAGTGTCTTTTACTGAGAAACTGCCATTTAAGGTGACACTTTTATACAGCCATCTATCCAACTTCCTATCTTCCCCACATAAAACAGTTTTCAAAATGTTGCCCCCACCAGCTAAATCTTTTTGATCACATTCTTTATATCCATTGTTATGTTTTCTGAGCATAAAAACTCATATTGGCAAACTCAAAATTCTTTGAAAGATATTCCATAACAATGTTTTTTGTCCCTTTACCTCTGTTGTTTGTCAGCATCAAGCTGACTGGGACCAGCAAGGGTCGCAAACCCGTTGACCTCTTTCTCTTCACTGTCTACAATAACAAAAGATGAAGCATTATAATCAGTTACTGGTGATAATTTCCAGATGTATTGATGGGAAAATGTGTATTGAAGTTATATATTCTGTTCCAGCTATTTTTCCTTTGTCACTGCTAAAAAAATACTAAAAACAGAACGGTTTTAGCAGACAGCTAAATTGATAAAAGTCGATTACCCACCATAAAAAAAGCTGAGAGTGCTATTCCCTTTAATTAGATTAAATTGAAGGGCTAGTGCTTGAAACATTGATGTGAGGTATCAAACTTGGTTGATAAAACTCATTTTTCAAGTTGTTTTCTTTGATCCTGTTAATAAATTGTAAAAGCCAGCGCTGGTACGGTTTTTTCACAGGATCAAGTTACACATATTTTTCTTATAGCTGCAGAAGTTTCAGACAACAACTAAAAATTAAGACTGTTCAGTTTTCAACATAAAAAAATCATAAACATATACTGTTTCAAGCAACTGGTCAGCCATACAATTAATGTAGTATCAGCTACATGTAACACTTGAGACTGCTGCAACAACCACTGTACTCAAAAAGTACAGTAGTTTTAACCCTGATTCTTAATAAAAGAGCAAATTTGGGTCAAATGAAATTCACTAACCATGTTGACAACTTCTCCTCTGCTGATAGCTTGCACTGCAGTACAATACTTGACATTTGTTAAATCGATGTTGTTCACTTTCAAAACACAATCGTTCACTCTGGTGCCAAAAAAAATAGAAAAAATAAACTTATTAGTTAATAAACAAGGAGAGAAATTAGAGACATGTTGTTATATTTCATCATAATTTTTTTTGGACATGGTTAACCCTCTAACAGACTAAAGTCGAACTTCCATAACGGCCACCTCTCTACAATGACCACTTTCTTCTGTCCCCAAGATGGTCATTGTAGAGAGGTTCAACTGGAGCATGCAGGAGCAAACACCTCAGAGTGGATAAAACAGACCACATTTTGACAAAAAGGCATCGCATCCATCTAGGCTGGAAACAGCCATGTTCCTAAAATCAAATCTACATTAAGTGAAACTGTATCAACCCTTGCGTAGGGGTCAGAGGAAAGGAGCACCCAAGGAGAGTATGGGTAGAGGTACAGTCGTGTGCTGTTGAGGCCCTAAAAACCCTAACCTTGTTTAAGACAAAAATTACTCGATTCAGTACCCTTTTTACAGTGCAGCTGGGACACTTGAAATATCTCAGGAATGTTTATTGTGTTATGACCAATCACAGCAAAGATCAGGACATGCGAACTAGCCATAAAACCACAAACTAATTAACATTCCTGCTTGTGGTTCAGTTTTCTAAATGCCTAATTGGCTTTTTTCTAACAACACAATAACATTTCAGAAATATTTCTGGTGTTCACAGTTTTCTCGGTTTGACTGTTAGACAAGAGACCTTATTTCATAACCCTAATTCATTTCATACAATGAGTTAACCAGGGGGTTCTTACCACTTACATAGGGAAACCAGACATTCTAATCAGAAAATACAAGAAATCACTACAGAGGTAGGGATTGTATAAAGTTGGTATCTTTGGGTAAAACGGGGTACCCTTTGATGGGTGTGGCATCCCATTGAAGGGGAAGTACTAATACTCATACAGTACTCGCTTCATAGGAAATAAAAAAAGATAGAGTGCAGTAAAGTGTTGAACACTTAAGAACACTGGAGACCAACTTCAGAGACAGGTACCGAAAAACAACTGCATTTAGTGTGATGTTGGTTTTCCTGTTGCACTTTTAAGACTCAAAAGTGGTCCTACCTAAGCTTGCCATCTGCTATGCTGCCTTTTGCAACATTGGTTATTACAATGGAGCTATCATTGGGGATGGCTGGAGTGTCTGTTCCACCAGCAATAGCAATACCAAGATCGTCATCAATATTCATCTGAAATGGCATTTAATGCTAGAATTAATACATGTATCAAAAAATTAATAGAGTCAAACCTATGATAAACAAACTCATATTTAAGTAAATGCAAAGATCTTGTAGTTTATACTTATTAATAATATAATATTATTATAGAAAGTGGTCGCTTACAAGAGGTTCTCCTGGGAATACTGATTCGTTTTTTTGGATAGGCAGTCACTTAACAGAGGTAGGAACATAAGCTGCACTTTCCACCATATTTCAACAAACCATCCAGAATTTTCATATTTCATAGAGTTTATTATCCCTGAAGCTGTTTTGAGTTGTCTGATTTATTATGATCCTACATTTTAGCTCAAATAGACAACAGAACACTCTTAAAAATGAAAGAACTCACCCTTTCTAAAACAACAGATTCTGTTTCCCATTCCTAGAAGAAAGAAGACAAAACAACACAGCTTTAAGTAAACACTACTGCAGCCAGACAAAGCACGCCCTTACTGTGACTGAATAACTAACATTTCACACTGTATTACTATACACAAAAGGTACAATGAATACAGGGCTCTGTTGGGGTGAATGTTCAGCAAGCGACATGGTTTAAAGGAAGCATCATAGACGCCCTCTCAAAAAGAGGGTATGATATGTCTGTAGTCTGAATTTCAAATACAGTTGTTTTGTGTTCTGGGGAGTAGGCCGTATCCCTGTTGGTATTGAACCAACCTTCATGTCCTTTATCGCCATTTCATTGAGTCTTATGTCACTGTTTGAAGGTCATGTCATTTGCCGCAATTTTACCCTAGAAGCACTAGTCCAGAACCACTTGTCTATCACATTACGATAAAATTGCGAAAATAAGCCCCTCCATGTATAAGCCCCCCAAACTGGTAACGTAAAAAACCCTTTGTTAAAATGTCCCTCCAAATATAAGCTCCCTAGGGGCTTGTACTCGGAAAATTGCTCTCAAATACAAAGTAAAACAAAGCAAAAACAGTACATTTACCTCCACCTATAAGGCTAGCCCAATTGATTTTGAAACGCAAATTTCCCTCCATAGATAAGCCTCTCTGAATAAAAGCCCCTCCAAAAATAAGCGCCTCAACAAGGGCCTTTGAAAAATATAAGCCCTGGGGGTTATTTTCAGAATTTTACAGTATTTTACTGCAATTCCGGTTTAAGAAGAATGTGAAAATTCATGGAAAAGTGTTTCTTTATCAGGAATGAAAATCAGCAACTGAGGAGTGTCAGGTAATTGACTAATGCCCCCCCAAAAAAACCTCCTCTTTCCATCGCAAAAGATTTACTTTCCAGATCAGGCGCATTTTCTGGTTTATTAACTTTTCAATGCTTTACTCTCCAATAGGCAAATACTTACTACAGAAACAGGTAGACCGCAAATTCAGACATATGCCTGGCAGTTGATTTTGTCGCCAAACATATGTCAAGTGGTTTTGTTTGTCAAATCAAAAAGGTGAACTCACGTGGTCACATTCCTGAGCATTTGGTAGGCCAAGTTGAACAATAGGGTTCTATATCAACCAGAAAGGACAAATTTATTTGCGGAGAGTCAATCGAGGAAAGTGCTTTTGGTTGCAGCCTTCAAGTGCTTTTTAACTTTGATGTGCAAACAAAGAAACCAGCAACTGACCATGTGAGTTCACCTTTTTAGTTTGACAATCAAAGCCAAGTGACCTAAGATGATAAAGTCTGATGCCAAAATCAAGGGTCACAGGAACAGTCAACTCTCTCTTAATCCTTTAAGTCCCAATGGTGACCAACATCAATTTTCTCCTAATGATATCCATACATTGTCAAGAGATAAGGCTATGAGAATTAATAAAATGATCACCTAAGAGAAAACGTCTTGATCTTTTACCAAATTCTCTCAACACATTCTTTAATAAAATGTAAGGAGATCAGTTTGGAGAATTTGTATGTGTTTATTGTAAAACGGACACCTACAGTTGGTCACTCCCTGCCTTTCTTTACCCCCTTCATTTGACTTTCTATGAGACAGACATCTCTCTAAGATGGACACTTAGTGCTGGTCCTAAAAGGAATCCTTCTTAAAGAGAGTTGACTGTATTGTTGAATTCACGGTCTACATGTTTCGGTAGTGGTCTTCTTTCAAAGAGCAGCAGTTCATCAGAAGTTGCTTAGGGGCTTTACTCCAGTCTCCCCTTCAATAGAGAGGAGAAGTCGTATTTTTTGCCGTTATCCTTGGCGTCACCGTCATCATTAGTTTTGTTGTCATCCAGAAAAAGTGCTGCCATGGTAACATGATGTCACACTTCTCTTATCTTTTATAGAGAGATGCATGAAACCTAGGTTCTAAATGTAGATGACTATGGATGTAACCTATCATTGGTATGACTATCTATTATACATTTTTTTAAAACCAATGTGTAATCAACCACAAAAAATTTTGCAGTATTTTGCAAGATAAAATACCGTATTAACTTTTGGGTGCTCTAGAGAGCAGAAAGATTTTGACAAGTAACAGAGAACTTACGTTGGAATCAGTGTCAATGGCAGAATCTCTGCTCGACACAAGTTCCTGAGAAAGGTTGCCTTGCTTCAGCTGGGACTCAATATGCTGTCGCAACTCCAAAAGCTCAGCCACAGCTTCACTATGTTTCCTTCGAATATGATCAGATTCTTGCAAAAGTTCAGCAAGGTCACTTACAGCACGATCGCGCTCTCGTTGCATCTTGTCAAACCTGATTTTCAGAGAGTCCCTGTCCTGGATAACCTTGTCCCTCTCTGTTAGTGCCCAATCTCTTCTCATTTTCACAACTTCAACATCATGCAATGCATCTGTTAGTTCTTTGGAAAGAACTTCAAACTGTCTTCTAAGAGCTTCAACTTCATTTTCTCCTTTTAGGACAAGCTGATGCTTCTGTTTGATCTCAAAACATTCTTTCAAAATTTTGTCCCTATGGATGATTGCTTCGCTACGTTCTCTGCGTGCAACATTCCTTTCCTGTTTAAACATTTCACAGTCTTCTCTAACTTTGTCTCGTTCTTTGACAAGGCTGTCTTTCTCTAGTAATGCCTGGCTAAGCCTTTCTTTGAGCTTAAGTGCCTCTTTAGCAACTTGTTCCCTTTCTTCAACCAAAAGGGACATCTCTCCTTGTGTGTCGTCAAAATGATTCTGCAGTTTTGAATAATCTTTTTGTAAACTTTCATTTGTCTTTCGCATATCGGTAAGCTCATCGTGAAGTTTTTCAATTTCTCTATGAACTGTGTCTCTTTCACTCATTACCAACTGATACTCATTCAAAGCGGCATTCCTCTCCTCTGTTAACTTTGTAATATCTTTTGCTGTTTTCACCTGAAGAGACATGACTTGGTCACATTCTCTCCGAGCCAGATCATACTGCTGTTCCAGTTGTTGTTTATCTTGGAACGACTTTTTAACCACAGTATCACAATCCTTCATCGCTTTTTCATACTTTTTGACTGCAGCCTCAGATTGTTGTTTAAGTCCATTGCGCTCTATGATAAGAGAATCTCGCTCATGAATTAAGCCATCAAATTGTATTTTCAATGCAGAGTAATTCGATTCCAAGTTTTGAAAACTATTAAACAGATGGTTATACTCTGACCTGAGCTCACGATGAACATCTTGAAGGCTTTCATGGTCTTTCTGATGTGTCTCATATTTTTCAAAACTTTTATTTCCTGACTGGCTGTTTAGATACTCTTCGTATTGTTGATTGTCTTTCATTTCAATAAGTTCAATTTTTTCTCTTTCCCTCAACAAAACAATTTCCTCGTACTCTTGTTTGAGTTTATCACGTTCAAGGTTCATCTCATCAACCCTTCTCTGCAAGGTTTGAAACAACATCTTATACTTTCTACTGTTTTCACACTGCTGACAAACAGAATCATATTTAGCAGAAATGTCAGAATGTTCATATCGTAACATCTCTAGCTCTCTCAAGTTATCAATATATTGTTTTTTTAGAATGTCATAATCATTGTCTCTTTCACTTCCTTGAGAATTTGAGTTACCCTCCATGTGTAACCGGTCACCAGTTTTATGATCAATCATTTTTTTGTATGCATCTCTCTGTGCTTCCGTCTCATGCAACTGTGCTGTAACCTTTTCCAAGTCACGCTTAACAGCCCTCAACTCGTTTTTCAGGCCAATCACACGATCTTTACAAAGATCATGACCAGTCATGCTTGTGCTACGGCCTACATTGACTCGCCGAGATGGACCAATGCCTAGCGGTAAATTAACAAAAAATGTTAGTATCTGTAAAGCAACTGTACCTCTGATGTGAATCAAAAGCAATCATCATTGTATACAGCCAGATGATGCTGGGGATCTTGATAATGATTGTGAGCAGCTAAACAGATATTCATTCTACAGCTGTTCATAAGGAAGAACAACATTTGGGATGAAACTCAAAAACAAGTTGTCCTTAATCTTGAAAAACAAGTTGTTTTTGTGAGCGCTTCATACTGCCAAGTTTAGCTTACACTTTAGGGTCATGGTCAATGACTTTGATTGATTAACCAATATAGCAGTTAAATATATTAATGTATAAAATGCTCAACCACAGTAAAAAGCCAGCTCATTTGCACAAAGATCTGTCTGTGTATGAGCTGCCAAAAGTTCACACAGAAAAGCAAATATCAAATTAATCATCGGACCTGACGCTTTTGAAAAACAAGCCATCAATATCCACACTGCACATTGGGCACCCAGAGAATTTTTTTTTGGTTGCTTTCGTGTGAGCCGTTACCCCAAAGTTGGGAAATTGGCCAAAACAATTATGCTTGTTGTAACAAAGGGGGATCGAATTTTGCCTTGGGGGAAAACATTCATTAAAAAAAACAAACCACTCTTTCATAATTTCTGTCTTTTTTTTAATACAAAGAAAAGCATGTTTTTTTAGGTACTTACATTGCATGTGGCGAGTAGTGTCTTCGTTGCCATCGGCTGTTTTCCCTTGATCGTTCCTGATGTGTTGCGAAACTACAAGAGTAAGACAACAAATCGACAGATGACATATCAGCCATTCGATTCATATGACGTGACTGTTTTATCAGCAGAACACATGCCATCACACAATTTTAAATTAAAATTATATATGGGATCTTACTTTGCTGTACACAAAATTTGATAATTTGTTGCTAACAATGCTGTGGTAGATCTTTAGAAAAGCCTTTTCTCACCGAAAATTTAGCTGGGTAAAATTTTTCGGGCATCACATATAAAGCTTCTCATGTAACAAAAAATATTGAAGTTACCTCCGGAAAACGTGAGATCATTTGTCACAAAATAAAGGAATCGTGTGCTTGTACTTCACAACATCTGTAAATTTTTTTCTCGAAAATGACCTAAGGAAAATGTAACCAAAGAAAACAACGAAACCCTTTGCGTGCGAGGCCACCTACAAGCATAGCAAACTTGCCACTTTCACGTCAGCGACAAACAAATTTGGATTTCCGCATCAAGCATTTTCTATTAAATTTTCAGTTTTAAAAAAACAAGAAGGACAAGAAGGTGTATTAAACCTATTAGAGTTAAATGAAAAACGGTTATAGCCGACTAAATGAGAAATAAATATAAGAAATAGCGCTTTCGCTGGAGAATAAAATCACCACCAAAAATATCCCACGCAGCATCCACACACCAAACAGCTGCTTCATAAAAAAGTCGTCAAAACAAGATTACACTAACTGTACCTTAATGGCTAGGAACACTTGTTTTCGATACCTAAAATAACCTCATCTGGGAAAAGCAATCATTTCATGCGAGCAAGAAATGTGGAGTCATTAAAAAAAAAAATCCTAAAACGCTGACATGTTTACATTAGCCGTGAACGTTTTTACCTGATGTTGGAGGCTCTACTCCGAGAAACATACAGTTTAGCATGTACGGATATGTCGTCTCCAAAACAACACAGAATTTCTTGAATGTCTCATGGTCCTTTCTCTGAATGACATCCAGCAAACGATCCACGCGTTGAGCAGGATGTTCGCTCTGAATGGATTGTGCTTCCTCCGCGTTGACAACATGGCTGACTACCAAGGGCGACAAAAGCCTTTCCACCGTAATTGCACGACGAAATTTATCCCGATGTCGTTCGATTAACTTTTTATACCCTTCATCCATTGTTAAATTATCAAACTACTGCGTACAATTCACATAGCTTAGCAAAAACATTACTTAAGATGCTGTTGTTTGCAAACTCGCGTTCAGGCCCGCCATGTTGATAGACTGGAGCTTTCAATCTTTGTTGATCCCCATACTCCAAATATGGCATGTAAAGGAACGCCGCGCACGTGATCGAGAGGAACAATCGATGATTGTTCGACCTCCTGACTCAATTGTGCGCGAGGTATAAGTACTTTACTAAACAAATGGTGTCCAAAATTTATTTGTTTTTTAACCTCTACAGACGTTTCACGAAAACAACACTAACATGTGGATAGGAAAGCGTGCGCCTAGCTTCAGACGCACGTGAACGAAAACAGGAGCACTTGGTTACCGGTTCTGTCAACACTTGCCACCAAAGGTTACGGTGTATCGCCTGAGGGGAAATGTCATGTCTTTCTTCGGGTCATTTAACCACAACCCGCCTTAAAAACGTGACCTCAGACAGAGCATATATCTTCCACTCCCGACCTTTTTATTTCCGGTTAGTGAAGAAAAAAAAACTGTTGTGTAACAGCGATCAAGCGCAGATTTTTGTGCGCGAAAGTGAGGAAGCCTCAAAGCCTAGTGAGGCTAATAGCTTTTTTTTTCTCTCGCCTCTTGACAGTCTTGGCGCTTTTCACACTCACTCCGACTTTTCATTCGGACGACTGCGCTCATTTATGGCCAACTCAAGATATTGATGTTTCACAGTCTATTGGCAATGAAGGGGCAGTGAAGCACGCACAAAAAAATATTATAATTTAAGGCCTTTAACCTGAATTCAGTGAATCCCTGGATTGAATCGACCGAGGTAAGTCCGATCAAACTGGTAGCCTGTTCCAGGCTTTCAGATAGTAGAGAGCGGGAGAAAAATTCACGACGGAAAAAAAAAACGTTTTCCCGGTGTACAACTTAACACGCTCCTCACTTAGCGCCGCGCTCTACTATCTGAACGCCTGGAACAGGCTATCAAACTGGCTGAGTGCTGATCCTTCGGACGGAGAGATAAATTAAAAGCGCCCAGTCAAGAGGAGATCAATCCTCTCCTGTCCGGCACAGGTAGCCCATCAGTTGCGCGGGCATGCGCCGTACTGATGCGGAGCCACAAGAATGGCGAAACAGTTGTCCACAGCTACAACCCCGCTCTGTCTTGGGTTCTTTCGGTGTCGTGTTGATGCCTTGTAAAGTTAACTTTCACTTAGTGCGATCAACTTTGCAGAATTCAATGTGTCTACTTTTTGCTGATCAGTTTTTTTATAGATCTTACCTTCTGCGGCATATTCGTTTGCGATCCTTCGCAGTTTTTAAAAATGTCAAGCTCAATAGCCTGCGAGGAGCTGGCGCAAAAAGGGGAGTGGGGAGGGGGAGAAAAGCGCAAAAGGGATGCCAATCGCAAATCCCGTCTCCCTTTTCCCTCCTTTCCCCTCCGCTGTTGACGCATGAAGTTCGAAATATGACCATCGCCACTGTTGTGCAACGCCTGAAACATAAATATTTGTATGGAGGAAAAACAATTGTTACTGTAGCTTACAAATGTGTCTCTCTCGGTCTCATCTTTCTTTAATGAGTCCTTTAATCCTTTCCAAACTGGTTCCCGACAGGAGCCTATCACGAACAACTACATCAAATGATATGGGCTCGGGAACCGCACAGGACAAAAGAAACACAGAACTTGGGGGAGTTAAGGAGATTTTTATTTTAATCACGTTTCACATTCGTACTACAGTAACAATCGTTTCCCCCCGTACAAATCCCAACCTCGTCCCTAGGGCGCTTCCAACACACTTCACCCTGACATGATCTGAAAAGCAGTTTTGGAAGGCCAAGTTCAAGAAATTCTTTAGGAGACACAGTTTTAAAGTTCATAAAATTAAACTTATCAAAGAACCGAAATAAGTTAAAAAAAATTCTTGTCATATTCACATTAAAAGATTAATGCATAAGTGGTTTAAGAAACTGCAGAAAAAGGACCGACCTGGCTCCCATCTTCCCATATTAAAAGTTTGGATTATTGTTGATGCCAAAACATTTGCTACAATTAAAAAGAGTTCTCAAACAACAATACGGTTTCCATTCAGTAACCAGTTACCAAGAGAAAGAAAATTTTCGAAATATTAATTAATTCTGGACAATTCAACTGCCGGTGTGATTTCATAATTGATTTAATATATACAGATCTGACGACTTATATATAATTAAAAAAAAAAATAGCCCTTCAATGGGCATACAGCATGAAACAGTCAATTCATTATTTAAGCCCTGTTCCCACTACGACGTAGACTACGAGTGGTCCCCCATTTTTCCTCAGGGATAGTAGAGCGAGCGAAACGCGGGCGCGCGTGAAAATCACCCCACGAGAGAAAAGGCGACAGGCTGCGGGGAGAGAGAAAAATGAAGGTGAGGTGGGGTGATTTTCACGCGCGCTCGCGTTTCGCTGGCTCTACTATCCCTTGAGGAAAAATGGGGGACTACTCGTAGTCTAACTACGATGAAAAATAGAGCTTGGTGTTTGCAAAAAAAAAAAAGAAAATGTTGTTATCACTTATTTTTCGTTTTTGCAACCTTGTTTGCATGTGAGACACGTGAAATTTTTCGTATAACAGGAAACGTCATTTAAAGGAACTTTGATACTTACATACTTTATTATTACCTCCCCAAAGGGGCTTTTCAGGATAATGTTCGCGAAATAAGATGACCTGACGAAGGATTGGCTGTGCTTGTCAAGAAACAAGGGATTTTGTCGCCTGACCAAAAACTGTAGCCCTCCAAACATTCTGGACGGCTTCTTTGAAGTTTTGGCGATTGGTAAGTGAAAAAAATCGTTCACACCAGGATATATGGCTTCTAGTCTCCCTCGCAGCCGTTTTTAGTATCGTCACGCAACGCTCCTCCCCGAACCGAAAATTTCAAACCCCAAAAAATCCTTCGATCATCCCCGTCACTTGAAATCCTGAGTACCCCCCCCCCCCCCGGGGGTGGGAAACTAACTTTTCTGATCTCTTCCTCAAAATCACACTCCCATTTCTCGAAATCACATTCCCCCAAAAAATTTCAATTAAGGTCTTATTTCCATTGACATATTCCAGTACGTTCTAGCTCGGCACTCACTTTAACAAAGACAAGAACGCTCTTACAGCGCCTTCCATCCCGCTTGCTTGGAGATTAGATTGAGAAATGAGGAGGCGATGAATTCATGAACAAAAGTGCCTTGTTTAGGTTGAAATTATCCTTTCCAAACGTTTCGGGCCTGGTCCTTCATCAGTGGAATTACCAGTTCGTTGAAACCGTTGCTAGGTATAAATACACGAAAATTCAAGGGCCTCGATTCCAGTGAAATTAAGTCATTGTCAGAGATCAAAAAAGTGATTTACATGGCACGTCATTTCAATCATCACCGAAAATAAGCCGGATGCTCATCACAAGACTCATTTGCATACAATGAAAGTTTATAACACCCGACCATCGCAGTTTTGCTAATTAAGATTCTCATTTTTTTTCGACCACTCAGTAGTGTTCACTTGTTCCAAAGTAATCAACCCTTTCAGGCGATAGAATTCGTGGATCAACATGTTTCGGAAAAGTTCTAAATTTCATCTTTCCTAAGCTTTCTTCGCAAAACATGCGTGGCTTCGATCACGCAACGATTCTTAGTCCCAGTTTCCACGTTCTCCGCTAGGAACGCCTGGCACAATGACTCCCCTTTTGTGTTCTAAAAACGAGTTTCAGATGATGAGTCTCACTGCTTACGCAAACGAGACTAAAATAAAAAACTTTCTGTATTTTTCTGATCACTGCTTTCGTAGTAATACAAAATAAAATAATTCCAATCTTGTATTGGAGCTTCTTCCCTTCTTTTCATTCCTTTGTTGGAAGCTTGTCTCATCTGCCGAAAAAAAATCTTGCTTTTAATTCAGATTTCCAGCCTGTATATTGCCTTTGTCAAATACTGATTCGATTCATTTAAGGCAAGTCGAAACTGCTTCATTCGGACGCAATGCATAATTGGGTTAAGAAGAGAATTGGAAATTACGAAAAAGACGCCTGTAAAATGAACAAAGTATGCTGAATTTGAACTTATAACGAAGGTTGAAATAAACATCCGAGAAATTATTATAGGCAAATAACAAATTGTTAAGCAAAAAAATATAGTCGTTGTTAGTTTCAAAGCGTTCTTCTCTCTTAAGAACTTCTCTCTGGCTTCCACCGAGACTTGCTGTCCAGCTATTTTTTTCTTGTGGCGTCGTGTTTCGTAATAAAGCTCAACTTGACAGGAGAAGATAGAGGCAACGCATAGGAATGTTAGGCCAAAGTCAAATTGAACGTACTTGTTGTTATTTGTGAGAAACGTTGAAAGCACGGTTATTGTCCACAAGAGAGAAGAAACACCAATCAAACGAGCTTCAGTGACCGTGATTTCGTAGCACAGTGAATGTTTGACGGCAATGTACTGCTCTACGGCTTTTACCTTAGCCAGGTGCAACAATGATGTGATGCCTAACAATCTCAAGGATGCTCTAGAAAAACTTTTTAGCACACAATACGAACCGGAGATGTTTCCTTGCAGTTCTACGATTAGCCAAAAGATAAAACAAAGGCAGACCGATCACTTCCATAAACCGCATCAGTGGAAGACAAACAAGCAAGAGCAATGTTAGACTTGATTCTCACCTGGTTTTTAGTTTTCACGGCAACTATGATCAGTGCATTCAAAACAGTTGTGAGAGGACAGGTGATGATACTGATGACTGTGATGAAGACAAGCCAGCAGTAAACGTCCGAGGATGTATGATTCACAGTTCCTGGCGAGGTCAGTCCACATTCGCGACCTGTCCTCGCTGTCTGTGAGGCTTCACTTGAATTCATATCTTGTTTTGCTTTGATAAAGCGGTGTTTTGCTGTTATCATGCGCGAATAAGCTGTATTGATGATTTATTTTTCATTACGTGCTGTATATAATGATAGGAATGTTACGAATGAGGAACTCCTAGAGAAGGGAAGACTCTCTAGTCTTAAGAACAGACGGTTACAAGATATACTAATTTTAATGTATAAGGTTAAAAATTCACTAGCTCCAGAGCATGTATGTAATATGTTCTTTCAGCAAGATAAGCATTATAACTTACGAAGTGATTTCCTGTTCCAAGATATAATACTGTTAAGTATGGCAAGCACAGTATCAGATATTTAGGCCCACACATATGGGGCAAGATAAGCCAGGAACTACGCAGTAAGACCAGTCTTCAGGCATTCAGGAGAGGGGTGCGTGCTATCAATGTGCTTGGCTTGCTGGACAGCACGTGTGGCTGCTGTGCATGCTCATCTTAGGGTGGTGGGTATGCATAGTGGCTTCTGCTGTCTGGCTGCCTGGTGTGTTGGGAGTGTGCTCCCCTATCCTCTATTTAATTCGTCTAATTTAAATTTTCTAGACTTTTAACTTTCTGAATTTTGTATTTATGTTTGAATGCTGCTTATATGTTTGTCCTATAGTGTCTGTTTGTTTGTCTGTCTATCTGATTGTCTGTTTTGTCTATCTATTTGTTTGTCTTTGTTTGTTCCCTGCTTGTCCTACTGTTTGTCTGTAATAATTTTATATATTGATGTTATTTTTATATATTAATGATATTTTAAGAATATATTTTTAACATTTTTAATCTTATATTATATTCATTTTATTTATTTATAGTGTCCACAGTTAGCTTTTAGCTAAATACCTTGACACTTTAATAAAGTTTATGTATGTATATACGTTATTTCACGCTTGTATTTCCTTTGCATAGATAGAGTCAGTTAATGCGTTTGTTTATCCTTTTTAATAAGCACGTCACTGACGGAAAGTTGGTCTTAGCAAAGTGTTCATCACTAAAAAATCTTTTTAATAAGAATTTTATTGTTGCATCTAAACCATAAAAGCCACCAATCCAGTCGGTCAAGGAAAAAAATGACAAAGGCGCAGTAATTCTAATGATAACGACGCATTAGAAAATAAAGCCTAGTTTTGACTTATCATTTTAGTTCTTTGATCAAGCAATTGTTTGTTCTCGGTTCAAAGTAACTTTACTGAACAAATGAAAATAGCAGTTTAACAGTTTCAAAGAAGAAAGGTAATGTTGTTAGCATGCGTCGCGTTTTTGCTCAAGAATATCATGTCCCTTTTTATGACGTGGAGTTTCATTAAAATAGCGTACAATGGAAGCCGAGATTGATGGTAGATCATAATGCGGCCATTTGTGGAGATATAGGATTTCGGTGGCATCTATATGAAGAATGAGTGGAATATTAATGCATTAGTTTAAGCTATTTGGTTATCCAGTGCACCAATGCAAGAGTTGGCGGGGGGGGGGGGGGGTACAAATGTCAGTTGTCAGTTAATATTTTGGCCATTTGTCGTTGTCAGTTAAATTATTGACCTTTTGTCAGTTATGATTATTAATAACTAACTATGATTGTTAATATTTATGAAACTTATTTGTTCATTTTTGATCCGAAATTTAGCTAAAAAAATGTGCCTTACCAGGATTTTCTACACTGGGGTCAACAGGACCCATAGAGAAGCTAAAAGGGGGTAACGGGGGAGAAAAGCAGGTCACAGTATATGAGTACATCCTTCAAGATGGCGGAGCTTCGGAACGTATCATTTCACACATGAGCAAGCGCAGAAGTCGCCATTTTATGGACGCCGCTGATTGGGTGTTTTCTAAAGTCGCCATACCAATTAATGTTTACGTACGTTTTTTAAATGGGCGTCGCCCAAATAGTGTAATCGAGATCGCTCGTTTTGATTCAAAGTTGCAATAGGCACGCAATACGTGCGAACGTAAACAAGCCAAGTGACGCAAATATTTGCCTCGCGAACGACTCGTACAAGGTAAAAAGCATGCAAGAAAGAAAGGTCCCATAGCGTCTTGTTTCTTTTTTTTGTTTGTGTTTGTTTTCCCTCTTTGCGTCCTTCGGACTCCTTGGGCTAATTATAGTGCGGTATTTCCCGAATGCCTGCAATGCCGCGGTCTGGTAAGAACACTGTAAAAGGAATATATAACGTAAATTAAACATTTAAAGCGAAAACTGATGCAATAGTACCTTAATTTTTACCGGTTTTGCTATTGAAAGCATTCCAATTGGCCCTCCATTTCTCAAGTCTTGTGTTACTCTCGCCCACACAAACGTTTTTGCTGACCAGAGTCCAACATTTCCAACCATTAAGCCAATCAAAATTTATTTCTTCAAAATATTGGGACGTAGATCATGTAAAAAACCAAGAAAGACCAAATCTGAATCATCTCGGTAAAAATTTAAAATTGCTTTTATACGCCTTCATCGGCAGCCAACGCGTATGCTGGCGCGTTCTCAGAGGAGTGTAAATTTAAGATCATAGGCCATTTCTAACGGATGATCCATGACACGTGTAGGCTTTGCTGTAGATCATTAAGGAAATTTGCTACTTAAGCGTCCTGCTGCTAAGAGTATCCATATAAGCGTACATTTGATTACATTGTCTGACAAAAAGAGTGGAAAGGCCTTAAAAACGGGTTTTTTAGAAAATAAAGGACAATCAGGTCCTCTGTCAGTTAACAGTAAAACTCAAGGTAAATGTCAGTTGTCCGTTAAATTTAAGGCGTTTTGTCAGTTGTCAGTTAAAATTTTGGCCATTGGTCAGTTGTCAGTTAACCCCATCCACACTCTCATGCACCAATAAAGTTATGATGAGTCAAAGCCATTTTCGTTTTGATTAACCGTCAGTGTAAATTTGCATACTTTGTTTTGTTAAAACGAAACGTCTTTCTCAGTCGAAAGCTTGATATTTTTAATTGAGAATTTCCTAAAATTATATCAAAATGTTTTTGCAGATCAGGTGAGGAAAAAAGAAAACAACGGAAAATAACAATTTCTGTTCATGCACCAAATAAAAGTAACAAATAATTTTTTAAAGTTTCCAATAAATTATGATCGTTGTATTTTGCAAATCAAAAATAGCATAATAAAAAAGTGCAGTGGTTATATATTAGGAAAATGATACCTTCTTTATTTTTTTAACCTTTCCTGCTCATCCCAAGTAAATATTCGCAATCCGATGTCTGAGCGTAGCTAACTCGATAGATAGAAATTAGCAACAACAAGAACGATTCCAGAGGTGCTATCAACTTGAGTTTTCCGCCGTTCCGCGAGGTCACCTTGCATTATGAAACGTTGCTAGAATATACTCAACGATCTAAAATTTTTTTGATATTTGAATTTTACTCTCTGGGTTTTTACTGTATGGATTTCACTACTTTTGATCATGGCTTATGAAATAGTTTTGCGGCTGGGGCCGTTCAAACCTAGTTTTCCTCAAACAAAACCTGTTTTTGGCCGGACAAATATTTAGAACGTCATATCCAAAGCTTTAGCGAGTAAATCCTGTTTCGTGTAGAATTAATCGCCTCCTCATTTCTCGATCTAATTTCCAAGCAAGCGAGACTGACCCCGCTGTAAGAGCGTTCTTGTTTTCACTATGGTTCTCATCGTTCGCTTTATTTTCGTTGTTGGTAGCTGTCTCATCATCAATTACAAATCCACCAGTTCCTCCGAATTCACACTGTTTACATTGACATAAACAGTTCAGAGAATCAATTTAATATATAGATTTAGCCAAGGCCAAAAGCAAAGTTCTCGTGAAGCTTTTAATGTCTTACTGAAGTAAAGTTTTCTGAGCCTGGGATTAGTTGAATACCATAATTGTTCAGCGGGGAAGTTAATAAAACACGTCACCTCAGTGAGTTGTAAATCTGAGCCGGCGCTCCAGTCATGTGACACTTGTCAGCGGATAACCTAATTTTGATAGGTGTCAGTTGATCATAACATGGATGCCTTGGACTTTTAAGCTAGTAAGTAAGACGTTTCACACCCACAAACATGAAGGGGCGGACGTACGGTACGTGTGGACTATTTTGTCGGAACCAAAATTTCTTGGATACATAAATAACCAAATTTCCTTACACGGTTGCCGTCACCGTCGTGGGATCTTAAGGTCCCTATAAGTGTGCCACGGTCGACGTTGAGTTTCATGCAGCTTAGAATTTGCAGCTGATGATAGTTGAGTTTATAATGAAAAATTTGGAAGAATACAGACCAAGCACCAACACAAAATTTATAATATAATATAAACTTATAGTGACACAAAAATCAATTCAGAAGTACTCAATTCGTTTTTTGTTTGTTCTAAGAAACAACTAAGGCAATTAATTCCTAGTACGCTTTGATAAGACTCTTGAGTTTATCAGAACCACTCTGTCCAAATTCAGTTGGTACCTCACTACTTCGAAAGGGGTTCTCGCCAAGGTTCACTCGAAAGCATCGCCATCTTCTCCTTTGGGTCTGCAGATGAGCAGTGTGTGCATTTGGTATGTAATATATCAAACATAAGACGCAGTGTTTCATCACCAGATGAAACACCGAGAAGAGAGTTGAAAATACGACGCGTAGCGGAGTATTTTTGACGAACTTCGTATTTTTGACGAACGATGGAGTGCACGTGATTTGCAGGAGACAACTAGTTCCCAATCCATCTCGAAAAGGATCGAGGGATCCATGGAGTGACGGGAGCGTCTTCGCTAGAACTCGCTCATAGCGCCTTGCGCAATCACGAGTTAAAAATGAACCATTATTTTAAAATTCCGTTCCTGTGTGGACAGCGCGAAACGCACAAGTTAATACGTGTAAGAGTACATGTAGGTTTACGTCCGTTTTATACAGCTATTTCGAAAAGGTTGACGGAATGAATATTCACGCGACAATCCCGAAAGGTAATATGGGATATGATCAATACACTGTTCCTGACACTGTGGCTGTCGACCCTACTTTTCTACGGTCTCTCGTGCCATTCCTTCAAATCCCTTTCAAGATCAGTGAACTCAATACCGCCCACAATCCTTTCAGGATTGACGCGTGCACTTTTTCCGACAACCTTTCTCGAAATAGCTGTATGTAGATGTAGTCTGTCCTCTAGACGTTAGCGCTCGACGATCTCTAAAGATCAAATAGAAGGACTTCAAAAAGACTAGAGCGGATGCCCGCATTACTTTCCTTGGTAAAAGGGTCGCTCTATGAATCAGTAAACAAACAACAGGTGTGATTGAAGGAAGTTGTTTATTTCGGATACTGGAATTATACTAACTCATACCAACTTACATTAACAAAGTCTAACGTCCAGACCCAGAAATAATGTTATCGATATACAAAGTTTCCAGCAACTGTTGATTCGTTGAAACAAATGATGTACGCGTGAGGTCAATCAGACTGCGGTATAAACTGTTTCTGTGATGAACGGCTTACATAAGTTATTTTGTTTCACATCCCCCAGTAGACACAAAGACGAAAATGATAAATCATTCTCGCTTTTTACTTCCGTCATGTTTGTGGAATTTAGCACTCTAGTTGTTTGTTCACCATGTTTCGTTTGTTAGTTTATAAACTCAGCTGCCTTTTTGTAAAAAGTTGTCAGCTTATTTCTTGTAAACGTAGATCATACCGCAAAACCAGACTGGTTAAAATTTGAATCAACAGCGTATGTCAGCGCGATCGCCAGCACTAATCCATTATTTTGACCGACAGACTAATAAGAAGTGGATTCGAAACTCGTCGGAGTTCTAACGAAGTTTTCCCGAAACCGACCATTACTTGCGGACTGTTTCTCGGTTATAATTATACCCTCCTCAAATAATTGCTGGCTTCACACGTGACACTGGAATAACACTAAGGAACAAGTTTTCAAATAACTTAATTTCACTAGCGAAACATTTTTGGCGACGGACAGTACAAAAACAGCTAAACAAAAAATGAAATACGCGTGTGATTAAGCTTGGTGAATTCTGCACTGGATAAAACGGAGGTAAAAACAATTATTCAGTTGGTAATATGATCGTCCTTCGTGTCCAGCCTCTTCATTACTTTAAAACCCTAAATAATTAACGTACTGACATAATTATGCGCAAAATAAAAAATTCCTTCAGCATTCAGGACTACTGTTTACGACATGCTTGGCATGAAGAGTGAAAATATTTGAGCCTGCCGGCACGCAAGACGCCCTGGTTTAACGACGTTACATTTGAAATCTTCCTCTAATGATTTGTGGACCTATTCACGTATAAATCCACCCTACATACTTAGCCCTCCACAATAATGGACGGATGGAATAAAACTCACTCGGAAGCGGAAATGTGCTACTACTAACTCTGAAGAGAACAGCTCTTCTTAATAACAGTCCCATTAATAACTTCTTGACTTCAGCCGATCTACTGAACGGGAACGTTCATCTACTGAAATGCACCTTTAAGTCCTGATCACGGCCGATCTAAGTCCCCTTTGGCAACGGTCACAAAACACTCTTGTTAGGGTCGTGAAAATAAGAGAACAGCTGCAAAAGGGGACCTCAGTAAACAACGACATTCAAATCTCGGTTTCTTCTGTATTTCCGTTTTCCACTTTTGCCGGTGCGTCATCAGAAAGGAAATTTAACACACCCTTGTCATTACCAAAGAAATCTTGGAGTAGCTTTTCAGTATCCTCTTTGCTAATTTCGTTACCGTCTTGCACATTCGCTTCTTCATCCACGACTTTGTGTTTTTTCTCTTCAACAATGTCGCATTCTTCTGTGCTCGGTTCTGGTGAACTTCTTTTCGCTTCACCAAACACCTCGTCTCCGTTCTGAGCCTCCACGCCGGAAATGCGCGGAGAGCCGCCATCTTCGAACATGCAATCCGTTTCGCCAGCGGCATCCAGATACTCTGAAATTCGACGTCGGCCACCACTTGAGCCGTCGGTAGAATCTTTTTCAGGAGTGCTGCTTATATGAAACGTTTCTACGATAATCACAGGATCCTTAGAATAGCTACTGTACGCAAGCTGTTTGAAGTTTTTGACGATGTCTTCTCGTCCCATGTCACGAAGGGCTTTCTCAAGGGACGCCATATTGGCTTCGGTATCCTCTTTGTCTCGCCAGGTTTTTAACACATCAGCAGCACATTCGTTTGCTTCAGCAGAACTAGAAAGAAGAAAAACAGAATAGAGAGACGAATTCATCAGAAAATGCCCCCCAAATGTTAGTTTTTAACTAAGTACTCTTCAAATCATGGGATCACATTGAGGAGCCTAAAAGAGACAATGCCGGTACCGCAGGAGCTGCCTCGTCCCCAGTCGCTCGCGATCACCTTTTGGGTGATATTGAGTTAATTATCAAGGAAAGCGGGGACGAAGGGAGTGATGGGAAGGGAAGAACTTTCTCTTTCCATCACTCCCCTCTCGTTCCCATCATCCTCCTCTCGCCTTTCTCGCTTGTCTCCAGCTCTCGCGTGTTGTCTCTCGCTGCTCCCCACTGAGCCTTGGGAAAGCCTGTGGAGGAGGCAGCCACTGGAGAGTACTGTTCATTGGCTGTCATTAAATACTGGTCCCACCGTAGGATTTCATCCACAGACACACAAGCTAGAATCACCTTATACAGCATAACACACAGTACCACAGGAAAGTGCTACTCAGTAGCTTTCATTTAAATGGTCACACTTATAAGGATTTAATCTACAGACACACATGCTAGAATCACCTGAAACAGCATCATACACAGTACCAACCACAGGAAAGTACTACTCAGTAGCTTTCATTTGAATGGTCACACTTATAAGGACTTAATCTACAGACACACATGCTAGAATCACCTGAAACAGCATCATACACAGTACCACAGCAAAGTACTACCCAGTCTGCTCAGTAGCGAATGGTCTCACTTATAAGGATTTAATCTACAGCCATACAAGCCAGAATCACGATAAACAGCATAATACACAGTACTACAGGAAAGTACTGCTCAGTAGCTTTCATTTGAATGGTCACACTTATAAGAATTTAATTTAGAGAAATACAAGCTAGAATCACCTTACAGAGCATAATACACACTGTAAAGTACCACAGGAATTTCAGTAGCTTTCATATGAATGGCCACACTCTTTGGATCGCAACTTGTGCAATTTTTGGATCAGAACTTGTTTCTAACTATCAAGCTCTGAGGATTTACAGAACAATCTTACCGTTCAATAGCGTTCATTTTACTTTAAAAATTAATGAATTCGAGTAAGGCTGAGCTGTGACTCTGATTTTGCCAGATTTCTTGAAAAATGGGCGGATCTGTTCAATAAACATACAGATCGTGTTTTTTCAGGCCTGATAACACTCGGCGCCTGATCAAATACCCCTGGGGTTTTATATCTACACTCTACAGTCCAGTTTAACATCATAAACGGCACCATAAAAGATAATCACAAACTAGGCGGCGAGCAAACTCTATGTTTGGGAATCACGAGAGTTAATTGCAGGAAAACATTGCAGTTTTAGAATACTCACTGTCTGTCGGAAATTTCTTGGAGTTCTGAGTCGGTGAACCCAAGCTCCTGACCGAGGCCAACCCATTCGCCACCAACACTCTTTCCAATCAATGTTAACAATTCGTCTACAAAGAAACAAGTAACACAACTGTGAATGCAATTCACTACTACAGAAATAGGATTTCGTTAAAAGGGACATCAATCGGTCGCATTGTTCACAGCTCCCCATTTCCTTAACGTAAACTAAAAGTAGCAGAAGGCGAGTGAAACCGGCGCAGGGGGATGCGGGTGCATGGTGGGCAAACCCGCTTCCAAGCGCTCCCGCGCTTTTCACTCGCATCCAGTCAAAAAAAAAAAGACAGTGAGCCCTCCCATGGTCATAACAATAGCTGGTATTTACCGGAGGCAAATTGAATAAATAGCTGAGTTTATAAAACGAACCTTTTGAGTTACAGTTTGCGTGCCCCCTAAGTGGAAGACTAAACGCTAACGGCCCAAGTCAATGTAAAGCTGCTCCCCTTGTGACGAGATCAGATACAGAACCTTTAACCGTCATCATTCCGTTAGATAACTTCCCATCACTTTGGAGTCATTTCATGGCAACCACTTGACTCTGACCAATGGCGAACTGAATTTGAAACCTTCTATTTTCAAACCCAAAAGCCTGCAATTTATTATGCTCAAAATTTCGAGAACGACCATTAAACGCGCAGTTGAGACAACCGTCTTAAATAGTAATAAAAAAAAGGGAAGATTTGTCCTTATTTTGGAAGAAAAACGATGTCAAGTTCGTCCCCCATTGTACATTGGCAGACGGTAAAATTTCGCGACTTTGCTGCGCTATATCTTCGTTAGTTTTCAGCAAATCACTGTCAAACTTGGCAACTGTAATGATTTTCAGGCGCTCTTTTCAGCCGTGTTGACGGATTTTGGCTTACTGGTCCCTGTCAAAAGTCAGCGAAAAAACCATGGAAGGGTCTATAGAGGGGAGAAGTCGTTACGTCACGTTGCCATGGTAGCAAAATTTTTGGATGACAACAAACCGAAAACGTGACTTAAAAAGTGAATCCTCACCGCTTCAAACTTCATCGATCTTATTCAATTTCATTTAATTTGGCAAATGTTGGCGAAATTTCCTCGGGTTGAATCCGAAAGGACCGTATCTAAGTTTAGAAGAGGAAAAAGACCACTTTTGTGTTGTGTTCACCTACTCCATAAAGCAAGCGTGTGAGATTAGGAAGTTTCACGTCGTAAGGGTGCAACGACGGGAAAAAAATGTACAAAATAGCGTGATGCACGTGCAAATTTGTTGTTTTGTCAATAAAAACCTTTTACTTTGTTGCCGTTCTCCTTCCGTCGCCGTCGTCGATGGTTTTGTTGTCATCCAGAAATAGTGCTACCATGGTGACATGACGTCATGCTTAACGTCATACCTCTCTATTGTCCGTGCATTTATGGTCTATTTCAAAAATTCGCAGTAAACAGGTGACTTTACGCGGGACAATTGGCAACGACAAAGTGCAACACAGCGTTAGAACATTGTTTCGAAAGGCTGCAAAATGTGTTCCAATAACGTGACGTTGCAAAAATTCAAGTTTGTGAAATATGCACCGACAGGCTGATTTTTAGCAAGTAGACATTTTTCATCTTGTTCTTTCTGGATATGCCAACCTATACCATAATTTCACAAATTTACTTTTTGTGACGTCATCACTTTTCTTTTCTATATTGGCACCTTGTATTGCGCTAAAAATCGTCGTTGCGATTTGTCCCGAGAAACTTTACCACAAGCTGAACATACCTGGAAGTTGAGCTGTCCCATTGCCTTTCCTCAAGTTCTGTGTAAGTAAAAAGAAAGAAATACATCGTCATAACCCAGCAATTCGTTGATTTGAAAGCGCAAAACGCGAAACATTGCATTTTAAGCCTTGTCAGCTTTGGTCGATTTTCCCACTAGGGAAGCATTGATACTGGCAAAATTCAACCTTTTTACTGCTACTAGCAACGAAAAATACAGTTTAACCTTAACCGAAATTTCATGTAAGGAAATACTTCAAGTCAGAAGCAATTTAAAGTATTATTCGAAAGGACTGCAAAAGGTTGTATTTCACTCGTCACTCTGTCGTATCATATAGGAACTAGTCCATGAACCAAAGAGTTTAATAAAATCACATTTTCATGGTTCCTAGCCTTCGAGCAAGCTCTCCATTTGAGAAGACCGCGAGAAGTCACGCGAGAGCAGCACGCGACCTTTCGCGTGCTGCTCTCGCGTGACACGAGCTAAAAAATCAAAAATGGCTAAACAAACTTCTCAGCTCACCTCCTCAGACAGGTCGATGCTCAAGTTACAAATTGTTCGCACGTTCCCCTGTCGATCTTTACGAGGTTCCTTGAGTAAAGCCAGCCGGCAGGTGGGGAGCTGGGACGGATCAGTTACACACACCGTCACGGACAGTCGGTTTTCGCGGAAAGGATTAAATGTGAACTGCAGTGGCTCACGGTTGACTGGCGTGACATTGCCTAAACACCTAGTATATACAAACAAAAAAGGATTAAAACCCAGGGCCAATAATTAAAACAGAATTTAGCCCGTGGTTAACAAAGTCGCTGTCAAAGCCAGTCAAAGCGTTGATCAACGTTAGCAAAGACCAAACAATATTAATAAACAGCCAAATGATGAAAGATGGCGCTCAGTGTTCGTTAGAATGAGAGTTAGCATACAACAAAACTGTGCTGTCGGACCTACAGAAAGTGTTTGAAAGTCTGTGATAGCGACAGTTTGTTTAAATGGAACACCTGAAATTTTTGCCAAAGATTCGGCTGCTGTTCATGCCAGCAGAGTGACAATAATTCCCCACTCCAGAAACTATACGAGGAATGGGTACAAGCTTTCGGAAACGATTTCTAAGATCGTCTGGGTGGGCAAGCGCTACTTATCATTGGTTAACGGTTGCCTTGTATACCATTGACCAATCATAATTAACGCTTGTCCATTAAAACAATCCCAGAGATCACTGCACCCAAAGCTTGTACCCATTCTCCCCAGAGTTTCCGAAGTGGGGAATAGAGAGGTGTGTTTTTGCAATGTAACATCGACCCAGGGGAGAATTTGTGTCCAGCGGTTTTAGTGGAAACAAGGGTTTGTGGGGGTTGCTCAGTCTCGCGGGCTCACAAAACCTCCCTTGGGTCCATCTTTATTTATATTTACCAGCGAGGTGTCCACAAGGCCGTCAACCGTTCTACAGCGGCCAATCAAACGTTTCAGAAAACAGATAGTTTAATTTTCTGAACTAGTGAAATCTACTGATTTTAAAACGTGTAAGCGATCAATTAAGTGTAAGTTATTTTCACACATACCTGACGTGAACTGGTCTTCCCTCGCAGACTTCAACATCTCGGCTTCGCGCTACTTCAGTGAAGCCTGTTTGCTTTTCGAGTGTCTTGTCAATAGTATCATCAGTAATGCAAAAGACTCTTAGTGTAGCCTCGGTTCCATCAGATGAAACCTTAGCGAACACCACGACCTTAGCCAAGAATGGGACAGCGGTTAACTTACGGAACAGAAGGCGCGCGTCTGACGTCACGTTGTCTGGGTTACGTGTCTCCACAAGCCAGAACCTAAAAGACAATAGACAGTTGCTTCCTCAAATTGAATAACGGTGATTTTTCCTAAGAATTTGACACGATTACGCGTCAACTCCTCTAAAAAACAAACGCGACGCAGCACCTTCAAAGGCGAAAAGGAACTTAGGCAGATTTTACGTGTCTCACCTTGCGGGATAACTGGTCGTGAAAGTTGCGCACGCATTTACTACGCTCAGCGGTGTTGTATCAGTGATGTCAGTCCAATGGTAGAGAGGGGCATGGGACATAGACTTCCTATTGTCCTGCGGCTGACAGCTGAGTAGTCTCAAAGAGGGCTGAATGTCAACCTCTTCTCCACTCGGACTGTACAAAGGGGTGGGAATGGTAATGGATACAGGCTTGGAAAAGACTAATTCCTGTGGTTCTAAAGATACCACAGGGCTCACAGCCACCCATTCCTCATAGTCGTTGAACGATTCATCAGCAGGTTGTACCTAAAAGAACAAGACAATGAACAAGTTTGATCGGTTCGGATGACTTATTTGTTTGCTTATTTCCTTGTCTCACTCCCCTTAGGAATACAAAAGACCGATACTCTACAATTCATTCACTTATACAAGGCACCTTTACCCTCTAAGGCAAGATTACCGATAAAAGAGTCACCAAAAAATATGCGCATTAAAAAACGGCGTAGAAATTGCCGGTTTTCTAGCTTATTAACGTTTTTGCCGTCCAGCAATTTTGCAGTTAGTCTTACACAGCATTTCTTTGTGTCATCATTTGCCCCTTTAGAAACGAGACGGAAGCTGGGCTGAGTGAGCTTTCGCGAAGACCTCTGGGACTGTCACTGGGGAGAGGGGGGAAAAGATTGGCCAATAGCTGACCGGCGCGTCCCCGGTAATAATCCCACAAGTCTTTGCGAAAAAGTAGAAGGAGCGTGACGAATAGAAGGAGCTCTGCGTGGCAACACAGAGAGCGGCTACGCAGGAGACCAATATGCAGCTTTCCATTTGGGGGGAGTCGCGAGAAGTCACGCGAGAGCAGCACGCAAAAGGAGACACGAGCTGGCAGGTTACTTTATGTATTTTCTTTACGATTACTTGCAAACAACTAAAACTTTCAACTTCAGAATTCAATTCGCCCATACCCCATTCCACGGGTAAACTCGTATACTAAACGTAAGAAATGACGCCAAGATGAATTCGACAATATCAAAACCACCAACAGCGATGCGAAATAGAGAAGGGTACAAAGTATTAACCTGCAAAATAATTTTTGTTCCACTTGACACAGCTCCTTCAGGAACTTTAACTTGAACCTGAGGAAGGACTGAAGACTTTAGGATATCCCCGCCCGGTCCAACCATGAAATTTTCTTTCTTCAGTCGGGAGATAATGGAGAACTTCTCAGGGAAGTCATGCGTTTCTATTCGAGCGTATCTCTTGCTAGGAAAACCTTGGTGAATGTTCATATCTGAACTGTAACCATCCACCGCTAAAACAAATTGAGAAAACAAAAAACGATAAGGTATAATTTGGTAATAGATTTTAATTTATTGTGAAGAGAAAGGCAATGCACCAAAACTAACACCAACACTAACCTTTAACACTGACACTTACACCAACGTTAACCCCCAACACCAACATTAATCCCAAACATTAACTCTACCAATTATACCAACACTAACACCACACTAACAATTGCACCAACACTAACATCAACACTAACAGTTATAACAAGACTACCACCAACACTTACAACGACACTAACAATTACACCAATGCTAACAACAACACTGACAATTACACCAGCACTAACACCAACATTAATCTCCAACACCGACACTAACACCAACACTAACGACGACACTGACAATTACACCAACACTAACAACAACACTGACAATTACACCAGCACTAACACCAACATTAATCTCCAACACCGACACTAACACCAACACTAACAACGACACTGACAATTACACCAATACTAACAACAACACTAACAATTACACCAGCACTAACACCAACATTAATCCCCAACACCAGCACTTAAACTACTAACACCAACCCTTTACCCCCAACACCAACACTAACATCAATACAACACCAGCACTTACACTGCAGTAAATCACTCTACTACATTACAGTTAGCTATTGAGCGATTTTCGTATGACCTTGAAAAATAGTTTCGGTAAGTGTTCGTTATTTGTTTTATCAGCCAATAGATAAAAAGATCAAACATGAACTCTTCGTTTTCCCGCCAAAATAATCCTTAATATGGAGAAGGCATTGTTCGATTGGCCAATCGTGTTGCAGTATGAAGTCAAAGCGAAGTATCGATTGATTTCTAGAAAATTCTCGAGCATGGAGTTTTTTCATCCGAGCGTGCGCTTAACCAACCAAAAGCCACGCTCGTTTGTATCCGTTCGATAAACCAATCAAATCGCTGTATTTCGGTTCGTTTCTTGTTTCGTTTTGTACGCGCGTTTTCATTTCAAGGTCATACGAAAATCGCTATATCAGGGATTCTCTGTATTTTGTTCGCTAAACAACACAGCCCAGTCTCCTATTCGCTCACCTTTCATGTCTTCGACACAAACTTCCTGCCAGTTCCACCCTCCGTCCTGAGTTCGAAGCACAACCAGTTCTCTTTCGCCATCTCTCAGCGCAGAGAAATGCGGCAACTCCAAGTAAACAGGCTGCAGAAATTTGACGCCCGACGGGTTAACATCAAGGACGCGACAGGCAAGAGCCTCGCCTTCATAAAGCGGCGGTAAGAGAGATGGTTTGTTTGGCCTTGAAAGAGAAAGATTAAGACTATTAAGACCAAATGCCAGGTTTGGGTATATGCAGTATTTTTTTTTTTTGCTTGTTAGCCTGTTTGACAAACGTTTCTTAAAGGTCAAAAACGATAAACAGACAGTCAGGATTGTAAAAAGTGTCTAAAGGTTCAGTGACTTTTCTGTGGTACTGTTTTTTTTTTAAGCTGTTAATGGTGTTTTTATCTTTTCAGTCTGTGGACTAAGCTCTTAAGTGTGACTTGAATGAAAGCTACTGAAGAGGAGGTTTTAATTCCTGTGGTGCTGTTTATTATGCTGTACGAGGCGGTTCTAACTTTTCAGTATGTGGCCTACAATTTTAAGTGTGACAATTTAAATGAAAGCTACTAAGCACTACTCTCCTCCGGTACTATTCACTACGCTGTACAAGAAAGTTCTAAGTTTTGAATCTGTTGCCGAAATTCTAAAGAGTGAACATTCAAAAGAGAGCTACTGAGCAGTACATGTACGTTCCTACGGTACTGTTTATAAAGCTGTACAAGGTGGCTCTAACTTTTGCGTCTGCGGATTATTGTGTGATCATTCAAATAAAAGCTATTGAACAGTTCGTTCCTGTGGTGATGTCTATTATACTTTAGAGGGTGGTTCTAACGTTTGAAAATGAAACCTTAAAGTGTACCTTTCAAATGACAGATATTAAGCAGTACACAAAGTGGTTTAAAATTTTGCGTCTATGAAATCAACTGTGAATCTTCAAATGAAACTATCGAACTATACTTTGATGGAAATTTTTAAGTGAATGTGTTCAATAACAATCCATGTATGACTCACCGTATTTGTTTACAAGTAATTCTCGTTGGCATCTGGCAAGATCTTGGCGGCAAGGTGATTCGAAGTCCAGTTTGCGAGCTCTCCATCTTCCCTCCCCGAGCGTCGACCAAGAAACTAACAAGGAAGTCCCCGGAAACGGGCGGCTCGTACTTAGGAACGTTATCCGCTGCCATATCTGCGAGACTCGACGGCAACTCCGATTCTGTTACGATGGTTTCCGAAGCCGTTATAGTCTGCGACACATTGAAATCGGACAGGCGCGATCGGTCCAAGTCGGATGCTCTGGATCCAGTAGGGGTCCCCTCAAAGAACCCTCCGGAGAATCGTGAGGAGCTGAAGATGCCCGAGTCTCGATGTTGGCCGAGAGTCAAGTGGTGTTCTTCATCTACAATCTCTTCCATTGCCATAAAACGGTCGATGGACTCTTCGGGAATTGCTGATTCTGTAGTAAAAATATCAAGTTCCGGCACGTTGAAAAGGACGTTCTACCCCGCGTTTTAACGAAAACGCATACAGGCTTTGCTTCATTACTTTCAAAGGTTAAAAGACAATAAGCAATTGTAAACTTATGCTCTATTCAGACCAGCGCTAAGACACGTTTAAAAGATGTTAATTTTGACGCAGTTTAAAACTTCTTTACACGTGAAAACTGCCTGCTGAGTTTAGGTTGACTACATATTAAGCACAGTCAAAAGAAAAGTATTTCCATTTTCTCTCAATGGTTTTCAAATTGCTAAACCACATTTACTGAAATTAAAAATGTTTTACTGGTGTCAGTGGGGCGAAAATTAAACTTAATATTACTACTTGAAAGCTCAAGTGACAATATGGACCGTCACAGCAGTGACCGCTGTCATCCCGAAATCAAGTGATGAACCTTTTAATCCACTGGCATCCTTGCAATCCTACACTTCCTATCCCCACTCCATGTTCTTCCTCGTTTTAAAAAAATGTTTTTGTTATATTTTTAAATATTTATTTTCCTTCACCCTGAAGAGACAGACGTCTTCCGGATTCACTAGCTCACGCTAGCGTTTGTGATGGGTCGCAAAACTTTTTGACGCCAGATGTACACAATCTGATTTACACTAACCCAGGGATTAAGTTAAGCTTAGGTTTGGAAGGTAGCCAAAGTCTGCACTTATTGGCGTAATTAAAAGGTTTCCATAGGTTGGTGGCATGACAGGATTTTACCTGGATTCAAAGCCGATTAGTTTACCCAGAAGTCAAGCGGATCATGGGAGCTATCACAACGGCGCGACTCAAAGCAAAAGGTACAATGTACTCTCGCAAGCTAAGACGTGAAGATAAAAGCTGGTCGCTTAAGTTTCTTAACGAAGCAAAAGCCAAACAACTATGATTCTAAGTTTTTGCACCGACTTAAAAACTTCCAGTGAGCTTTACACAAAATTTTCGGTTGAAAAACGTGTTGCCACGCTTGGATATGGACGCTGAGAATACAAGCGTAAGGTTCATGCGCAATCGCCGGGTTCTTTGCGTGTCTTTTGAGGTTTTTGCAAGGCTTGTTTTTACTTTTGTTAGGGTAGAGGTAAGATCAGTCAAAAGGAGAGGCACTAATCATTCCCGTTGCACGCTACTCAAAACTGAATTGCACGAGCTTACCTTCCTCGACTTCAGCCAGCTCTAAAGCCTCCAGGACTTCTTCCTCTTCTAACTCTTCCGGTGCTGCGCTGAACACAATGTCGTCTGAGTCCTGGTCTTCTTCGCCTTCCCCTCCTTCTTTTTTCTGAACAGGCAAACAACACCGTCAAGTCACACAAGCTTAAAGAGACTGTCATGAAAGTCACGTAAGGGTAACGTCACTTAGGTGAGCTGTCACGGCAATTAACTGCAGTTTCAGCAGTGTAGCGGGTGACGTCGCAGGTGCTTTCTGTCAGGTACGTCCCCCAGGGGTTAGCGAGTAAGGATGAAAGAAATAGCTTTTCTCATGGGGGTGTTGAGACTAAAAATGCAAGGGTTTATCCCAGGAATGATCTCCTAGGTATGACATCCTGTAGCCTCAGGAGGAGTGGGGTCACAGAAGACTCCAACCCCCTTTCCCCGAGGCGAGAGAGCTGACTTGCGGGGCTGGACATCTCAAGGAAGAGTGTATTAAAAAGTGCACTTTTTAAAAGGAGCGTTCCTAAAAGTGCCCAGTGACCGAGACTGCAAAGCTGTCAGTTGATCGAAACACATGCACAACGCAGGTAAAGGTTACTCAAAATAACTTAAAAGCTAATCGAGTTAAGAGACAAAAAACTAAGGAAAGACAGTTGGCATAAAGGCTCGGAAAACAACATTAGAAATACTCATACAAAGGAGATAAGAAAGCAATTTACTGAAAATAAATATATTAGCAACTCTTTCTTCGCTAATAAATACATTATGGTGGGTACTCGATGAAAATTCGGACTATTAAACTTGGACAAGCGACAGGAATGTCAGATGTCTTTCACTTTAAATTGTAAACTGTATCTATCTTAAGTTCATCTTAAGAATCTGACAGGGCTAATTCAGTCTAAAGAGTTTCAAAAGCCCATACACTGTTGAGGGTGATTTGCACGCAATAATCTCATTGTAGCGTTAAAACATGCAAGATAATAGGTTCACTTCGATCACGCCTAACAAAATTGTCTAATTTCTAAGATCTAAGATTCGTGCAGTTTATTTGCACTTTATATCAGAGCATGAATCGACGTTAACAAAGCAATATTGCTAACTGTCAGTCCTTGGCATCCACGTTTTCTATAATTAACCCAGGACGGTTGATCATTTTACAAGTAGTCGTGGCGAAGAAATCTGAGTCGTTTTTTCTTAACGAACTTCTCTAACCTCACGCTTTAAGTTCCTACCCAAACTTCGAACATGCTCCCGATAACTATTAGTTTTTGGACTACAATATATTCGAGAATAAATATCAAATACATATTTTAAGGCCAACACAAAACTTTAATTTTTTTTGTTTATTTTCCATCACAGCCCCCGCCCTCCCTGTATCTGCAGGCTTATCTTGAACTTAAAGCAGACAAACGCTCGCATTAGCTTTAGACAAGAAAAGATTTTAAGAAGTGTAAATTCTTAATCCTTAGACTTACAAACTGTTAAAATTCTCGCTCCTTCGAATGCAGAAATCAATATCAAGCTTCTTGAGGAACGTTGAAACTTCCACGTTCTTCCAAGATCTCAAAAATTTATCGTAAAGTTTATAACTCACCGTCGTATTTTACACGTAAAAGGATCATGTGACGACGAATTTCCCCGTAACTTCCGAGATTCCGAGCTTCCGAGAACAGGGTTTCCAAACTAACTTCTCTAGGCTCTCGAAGTAGTGATAGGTTCACATCTGATATTGTATACTGAATTGGTTTGAACATTAATAGCTAGGGTCAGCGTCATGGGGAATACTTCATTTTCAGCCAATAATATCCAAAAACTCTATTTCAGTACCCGCATGTCTAATTCATAAATGGCGTCTAGATCCACATCAAAAAGATACCATCAAATCAGAAATGCCTTGTGGAAAGTGGAATGCATGAGCACAATGATTTTGTACTCGAGTCAACTAAGGCGTACTATAAGAAGTTGAAAACTTCGACTCGACTGGTTCAAGCTCGTACCCATTTCTACCAGAGCCATTAACATCTAAGCAGTTAGGAGCCTCTCAAAGATCATTCACAACTCGTGTAGCCTGCCACATATTTATGCTAATAAGAACACTTCATTCTTGAACAAAGATCGCCGTAACACCAAGGAAATTACAATACGACGATAACTTGAATCTCCGTCTATAGAAACTGTAGAAAGAAGCCAACTGTATTTCAAAAGCATATGACACCATCGTTAAACGAAAGCTTAACAGCCAGCAGAGAACCATATAACTGCACGCTCCTGTCGACTTCTGACGCTTAGTGTTTTCCCCAAATGTATAACATTTATTCAACACTTGTGGTATTTTAGCACTGTTCCTATGTCACCTTTTAGTCTGACGATATACGATGTACGTATAAATACCACGAAATCTGACTTTTACACAAGTTTTGTATTCTGTTATTCTGTTGTCTGTATAATGTGAACATTTAACAATACTAGGTTTAACGAATATCCAAACTCTCCTGAATGATTTGCCTGTACTAGAAGACCCTTATTTTTCAATTTCTCTTAATGATACTACACTCAGGTTTTACCACATTACTGAGATTATTCAAAATGCTGATAACAATTGACACTGTCCCTTCAACGAACGACTAATCAAAGCTCAAAAAATTAAACACCACATTAAAAAAGGAATGTCATTGGCACCACTAGTTGCTTTCTTGTATATTCGCTACTTCGGTGCCCAAAACATAAATACTTCGCGAAATGTCTTAGCAGAAATTCCTAGAATTTGGTCATTTCAGGTTGTGTTTTTTTTTTCAAACAGCAACGAAATGCACCGAGAATTATAGCACACGTGTAGAGCCATGACAACCTTTTGTTTGAGAGAGGTCTTGAGGACTTACGAGAAAATGTAAAGGATTGCTTTTTTAGGTCTAACGATCAGACCAGTAGTTGTCTTTTTATGTCTGATCTGCAGCAAAAACGTTTCTCCAGAGAAAGATTCTTGACTTGAGAAATACAGTAGAACTTCGATATAACGAACCTCTCTATAAGGAAGTTCTCGGTACACCGAACAACATTCTTCGCCCTGGTAATAGTAAGATATATGGAAAATAACCTCGATATACAGCGAACATACTTTGCTTGGCCCTTAGCTATATCGACGCCACTGTATTTCGAAATAATGACCCTTGGACTTCAGCGCGATTAAACCGGTCAGGCCATAATGATTTCATTAAGTGGGATTTCAGTAAGAACTATAAGGTTGAAACATGGACAAGGACGTATAAAAGAGGAAGTTCACCTTTCTCAATATAATGAGGTTTTTTTTCCTTAAAAACGTTTCCCACCTGAATAAGACAATGTTGACAAATGGCGCCGACTGTAACAACAGGTTCACAAATTTTCAAATACTTAGAACTTTTTTTAGGAGAATCTCAAATAGTTTGGTGAACTAACAGCGAATTGGTAATGTTAAAAACTTTGAACGATGTTGCAAAAGGGTTGTACAATATTTAGTCGCTGTAGTGCTTAAATTAAGTGGGTAAGTCATGGCGAGTTCCATATGTTTTGGGTCAAACCTGAGAAGTATTCTCAGATATGGGTTCACATTGGAACTCTGAAAGAAAGACATCACACGATCCTGTCAAAGGGAAAACAATACATGGTTAGTCGACAACACAAGAGTTTAACTTGAAAACCTTGGCCCAGTTTTTTCAAATTGCAATCTGTTCCCACCCTGGCCATCAAAATCAAAGCCTTACAATTAAAGTTTAGGAATTCATAGGAAGAGAATAATTTTGAATAAAACTGAACCATTATTTCAGGTTTTCTTTTCCAATGAGATTACAGGGCTTTGAGCTACTTCCAATATTTTATAACCTAGCTCCTTTCACTTGCATTGCACTTACCGCTTTTCTCTTCAGCGTTATATGAGTCACTGTTACTTTGGTGAGTGTTTCGGTGATAGTTGTGTTCAAGTTCACCCTCTGTGAGATGTACAAGGCAGTGTAGCCCTCCTAAAACACAAAAGGATAAAGCAATGCCATTTAAAATGCTGGGTCTAAATACTCTAATTTTATTAAAATTAGTTAGGCTCTACAATGAAATGACAGTCTTGTAAGGTGGACCAGTCCTTCTGGGAGGACATTGGAGGCTCAAAGAAAAAAGACAGCATAAGACTACCTTTTTTGAAATTAAGTGCCCCACTTGTTTAAAATATTCAATCTCATAAGATAACTGGTTCTCAACAAACTTCACATATAAATCTGAACGCTAACTCTCTAAAAGTTAGAAAGCTCTCTGATCTGAAAAGTGAACTTCACTGAGAAAACTGTTGGGAAGAGCGTGTTTTCACTTGCTTGTCAGGAACAAACTTTTGACAGTGTCATCGATGGTTGATCAGCCCCGGACAAATTTCAGTCGCTTTGGCAACCACAAAACCGCAACAATGACTGCAATCGACTAAAACCGCGAAACCGCAATAAAAACTGACAAAAACGAAAAAGCGGAGGCTTCAACGATTAACTGACAGGACAAATCCTAGCCTCGTTTTGAAAAGACTACTTAAGAACGTCCTTGTAGCTCATTTAAAACTTGAAGAAAAGCATCCTCTGACAAATGGATCAACACACACTGAGCAAAACTAGAAACAGAAGCAATTATGAAAACCCGAAAACTGTTTTTCTTTTTGAAAAAACGCATAATCGAATGTTCACAAATAGAAAAATTTTCACTGTACTTACTTTTTTTTTTACCAAGTTTCCAAAAAGATTGCTATGGACTAATCGCAACTACTTAAACAAAACCCATGAGTAACATAGTTTTATACTTTACCCCAAGTTAATCAAGGTCATAACTTTTGGCACCCTTAATAAAAACTACGTGCAAGGAGTTTCCTGTTTAAATATTACCAATGTTATTTTAGAAGATAAAAAATATTGCTATATTTATTTTAGTTAATACAAGAGGTTATTATGTGTCAAGTCAAATTCCTAAAAAGTGCCACACGCAATGTTCGACTGTACGGAATATTTATTCGCCTTAGGGGTTAACACAGGGGCGGAAGCACATCAACTCCAAAGAGACAAAGAGACGCAGACGCAAACACGGGAACTTCTTTTTAAAAGGAAGTTTCTGTTTAAATACTGGCAAGTAAAGCAAGATTGGCTTGGTTACGTAATTCAGGAATTTCTCATAACTAGTTTTCAGTTGAGTGCTGAAAGTTACTTTGAAATATATTGCGTATATTGCTACGTTGCGTGACAGGCTAAAAAAAAAAAGCGGGACACTTCTCAGCCAATAAAAAATGACTTGCTCGCACGTGCTTCCCGCGCTTGGAGCCATAAGCCATCTAAGCGTTTCTGAGGCTGTTGCAATAGGCTACGTGAGCATTGGAGTTGATACACTGTTCAAACACTGTGTACGTTTTGACTCCGAAAGAAACCCAGCCTGTTGACGAAACGACGTGTTATACGTGTTTCGACCAAACA
The DNA here is from genome assembly GCF_958299795.1 of Porites lutea. Taxonomy (NCBI): domain Eukaryota; kingdom Metazoa; phylum Cnidaria; class Anthozoa; order Scleractinia; family Poritidae; genus Porites; species Porites lutea. Next base: position 12,639,266 of record NC_133208.1, on the reverse strand, counting down.
CGACACAGATTTTTATGGGATTCAAAAGACTTCCACATAGTTAGACTGTAGACATGCCTTCATTACACAAATTTTCTCCGTCCTGACAGAAAGCGTGAACGTTTAACCTGCTTAAGAGGAATTACAGTTAAACTATAAAGGCACCATAAAAAATTTAAACGAACGATGGAAGAAGATTATAGGCAGGAGCCACGCAAACTACTTTAGGCTTGATAATATGGCATTCAGTTGTGTCGCCGTGACTGACTAATCTACCGAAACTTTCAATTTTGTGAAACAAACTTTTCAAAATTTTTATGAATCCTGTTACGAGGCATTTTTTGTTCACATGGAGTTCTCTCCAAAAACTAACAATTTTCGTTGACATGTGAAGGAATCTTATGACTGCTTGAAATCTTGACGAGTCTTTTCCAGAACCCTATCTAAATAAGTACAAATGGTATTAACACGGTTCAGCGGTAATCTCTGTATCGACAATTCTTAGTAGTAGCTGACATATTTACAGGCTATGGGACAGGTCTGCGCGCAGCCTGGGATATTTTCAAGTCGATCCGAAAGAGTTTTAAGGTTTGGATAATAAAAAGCTCTTGATCTTCCTTTGAAAATACAGCGTTCTGTAACAGCCTTTAATAACGACAAAACACCATAACAGATAAAAACACTTCAGGCACGATCGTTTGGTTATTTCAACAAAGTAAGCCGATTTAAAAAACCTTGATATATAACATGTGGCCCGCCACCTGGGTTAACCTCGAACCGTAAGTTTTTACGTAAGTTTGTTGGGTCAATATTTGGACAAGGTTAGTGAAATAAAAGTAGCAGATTACTGAGTTTCGTTTCGGAAGTCGGGTATTAAGCTAACTATGATAAATGCATGAAAAATGAGGTCGGTGTTACGCGTAGAGCGACCGCGGGTTTTTAAGCCTCGCACTAACAAAAATCAAATAACTAAGGCAATAAAGTCTAAAGAATGGTGACTACCACATTACTAAAACAGTCCCATTTCTATTTCATGGTTTACGCAAAAACAGTACATTCCTAGAGTTTGCCAATTTGCTGGAGAAACTCAACTTGTTATTTAATTGTCACTTTGATTAGAAATGAGTTTCAGAACACAAAGAACGTTGGAATTTTTCTGAAGCTGTTTGAAACAAACTTTTAACAATTGCTTTCACTTCCGCCAGGCTTCTGATGAAAATTTTATTCTTTTTCATATTTATTTTCGGTACACGAACAATGCATGCAACTAAGACGAATTCAGATTCCTTACGTTAACTTATTCTCCACAACGCTAGTTTGTCAGGACTACCGCTCGAACCGTAAGTTTTGGGGTGGAAAATTCAAGTTATAATAGAGACCTTTAGCTTCTAAGATAAGGACGAGATTTTCTCAATACTAAGCAATGCGCGCGCGTGAACCAGCGTCATTTTGGCGGGAAAAATGTGATAGCCGTCGTCATTCTGTTACGGATTTTAGCGAGAATGTCGAAGTGACGGAAATACTGAAGTTTTCAACTGTAGAGGGCTTAACTTTAAAGTGAAAAAAAAAAAAAAAAAAAAACAGCGTAAACATCTCTGGTAAAAAAAGCTCGAATTAAGCTTTCCGGGGTGTATATTTTTGGAGAATAAGAGGAAAAACTTTAAATTCAAATCTCTTCCTTGTGGCGGTCATCATTTGTCTACACATTTGAAGCTTGCTTTAAGAAAAGCCTCTTAGCAAGAACCCGGCCGGGTTTCAAGCAGACTCCCGCAAAACGGTCAACGCATCACTTTAACATGAACTTAATGAATCCAATTAACAGACTTAACAATTGTAAGCCCGTCTCATTTGATTATGTTCCAAGCTTTTGTCTTAAAGACTTAATGGCCGAAGCGAACCGAATGTCTTACAATCAACTTAAAAAGACTTTATTTTAACACAATACAAACTGAATTTAGGACGTCACTTACGCGCATATCTACACGTTGTCTTGTGTAACAAGAAAAAAGATAACAAATTTGGACCAATTTTAAACGTGTTCTTTGCAGACTAAAGACTGTACAGATATAAGGCACTGTCAACTTGCCAAAAAACTATAATTGACGTACGTGACACTTTTCTTAATTAACCCACAGAGTGAAGCATAATGCGTCTGAGAAGATTGTAACTGAAGTGTCATAATAAACGGCGTAGCACCTCATATCTTTGGTCTTAAAAATCTTTGGTCCAATACTAAGTAGTGCGCGCGCGTAAACCAGCGTCACTTTGGCGGGAAAACGCGATAGCCGTCGTCATTCTTCTACGAGTTTTAGCGAGAATGCCGAAGTGACGGAAAATAATTATCAAATGTTAGAAATTTTTAAAAAATCATTTTGCGATCAGAACAGGGCTTAACTTCCTTCAATAACAACCAAAACCAAAGAAAACATATCTGGTGAAAAAAGGTCAAATTAACTTTCCGGGTCTCTATTTCTGGAGACCTCGCCCTCGTCTCGAATCCAAAGATCTCTCATGAATGCGTCATTCACTGTACTTCTCCACAGACTCCGCCGTACTGAGCCATGTTTCCGTCAATATTTGTTTACTCATTTGAAAGCCTCTTATCACGAACCTGGGTTACAATAAGTCTCCATCCCCTGCAAAACGGTCCACGCATCACTTTAACACGTACTTAATGAATCCAATAAACAGACTTAACAATCGTGAGTGCGTCTAACTTGAACATGTTCCAAGCTTTTGTATTTAAGACTTAACAGCCGAGGCGAAAGGAATCTTTATAATCAACTAACAAACCCTTTACTTTAACACAATGCCAACTGCGTTTTGGATGTCACTTATGCACATATAGTAAATTGTCTTATGTAACAAGAAAAATGATTAAAACTTTGGACCAATTTTGTGCGTGTTCTTTGCAGACTGAAGTCTGTACAGATATAAGGCGCTGTCAACTTGCCAAAAAACTATAACTGATATACGTGACAATTTTCTTAATTAACCCACGCAGTAACGTATAATGCGTCTGAGAAGATTGTAACAAGTGTCAAGACCAACGCGGTAGCAAGTCTTATCTTTGGTCCAAGGCTTAAGCCCATAGTTGAGAGAAAAATAGTTATGAAGCCCGTATTATCTTTGAAGCTTGCAGTGATTCACAACCAGTCTCCTCTTCTAACTAAAGTAGAACCCCGATAACTCGAACTCGGATAACTCGAACTAAGTCCTTAATTTTCCTTCGATTTCACCCACTTTTCAGTCCGATTTTTACTAGGTTAACTCGAACTCGGATAACTTGAATTCCTCGCTAACTCAAACTAAATTTCCTTTCCCTTGATCAAAATTTCACTGAATTTTACCCCGATGAGTTTAATTCTGGTTCTTGTAAGTCCACTCGGATACCATTTCATTATCTCTTCTTGATGTATAATCGGTAAATCCACAAAAACTAACACTACAGCAATTTGATTTTGATTGGTGCAACTAACAGATCACGTTTTATCATAAGAAGCATAATCATGTTAACGTCTCCGATGAAATAAGTTAAATTTGCACTGCACTATACTCTGAAGAGCTGAAAAATCAGTAACTATTAATTATTAAGATGGCAAAGTTCACATTCAATCGACCCCGATAACTCGAACTGTTTTTCGCTTCCCTTCAGAGTTCGAGTTAACGGGATTCTACTATATGATTAGCCTTAATGCTGGTTTGCATCCGACGCAAGCAGGCTCATTATCAATTATTCCACGAGTGCGCGTTGGATATGAGAAGGTAGATAGCCAACGAGGTGAGTAGCGCCGAGTTGGCTATAATCATCTCATATCCAACAAGCGCGAGTGGAATAATTGTTTTATTAAAAACGCCCAGAAAATATCGAGAGTTCTCCCCGACTTTATTTTTTAAATCAATCGATTTTCAGCTTGTTTTTAATTTTGAGCAGACGCGTACAGTTACCATATTTGGAGAGCATGGTATAATGGCTCATATACCATGATGGCTAAGCCAATCAGAGCTCTAGAATTGCATTATCAAATGATTCAGTTTTTAATAACAAGTATTATAACCTTCACAGGGCCCTGCCGTCAGCCATTCCACTGATTAAGAAAATATGCAAACGAGTATAATGGTTTAAAACACACCGAGTGCAAAGAAAGGCGTGTCCAATAGCCCAGGGCTAGTGGATTTTGCTACGGGGCTAGTGAATTCGCTTCTGAACTTGCCCGACGTGCGAGTGAAGTTTTTTTGGGAGAATTTTATAAAATTACAGAAGAACGGTAATCAATCCTGCTAATCAAAGAATTTTTTCGGGCAAGGTAAGATGACTCTTGGTCTAGCTACTCTAATAGAATGTGGACAGACCCTTTCGCTGTATTTCGCTAAATTTTTACCTCTGCGATTTTCATCCATAGACTCAACGTTACAACAGGACGAAAACTAGCCTGCGAGTAAGCTCTTCACTTGGGGAAGTCGTGCGTAGTGACGCGAGAGCAGCACGTGAAAAGAGACGCGTTCTCTCGCAACTCGCTTCGCTCAAAATGGAGAGCATGCTGCCAGGCTAAAAGATAACTAAAAGCAGTTACTCACATTGGTCAGGGCATCTGGAGGGGCTCCGTATTCCAACAGCAGGTCAATAATCCACTGATGTCCATACTGTGCGGCAAGATGAAGTGCCATATAACCATTCTTCGTCTTGGCCTGGATGTCAGCACCGGCCTCAAGTAGTAATCTGGCCAGCTCAAAGTGTCCATATACGCAAGCAATATGTAAAGGAGTGAAGCCACTCTGAGTGAGGACAAATACGTGAAACAGATCAGTTTATTGAGCATACATTTTCTCCCCACTACTTCCTACGCAATTCATATGGAACTTGTGAAGAGAGTTTGGATCAAAATCAGGGTGTTTTTATCTAAGGTGATCATTTACTGTATTCTCATGATGTTATAGTGAAAGAGGTGATAGCTCAAGAGTGAATGATGCTGAACATTGTTAGGGTTTAAAAGCGCTAGCATCCACGAAAGCTACGTAAGCGAGAATGACCAAAATCAATGCAACGAGTTAGAATCCCCTTTACAGCAAACGGCGAACGTTATTTTATACCATGCGATCAAGCTTTCCCTTAACTTCCCGTTTACTGTTAATTATAAGAGATATCACTGTTTACAAACATCGACCGTTTTTGTTATTCAAATTTGTAAAGAGTGAAACAGTTTCAAAAACCAATGCGCTTCTGGTTTGGCACATTAATATCAATAGGTAACGTCAGCATGAGCATCCGTATATTTACGCAAAAGTAAGTGGTTTCATGTCAGTCTGTGTTACACGACTCAAACCTAACAGTTGGAAACAACTGCAAAATTGCCAATAGTGTTTTTGGCAATTATGCTTACAGCAGACTCTTTCACCTTTTTTTAACCTGTTTGACATGACGAACCAGTTAACAAAATCCGTCAACACCGCTGGAGAGAAAGCCATAAAATCGGTAACATTCATGCTACGTTTGAGAGTCAGTGATATGTCAAAAATTAACGAAAAGATAAAATCGTAGAGCCAAGAAATCGAGCAGCATATTGTAAGGCGGGGGCCGGTTTATAACCCCATCGAATAAACGACTATGGCATTTCACGACTTTGCAGAACTAAAGCTTTTCTAGCTTCTGACAAATCAATTTTACAATTGGTAAGTTTCCTAGTTTAAAGGCGTTCTTTTCAGCAGTGTCGATGGATATTCCGTGACTGGTAAAAGTTAAAAAACCGTGGATCCATTGCGATCATTTAAATCAACCAATCAGTATTCGAAACAGACACTAAAGCGAGGGAAAACGCATGTAAACATTGGTTTTAGCCTTAGTTCTGATTGGTTGAAAAAAAGCCAAAGTAACTTATCCAGCCTATCACAACAGAAGTTCGAGAACCTGAACCAAATACCTGAAGTCAGTGCCAGGTGGTTGAAATATGTGTGTGAGCAAGTCACGTATGGTTTTGATATGACTCTAAAGCTGTGCTCTAAGAAAAATCTAGGGAGACCGGTGCACTGAACTTGTAAAATCCAAGGCGTCCAGCATATGATTTCTAATTAAAAACTGAGATTTCCTAGTCGCCCAAAAGCAAAATGAAGGCGACTCCGGGCGCTGCTAGAGCACAGCCCTGGACTCCTCATTGGTTGAGAATGAGGCGCGAGCTTTTAAAAGGCCGGTTAACAACGTACGATTTGTCGGCCCGATCTGGGACCGATTTGTTAAGTAAACATATGGCCCAAGTTTATCATGGCGTTTGCCTTTAAATAAAAAGACCGGCTCGATGAATCGTAGCGTGTAAATTGGCAGCCAACAGATCGCACCGACAAATCTTACAGTGTAAACAGGCCTTACTTCAATAGGGCGAACCAAAGCAACTGCTAAATTACCTTCGACGCTCAATCGAAAACTACTCAAACTCAATGTACAAATAAATTACATACCACAGTCTGGGCATTGATAGGGGCATTGTGCTTGAGAAGAAGTTTAGCCACATCAATTCTGTTTTCTCTAGCTGTCAGATGCAATGGCGTTAATCCGTTCTATAACAAAAAACAAACAATTTTCTTAAATAAGAAATCTAAGCATGTATTTTTAGCTTAACGACACATATCCCCGTCAGATAAAAGCCGATGATATTAACGGAGCAATCGCGTCAAATCAGTGTCAACTCCTAACACTGATTCCAGAATAATCCGGATTGCCTTCATTCTTGCGATACAATTCCTTTGACATGAATTTCTAAATTAACCTGTTTTTGATGTACTTTAAACACAGCAAAAACAGTTAATTGGTACAGTATAGTTGATTTGTACAGGTAATTAAAGTTCATCAAAGAAATGGAAATTTCATCTTTCCCTAACGACCTGAAATCAAGACATGCGTCAGCCTCCAAAGTACAGGCGAACAGCTAACTTCTGACGCTACAGGTTTCTTTCTTTACTGACCGTGGCTTAACTTCGACCAGATTGAAATAAACGAAGTATTTCAGTGACCACTGTGTGCTGTTTTACCTTGTTTTGTTTTGTATTTGTTGTTGTTGTTTTTTTATTGCAATATTATTGTTTATATCATTATTTACATTGGTGGTGACGCCTGGGAGAGCTCCATTTTCCACGAGGTGTTCACAAAGCTCCACGTGACCTTCTTTAGCTGCCAAGTGTAGAGGGCTGATGCCAGTCTGAACAGAGAAAGCAAAACAGGCTTAGCTGGACAAGGAACTGCCAAGACACCGGGAAGATCCAAGCTCGATTAACGGCCGCTGTTCGGGAAACGAGCCCGCACTTCTTCCCAGAGAAGACTCTTCTCGGGGAGGAACAAGACCTGGGGCCCGTTTCTCGAAAGCCCAGTGAACTTTTCGGGCCAGAAGGCAAATTTTAAAATCAAAACCCTTTGAACAGTAACACAGTCACTAGCTCACAAAACATTCAGTTTTGCTTCCTTAACTGATAGTCTTATTGAAAAATTTTTTGAAACTTTGATCTTGAATGCAAACACGGTAAAACATTTCCGGGCCCGAAAAGTCACTGGGACTTTCCAGGAAAGGGCCCCAATACCCGAGAGAGTGGCGGAAATAAAGCCTAAACTTTCCCGACGATTTCCCGTCTGTGCAAATATCACTAATTAGAGTAGCGCGAAGCATTTTAGATAGATATGAGCCCGCTGATCTGTGAAAAAGGCTGATGTCCCCAACAACTGATTAACCGGGCTTCAAGTCCCAATAACGATCAACACTAATTTTCTTCTAACAATATCATAACATAATCAAGATAAATGGTTATGAGAGTTCATAGAATCATCAACCAAGGAAAAAAGCTTTGACCTTTTATCAAATTCTCTCAACTAATTCTTTGAGGAAATGTATGGAGAACAGTCTGGGGAAATTGTATGTGGATATTGGGGCTAAAAAGGTTAAGAAGGAATCCACCAAGACATAGAGTAATTTTGATTTTCAGTGGACAAAACTCTTGTACCAGAATAATTTAAAACATATTGCATTCTTTTTTACATTTTTCAAGGGCTAAAGATGTAATAAATCATCGGTAGTAACACCAAAAAAAAAAATTCTTTTTGGAGCCCGAGAAAATGAATGTCAATTTCACAAAATTACATCTTACACATGAAATTTTCAGAATTTTTCTGTTTTTTCACAATTCTTGTGAAATTTGACATTCATTTTCTCGGACTCCGATGAGAAATTTTCTTTGGGGTTATTACAAATGTCTAATTACATCTTTAGCCCTTGAAAAATGTAAAAAAGAATGCAATATCCTTTAAATTATTCTGGTACAAGGTTTTTGTCCACTGAAAATTAAAATTACTCAATTTTCTGGTGGATTCCGTCTTAATCAATAAAAACAGACAGTACCTGAGTTGTGATATCAGGGTCCATCCCTCGCCTCAGCAGCAAGAGTACAATGTCTATTCTGTTTTTCTTGGCTCCAATGTGCAGAGGCGTGAATCCATTCTACAAAATCAATAGTAAAATACGAGTTTAAGTCAAGTGGAAAACAATGATTGTATTTTATCTGTGTGAGTAACAGAGCTTTTGAAATACAGTGGAACCTCGTTAATGCGGCCACCGTTAGGCCATAAAATCCTGGTCGTAATAACGAGGTCTTTAAAATCATAAAATAACTCAGTGATTCTTACATTTGGGTCGAAAGAATGGTCGTTATAACGACGTGGCCGTAAGGCGGGGTTCCACTGTAGTCAGGCGCGGAGCCACACGGTTTTCCACCGTTTTACGAAAATCGGTCAGATTTTTCATAATAAACATATTTTTAATAATAATAATAATAGATCTTTCCAAGTTGAAATCTGGAAAACGGTCTGGACAAATGTTTTCTTTTTCCAATTTCGGGGCATTAGACAGAAACCCGGAAAAGGGAACTTTAAGGAAATTACAAAGTTTAAAGGCGATTCGTTAAAAGCGAGCGATAATATTGCTTCACAAAGTCACAAAATTTTACAGACGTTTGTATCGTGGGAAGGGAGGCGCAAACTTGTCCCCCACCTCTCCCCTCCCCTACCACCATACAAACGTCTGTAAAATTCCGTGACTTTGCGGAGCTATTCAACACATCACGTCAAAAGTTGGCATCTTTACTAATTTCAAGTCATTCTTTAGTTGACGGATTTTCGCTCACTCGTCCCAGTCAAAAGTTGAAAAGACCTCAGAAGCCGGTCAGTTAATAGTGTTTATACCATCAATTAAAACGACTTTAGCGGGGGGGATACCTTTGCTTGAGCATTAGGGTTAGCATTGTTGTCCAGCAGGAAAGTGGCTACTTTGTCACTGTTGTAGTGTGTTGCAACATGCAGAGGTGTAAGACCATGCTACAAGATAAAGAACACTAAAATAAATCACACAATTACAATAGATACAAAAAACCTCTTATTCAAATCATCATCGCAATATTCATGCAGAAGACTTAGGAGTGTACATTCATGTTAGTATATTTCTGAAAATGGATACGATTCTTCTCCAACGACAAAATTTCAGCACAAAGAAAACAGAATACTTTTAAACAAATTCAAAGGCCGCCATTCGCCATTTTAGAAACGAGAGGGAAACTAGGTTTAGTTAACTTTTGCAAGGACGCCTGGGACTGTTACTAGGGGCAGGGGAAAAATTGGCCAATAGCGGACGGCATGTCCCCAGTAACGATCCCATGAACAATTGCGGGACACGTTTCGGTCCCAGTTCCCTTCTCGCTTCTAAAGTGGCGAATAGCCCACGTTCGATATTTTAAAATTCTAACATGACTCCGAGGTTTTAGGGTCAAAATTGAAACATTTTTTTACGACTCTATTGTCTCGTAATTCCTACAAGAGACTTGAGCACAAAGAAAATCAAACCCAATATAGAGAAATGACCAGAAAGCCTCGGAGTCATGTTAGAATTTTAATATATCGAACGTGGGCTATTGGGGTCGAGTGGTCATAGCCAGCGCTGGGCTTGCAAGCTCGCAGGCTTTTGTTGTCAGACTCTCACTCTGACCACTACTCTGCAGGTGTTTCTCGGTAGCTGTGAGTTTAACTTCTCTATCACGCTCTCTAACGCTTGCAACTAGCCAAAAACCTCGTTCCCAGGGTTCTCTCCTACTCTTCCCCGAGAGAGAACACTGGGAACGAGGTCGAGATGGAAGAGGGAAAAGAGTGTTCTCCAAAGAGCTTGCTCGCGGGCATCAAACCGGCATGCCGATTCTTAACAATGTCGTGTTTAACCATGTCATGCGATTTCCTGGGCTCCACTAGCCTTTGTGCTGTAAATATCGCCCAGAGCTAAACAAAGATCAGTGAACTTGTGATGTACGTTGATGGGAAGCTACCTATCAACTTCCATTTTTTGCACCATTTGATACTCTCCGGCTACTTAACCGATCCGGAGAAACAAAATAATTTGTTGATACTCGATAAATTTGTCTGTGCTACCGCATTAAACTATAAAAAAAGCTCGATAAAAAACATAGCATCGACACGAAATTTAAAATTTTACGGACGAAGCGTTTACTCCGATACCACGTGCTACAAAAAAAAAGAAATGAAACTATCAAAATTATTAATGCGGGAAAAGGCACGACATAACTAGTATAAAAATGTTAGATTCTGCATCTACACAAACATGCCCGACCTTTCGCCTTTTCAACACGTTAATAAAAATATCAGAAAAATACTTGACATCTTCTTGAACTAACCTTTCCTTCTGGGTCTGGACTGTCATACCACTTGAGTAAGATCTCTACTATTCTAACATGGCCTTGTCTAGCCGCTTCATGAAGAGGGGTAAACCCTTTCTGTGAAAGAATGTATAAAATGATTGAGTGAAACAAAACTAAAGCATGTAAATTAATGGCTGTACGATGGTCAGAAGGGTTGCTGCTGATGTGTAAGTGAAGTGTACTTCTCAAACTCATTAATAATTCATAAAGAAAATTCAAAGGAAATTAATGTTTAATGAGTGTTTGGATATCGGATGAAAAACTGCTCATTTTTGCATCCTTAATTTCTCCTTCAAAAATGATTTTGTTTGAGAAGAAATATCAAACATTCGACACAGTGTTTCATCACCAGATGAAACACCTCGAAGTTCGTCAAAAATACTCCGCTACGCGTCGTATTTTCAACTCTCTTCTCGGTGTTTCATCTGGTGATGAAACACTGCGTCTCATGTTTGATATATTACATGAAGTACAGTTACGCCAGGTCAAACGTACCCCTGGTGTTCCCACAATCAATGAAAAATGAACAACCATTTCCACATTTATTTTAGTATCAAATTCAAATCTGCATTCCTGCTCACATAATAAACAGTTGATTGTTGACTACAATTAAAATTTTTCAGCATGTCGCGGACAGATTGAGATGGTTTTGAATAGACAAAATTGCTAGGAAGATATACATTTATAAAACTGAACGTGCGTGTGAACTCACTGCTCATTACGCAATCGGGAATCCAGAGATAAATCTGAAATCTAAAACCAATGGAATCGGGAATCCAGAGATAAATCCGAAATCTAAAACCAATGGAATCACCCATAAAATAATCAATTCATAAACGGAATCTTGGGGGAATAATAATTATTGACCCGACCGGTCTGTAATATGTTACCTTCGATAGCGCTGTGACAGAAGCACCGTGCTCCAGTAGAATTTCCACAAGCTCTTCATCACCGTCTCTAGCAGCAACGTGCAAAGGTGTGCATTTGTTCTGATGAAAAGAAATTTATAAGATATTGTTAATCATACTGTACACAGGTTAATGTAAACAATCCAGGATGTATCTCTTTGACACTGTGTTTCGAGCAAAGATGACTCTTAACCAGACGATACTTAATTTAATTCCCACTCTACTAACATCTGTCAGGTACCTGGCATGCTTTAGCTATATTGTAGACAAAAATAACCACAAAGATTGGACTATTTAGTCATTTGGCCAGTTATAATAACCGAGCTTAGTGGATGTTTAAAAAAGCCATGTTCTAAGCCATTTTGACGTTAACCGGGCATAACTGATCTAAGCATTGTTTAAGCAAGGACGAACAGGGATGAAGCACAGACAAGAAAAAAAAGTCATCTACTATGGTCTAAGTTGAACGTCATTTTAGAAAGTGGTCCTTTATGTCTTGGCATCGTAGAGGAAGAGGAATCACCTTTAGAGTGGTTTTCGTTTGGGTGTCGTAAAACCAAAACCAAAGTAATTACTCTGGCCAATCACATAGGACACAGACAATACATTGAACCAATCAAAACTCGAAGTAATTACATGTGGCTGACGCAAAGCGCGGGAAAATGCATGCGAGCGCGTCACAATTGGCTTTGGTTTTACTTCTGATTGGATGAAAAGGTGGCGCGAATCTTTTAAGCCAATCGCATCGTGTAGAAAGTGCAAAACCAATTACTTTTCGACACTCAAATGAAAACCGCTCTAAGGATACAATACGTCTTTCTCCAAACAACAAAGCCTATAGCGGCTAGCTGCTATGCAATATCTCTTCCGAAGTGCTAATGATAATAACGATGATAACAATCAAGGTGATGATGATGGGGAAGACGATAAAGATGATACTAATAAAAATAATGAATTATCGCAAAGGTTGATGATGAATGATTAAGTTACTTTCCTTTCCATCACCTTGACGACAACGATAGTGAAGACAAAGATTGTGACGATGACAACGATCATAAAGAATGACTGAATAACAATCAATGTCCTGTTAATTGTGATCACAATAATGTTCACACGATTATTTTCATATTTGCGTCTAGCCTGCAGAGCAGGCGTGTTTTTTTAAAATTGTTAATTGTGTCGTTAATTGTAATCGTGTTAATTGTGATCACAATAATGTTCACACGATTATTTTCATATTTGCGTCTAGCCTGCAGAGCAGGCGTGTTTTTTTTTGTTTTAAAAGCGCGACCCAGAAGCACATGGAATCCTTTTTTGACTCGCCCCAACTCTCGGTCAGTCGAAAGTCCAAATCGATATCAAAGCAAAATACGCCTGCTTTGCAGGCTAATTTGCGACAGACCAAAAAAACACAGATTTATAGACCTTATCAATAGCATCTGGAGAAGCACCATGATCCAATAGGAGGTTGACCATCTCAGTATTTTTGGTTCTAACAGCAATGTGCAGTGGAGTCTCGCGATCCTGAAAGGGGAAGAAACAGGAAGGAGACATTCACAGTCAGTGCCTTCCCGGACCATGGGTAGGGGAGGGGACGTTTGCTTCCCCACATTACCTTCATTGGTGTGTGGCAACCAACAGAAGTGTGGTTTTGGAACTCTTGATTTGGAATGGGATATTTGTATTTGAGACATCAATATCAGCAGGGAAGAAAACATCTTGAAAGGGTGTTCAAAATTGGAAAAACTATTTCTAATGTGGGGCATCATTTCCAATACAAAATCCTTATAATAAAAATGGAGGAAACCTTTTGAGGCTGGGTCACAACTACCCAAAACCTATCTAAGTACAAGCCTAACACCCCCCCCCCCCCCCCCCCTGAATAGAACTGGTTAATTTAACTCTATCTGGCTCTAATAATTTATGGCTCTCATATGCTGGCCAATCGGGTAAGACAGGGATGGCTTCTGTTGCCGATGACGTCTTGTTCCTCATATGAGAGCAGGCTTAACACTCCCCACCCACTCCTCTCCTTCAAATCTAGGAATTTTCCACTCTTCCTTCACTAATGGGAAATAATATTTAATGAGTGTTTGGAAATCAGATGAAGAACTCCTCATTTTTGCATCCTTAATTGCTCCTCCTAAAATCATTTTAGTTAAGAAGAAACATCAAGTATTCAACACAGCATTTAATCTCAATATCAGACACTTCTAAGTTCATCAAAAATGGTTCAATGTGTATCACTTTCAACTCTCTTCTTAGTGTTTGATTTTGAGATGAAACACTCTGTCTCTGTTTGATACCTAGAGTTCCCGGTTTAAATGGACAATACCGTTTAAAAAGAAGCTTTAACCATTCACCAAACCGTCACAAGCAAATTGTTTACTTCTACCTGTGTTTTCGCATCCACTGCTGCTCCATTCCTAAGAAGCAGTCGCACAATTGTTATATGACGTCGACGGCAGGCAATATGGAGGGCTGTTTCACCTCTCTGGAAAAAACATACACAACATTAAAAATAAGTGGGCGGGTCTCTTTTACAACAATAAATAAATAAAAATGTGAAAGGTTTGAATGCAAGGGTCACTTCATAAGTAGGCTGAGCATGATCGTCCGGGTGAACGCAGTCCTGAATAGGACTGTTGTTGGCAGTGACTGACGTTTCGACAACCTCAACAGCTGAGTGGTAGTCATATTCAGAGTCAAACGGCGCTTTCCATTGAACAAAACTGAATTCCGGTTGGAAATTTCGGAAATTCTACGTGCCCAATGGAACGGTACATTCCGGTTGCACACACCCGACCAAAGCCTCAGCGTGTTTGCTTATTGCTCTTGCAAGCAGGATACAAAAGAGCGGTACTGGGAACAAATTTTTTGGTAATGGAAAGGAACATTTCGGTCCGACCGACCGAAATGACCAGACCGGTCAAAGTGGACCACCTTCAAAGCTGGTCCCGAACATTCCGGTCGGACCAAACCTGATTGGTCAATGAAGTTGCGATGTTATTGGTCATCTGTCAGTTAAGCCGTGATGTTAATCTAGTACCCAGATCTCTTGTTGACGAACCCAATCAAGAGATCTGGGTACAAGATTTACCGTTATGTTATTGGTTTTGAAGACTCGTGGTACCATTGGTGCGTTTTGATCCCTCTATTGTCATAGTTTAATAGTCGTTTATTGTTAGGTTGTCCAGTCATTCTCTCGTGGTTAGTTTTGCACGATAGTGACACCCAAGTGAAGTATACAGCCAAATACACAAAATACAGTTGACGGTAAAGAGGATAAGGGATAACATCTCACCAAGTGGTCTGAATAGTGCTAGTAAAACACAAGCAAATCCTGAATTCGCACTTCTTATCATTTTTTTTACATTTCTATGCCGCGGGGGTTCACTGCACGACTTCAACTTCAGGAGACAAAGTAACCGAGTGTGAATAATCACAAGAAAGGACGCGAATTCACTTTTAAGCGACATTTGCACCACCGTAGCCGTTGAGATATCTTAAACTCCCTACTTGAGTCCCTGTTGTTGTCGCATATACATTCTCTGGTCACGGAATTTACTATAATGTACCAATAACGTCTTCTTTTTAATAACTGTTAATTTTCCTTAATAAATATCTGTTCTCTTGTGCCCATCTTGACTAGTTGAAGCTAATAATGGGCATCAAGTATAGAGTACTAAAGTGATGACGTCATAAAAATGAAATTTCTGAAATTATGGAATTTGTCAAGATATTCTGAAAGAACAATGTCCAAGAGGCCTACTTGCCAAAAATGAGCATTTGGGGGCAAATTGTCTCTGAGATCGTAGCCCAGTTATGCTTACAAAACTCCATACAAACCCTTCTAAAATTTTTTTGGGTCGACCCAAAAAAAAATTAGAAGGGTTTGTATGGAGTTTTCTGAGTATAACTGGGCTACGTTCTCAGAGACAATTTGCCCCCAAATGCTCATTTTTGGCAAGTAGGCCTCTTGGACATTGTTCTTTCAGAATATCCTGACAAATCCCATAATTTCAGAAATTTCATTTTTATGACGTCATCACTTTAGTACTCTATTGTCTTGTATAATTTTTGAAAGTTTGTGACAACGTGGTTGTTGTTGTTAAATTACAATAGTCCCATAATATTTTGCCTAGAGACCACAAAATTTGTTTAAATCGTTTAATTTGATCAATTCACTACCACAATAATTTTCTAGTACGTGTAAGCTAATATGATAAATTTAGCAGCCTGCTAAAACATGAAGATAAAATTAATAATTAGCAAAGAAAAATCCTGACATAAGTTTTCATTTCTACTCAGTTATCAAGAACAATATTATTATGAGGTGCTGATAAGCTTGTTATCGGAAAAAGGGATCCTTTGATAGATTTTGTCAGAAAGAAAACTAAACATTTAAAACTGATGACAATCAGCTACTTAAACTCATTTGCATAATTATGAGATTATGCAAATCAACATGCAAAATGGTTGTACAGTTTGCCATGTGTTTTACTGTGTCACAGAGCACAAAGACCTTAATCGAACTCACAGGGTTTAAAGCTGACCTAATGTACAATTGGATTTAAAATCTTCCATTGCGTTCATGAAATCAGTGATGAGGAAGTCTTCAAAAGGTTTCACTTTATTGAAGGATAAGTTAGAATTAGGCCTGTGAATAAAGTCCTAGGCAATTCACCTATTTACATACATGCATGTGTCTACCAAACCAGTAGCATAAATGACTGGACAAAGAAAATGACTGCAGTAATTTTAGAATAGAATGAAAAGAGTGCTTACCACATTAGTGAAATCAGGTGAGCCACCATGTTGAAGAAGAATAAGGACTAACGTCACGTTTCCATAATAAGTTGCCACATGCATCGGGGTTTGGCCACCCTGAAAGAAAAAGAAACCAATAAAATAATTTTAGCAATGACATACTCTACAAAAAATTGTGGAATTGATTAAAGAGAGAGCTAACCTCATTAGCAGAATGAACATTTGCACCATATTTTAGTAGCAGCTGAATAACTTGTTCTCTGTTCTTTTTACAGGCAACATGAAGAGGAGTAAATCCATTCTAGAAGCAAACACAGAAGCAACAGAGCAAAGTTATCTCTCTAAATTACAAAATTATACAATTACCATGTGTAAAGTAGTAGTAGTATCCAAGAACACCAAAAGTAAGCAAGAAGAATCAATCCAATGGCATTAGTTCTAAAGGAAATTCTCTCTGATTTGCCGTTCCTTCTAAAGTCAAAAACCCCTGCTCTCCTAAAATTTCCTAGTTATGTATATATTTCGGATATCGGGTTTTTTCTATCAGTAACTGCTTATTATCCAGCTATCTTTTCAATACAAGTAGTCAATGAATTATTTCACCTTGACATCGATGTTCAACACTTAAAGACTGGTAACTAAATTTGTTAGGCCAGAAAGCCAGTTAAATACAGTTTTTTACAGCTTGAGACTGCATTAATTGTACTTGAAACAATGTCTTAGGCTTTTGAAACTAACAAAGGGCTGAAGGCATAGCCATCATGTCCACTACAGGTTGTTTTCCTTCTGGTAAAGACATGTTCAGGGGTTTCAATAAAAATTGAAGTAGCCAGCATGTTTGAATTGAGTAACCGACTGTTTCAACAAGGGGCCGTTAGTCCCCTATTTCTAAGGGGGAGGGGGTCTGGGGGCGTGCTTCCTAAGAAAATTTTGAAATTTCAAAGCCCTAAAATGCGACTTCCAGCATTCTAGGGAATAAATTCAGGACAAAAGAGCGTGGTTCTTTCCTTCTTCAAGAAAATGTAGCTTTCATTCAACTTTTGATCTATCAGCCAGACAATCAATTATTCCTACAACCAATGAACAAGTGATGAAATCTAAATTACGCACTTTTGCACGTAAACAAACTTGTGAAAAATTGACTGAAACATAGCGTTCACATGACTTAAGTAAAAAACCAGTGGGCCTAACATAATTACGTTTTCATTCAGATTGTATGATGCATTTTTGGTTACGACGTTATTCAAACTATTTGCTTCTTCTTTCTAGAAAAAAGTAGCCGACTTCTCTGAGCAAAGAAGCAGGCGCACGTTTCGTCGGCCGTCGGTGCTTATTGAAACCCCTGCGTGTTAAACAGAAAATTCAACAAAAAATGGAATAATTATATTTGCCCTTTTATTCTTCTTCCACATGGTTCTTTTCCGCTTTCCAACATTTTATAACCATGGAAGCTGAAATTTTCTTGAATTTCTCATTCTTGACGCTACTGGGGGAATAAAAGGTTTTTTTTTACCACATCTTTCCTTGAATATTTTTTTTATACTCTCGGGTTCTGATGTTTTCATTGAAGGCCACATCTAATGAACAAGACTGACTTACCCTGGCTCTTGCATCTGTGTCAGCTCCACGTTTTAGCAACAACTCCGCAATATCTACATGACCATAATGTGCTGCTATGTGAAGAGGTGTAAGACCATTCTTTACAACAAAAGGAAATAAACAATCACCATTAAGAGACGACTTCCCACTAGTTCGGTTTAAAACAAATCAAAAGTACTATGGAAAGCTCTAACAAAATTCAAACAAACCATTAAACACATGATGAGAAAACAAAGACCAGGTCATAAACAGTTTGTAGAAAATAATAAAAAAAAAAATCAGAAAATCAGTGCCTAGCAGACTAAAATTAATCAATGTTCTATGTGTACTTCAGAGAGAAGAGTGAATGTGAGTCTATGAGGATGTATAATAACCTTGTGGACTTTTTGACAGCAATTTTCAAAACCATATCAGGTTCCAAAAGTGAGGGGAAAAAAAAGAGGTTGAATTTCATTAACTGTTTAATCAACAATAATGAAAGAAATTTAGAAGGCCAGAGAAAAGAAGGAAATGAATCCAGCACTACTTTAAGTAGTATATAATCTGCTAACTTTTTCGAAATCATGAAAGTGAGATGTTTTTCTAGGAGTGCCTAGATTTCAGATGAAAACTCAGTCATATCTAAAGATACTAGCACTTTCTGAATTTCTGTCTTCAAAATGCACATTTCAAAACAGACATGTTCTCAAATTTCAATAGAATAAGAGTCATTACACTGTCATGATATGTCTGTCGGTCTACCTGTCATGAGTTAAAATCATTTTTTATTACAGGCCACATGATGTTTATATTTTTGTAACAGATCATGTGTTCTTACTGTAGCCACAGCATTAACTGGAGCCTTGTTGTCAATGAGGAGGACAGATGTGCTGGAATGGTTCCCTTGGCAGGACATGTGCAAAGGTGTAAGACCATGCTGGAAAAAAAAGCAAGCAATCATGTAGATGAGATCAAAATTCATTTTCCCCTCTAAGGTAATCCAGAATTGAGTGTATTGGTGAAGAGATGTTGGGAAGATGATCCTAAAAAAATTCAGACCTCTTCATCTTCTAGTTGACAAACATAATGAAAACTTGACAGACAAATTATTTTTCTGTTGACCTCAAACCTTTTCCTAAGCAATTTTAGCATGCACTATCAAAAGTGAGGAGATGATCTCCAATATATCAGCTAATTAAAAGTACTTGTCACTCTCAAAACGTCCCTTGGCTGGAAGCACTTTCCAGCATTTTTGCAAGTTTAAAATAAATTTCAGGAGAGGGTACAGAGCCACATTAACACTATTTTAAACATTAAGGTGGCTCTGAGCAACGTTTTTAACTTGCCAAAAGGTTACATGTCATCATGCTTATCATTTTTTTGGAAATATTAAAAAGTGGGGATTGCCAAAACTCATTGAAATTGTCAGTCCATAAAGCTGAATTGAGGTTGTTTTTGACAAGCAAGTTATACGGTTGCTATAGTAACCTGTTATATCAAGAAAATGACCATACCAGGCTAACCAATGAGGAGTGAGGTATTTCAAACCAAAAACACTCTGTAAGGGTTACAATTTGTACATGTTAAAATGGAGATTTTTGAAAACAACACAATGGCTACAAATTAATCTCTGAAGAGAGCCATTGCGGTTCACATAAAAGTAAAAGGTCAATGTCATTCTTTCACTTCTGATGACGATCCACAGTTTGAGCACCCTATTAAAATTCTACAAACCTTAGTTCTTGCAATTGTGGAGGCCTTCTTATTTACAAGATATTCCACGACTGTGTCATGTCCATCTCTTGAGGCACAGTGAAGAGGTGTTAGACCATCCTGGAAAAAATAAAGGCCAAAAACAATTAAAAATAATTGAGGCGATCAAGATATCTGTGAATTGCAACATAATGACTTTGCAGACTGTCCAACCTTTTGAAAAGGTAAAAATGGGATATTTTTTAATCAATGATGAATACCTTGAACACCGAAGGCGCAAGCTGCTAGGGGTATTGAGGGCCTGCTCCCCCAGAAAATTTTGAAATCTTGATGCTCTGAACAAGACAGTTCCTCTCTAAAATGTTTGCTAAATCAATTGTCATTTTTAAGCTTACTGGTATATTAATATGCATGGCTTTCTATGCAAGTACTTGATTTTATTTTGTATTTCGCACGATAAGTTTTCTGGATATCAGTTTCAGTTAAGTTTACTCTGTTAGGTGTTATTGTATAAGAATCATAAGAATTCATTTGAAAATATCAGAACAGCTCTTCAAAATTGGGATTTTTCCAACCCCAATCACACACTGGTCGGGATTCAGGTTTTAACGCAAAATCAGGGGAATCCCGACGAGATCAGTATGGTTGGACAGTCTGCCTTTGGCACCCTAACTATGAACATACTCATTTCTGCCTCCCATTTATAACCTCACCTTGTTGGGTATATCAACTTTTGAACCTTTTTCTACCAACAGAGTCACAATATTAAGGTTGCCATATTTAGCTGCTACATGAAGTGGAGCAATAACATAATTCTACAGAGAAAAATAACAGAAAGTTTTGTTAACAAACCAGTAAAATCAAGAGTAATAAAAGATTAATATTATTTCATAAATAGTATGGTGGACCCACATTTTATTTTTCTCTACTCTTTACCAATATATACTTTTTTGATGTTTCATGTGGAATGAAATCAAGTCATGTTCAGCGGGGCTAAATAAAAGCTGGCAGGGCTTATGTGTGAAGGTTTTTAGTTTCTGAATTTATAATAATTATTGAAAAATAAATTTACATCAAAGAATTATAGCAAATTGAAACTCAAGCAAGACTGTTAAGTCAATGTTTCAACAACCTCTCAACATCTTTTTCAAGATACAGTTGATGTTAAGCCATGTGACCACTTAAGTCACCTGACAGGAGACTCAGCAGTGTGGGCAGGACCTCGTAGCCCCAGTCATGGCTGAGAGCGGGAAGCCTACAGTGAGTCTGGAGAGCTTTTTTAATCTAATTTTAAACACAGAACTCAATATATACTTGCTTATTAATAAAGTTTTGAATTATGTCACGCTATCATATTAAGTGTACAGGTCTTTCACAATGTCTTCCGGAAATTTCGATAATATTAGAGTTTGCTGAGAGGAAATCATTCTGCATGCAGACATGTTTCTCTGATGTAAGTACCTTAGTTTTGTAGTCAACATTTGCACCATGTTGAATTAGTACTCCTGCAACATTGAGGTTTCCATATTTTGCCGCAATGTGAAGTGGAGTGAAGCCATTCTGTAAAAAAAAATGTGCAAGTGGTATTTCAACTGTGATGGAAATGCACCAGTCACAAGCAAATACAAAGCTACTATTAGTCTCACACAGCAAATCAAAACCATTACCAGATGAAGACCAGCAGTGATCATGAGGGAATGACACAACAAGATCTGACAATGAAAACATACTACACAAGCAACAAACAAATTAACCATGACGATCTCTATAACATGCAAAAATAGTCCTATGAGAGAACATGAGCTTGCTGGCCATTCAGTGAATAGTCCGCAAAAAAATCACGTGCTTGCAAAATAAAATCATTCTTCAAGGTAGTGACGTTGTGTAGCAACTTCTAATCGGCATACGCACTGTTTGTCACTGTTTGTTACATGTTATAAGTGCTATAAAGCACTGGGACTATGGTCATTTCGTGCCAAGATTAAGCACGCAAAATAATGTTGTAACGAAATTACCATAAGATAAAAAGTTTAAAAACGCCAGTTGTTTTTAAATTATGCAAATTTGCGACATTTAAAATGAATGTGTACAAAGTAAAAGTGACAAATTCGTGTTTGCATTTTCGCACACTGTAATTTTCAGTGTTTAATACTACTAACAACAAACAAATATTCATTACTTAACTAGTAAAACTCAGTCAACAGATAAAGCAATTACATATGGATAAAAATAACTGTAGCAAAGAAATTAATCTGACGAAAGCAATTCTAAAATTATCATACGTCAAAACAGAACACTTTTCCTGTAAATATGATAATTATTTGAAAGACCATTCCTCACAAATGCAAACACTTATGGTTTTAAAATACAAGTATTAATGGACCATAATTTCTTATTTGAACTTTTTAAAAAGCCCTATAAGAACAGTCAGTATCAAATTCCTCTTTGACATAACAACGCTTTAATGTAAAACAGAGTAAAAAAAATGGGAGACTAAGCAGGTATCAAACCCAGTCCCTTTGGCTCCGAAGGTCATGCGTTACTGCACATACAAGAACAATAAATTACAAATAAGCCTACCATCATTCGTTCGTTCGTTCGTTCGTTCGTTCGTTCGTTCGTTCGTTCGTTCGTTCGTTCGTTCATTCATTCTTATGCCAATGATAGCATTAAGGCAGCATTACTGGCTATGATCGGAGCCAGTAAGCTCAAATAATAAATTTGAATCAACTTACAGGTGCCTCAACATCAGGTTTGTGATCTTTTTGCAGCAACAGCTTGGCTGCCTTGGAAAAGTCTTTTCTGGCTGCAGTGTGGAGAGAACGGTAGCCTTTCTGTAATTCAAAATAAACACAATGAGAACAACATTAAACTACATCACCTCTTGTGAACATGAACGGCTGTCTGTTCATGCTCTTTTGTTGACAGAGTAGCATTATTATTTCCAAATAAAGAGTAACAAGAAGAAGAGGGAAGCTGTAAAGAACAGCTAAGTGACTTACCCTGGAGTCATGATGAAGCAGAGCAGCAACAACTTTCTCATGCCCTTGTTGGACAGCAACATCAATAGGTGTAAAACCATCCTGGAAAAAGTATACAGAATATCAGCCTGTTGATTTTAACCTACAACATTAAGATTGATGAACTGATCAGTTATCTGTGTATACTTGTAGTTTTGCTGCAACTTAACAATCACTTGATATCGAGATTGAAAACATGGTAAATACCACAAGACACCAGAGGAAAAAAAAAATACATGTAATAATAATGAAAAAAAGAGGATCTTCAGCTGTTTATTTTATGGGTTTACTGTACTATGAAGTGACTATTATTTTACATAATAAACTTCTTAGACAGTATTTTTATGTGGAATGAATTACGTCATTGTTTTCCAGCATCGTGCACAGTGAACTTTATTATACATGTATATTTTGGCAATTGACCAAACCTAGTGGATCAAACCGGGTTGGATCAATTCTGTAATCTTATCCCTAAGTTTTTACCAATTATTTTCTAAACTTATCCAGAATACTTCATTAAACAGTGCTGTCATTAAGGGCTGGGGGCCTATGGGATTTCCCCTGGCTACATGTACATGGAATGTAACCCCCAGCTACTTTCATAGGAAAATAGAGGACAAATAAAACTAAATAAAATCTCAAATCCCTAGCAATTTGATTCCCCATCTACTTGTTGCATCACCCAGCAACTTGAAATTTTAGTGACAGCAGCCCTGTTTTAAAGAGTTTCCATTAGACTACTAATATCTGAATACATAGACTAACCTCTGTTGTAACTTGCTGGTTTGCTCCTCTACTTAGAAGTGTTCTCACTACATCCACATGACCTTCCTGCGCTGCCATGTACAGGGGAGTGAAACCATTCTGTAATACAAAATAATGAATCATGCAAGTTAATGCAGTGCACTTGGGTGCATATTGCATGCAAAAAAATCTACTCCAGATGCATGGATCATTCAAGACACAGCACCCTATTTATGACAAATTCTGCACATTTTTTAAAGCCATATCAAAGAATTGTCACAGTGGCACAATATCGCACTAAAGTAACCTGCCCACAGGACTATTTCAGAAATGCCGACCTCCAGAGATCTTAAGTCTGAAGACTCTCTCTTTTGCACTACCTTCATCTCCAAAAGTCAACACACACCCTCCCTGCCCCCAAATTTGGCCTAGCCACCAAATTATGACATAGGAATAGCTTAGGACATTATATGAAGTCTTACATGAAGTACCTTCTATCATGAAAAAACTAATCTTTGTCAGTTACTAAATACGTGTAAAAATGTCCCAGCGACCATACAATGAAAATATTTTGAGAAAAAAATGGGCTAAATTTTAAACTAAAGCACAGAAAAGCTCCAAAAAGTCCATTCCGGAAGATTTGGTGACCCAAACGGGAGAGACTCCCGGATAATCCAGGATGGTTGGCATAAATTATATGCTATTCTATGCTAACTGCAAACTCTCTACTACACAGCTGAATTCCCATGGACAGTTTATATCAAAGCAGGAACTCCCACTTAAGGAACTGATGCCTAGGACAGGATTTGGTGGGGTGGCGCTCCCTCATGGCCTCTGGGGCATGAGTCAATATTAGCCCATGATCATGAGGCCTTTGGCTATTGAATTGAATCTCTGAGAGCCCATTTGCGCTCGAGGAATTATTTTCAAGTAGTCGAAAAAAATTTAATAACCTAAAATGTAATTTTGACGGCATACGTTATGACTATGGCATGGGTTCGATTGATCCAGTCGGCTCCCCGCATATTTTATTATATCTATTAATTATATACTGTGGAATGGACAATTTTCATTTGTAGTTTCACACCCAAGGGTCTCCTACTCATCTTTGTCTATTTCACATCTTTTTCATGCTCTTCAACAGTGTGAAACACCATGTGAAAGGGAACACAGTTTTCACATGATTTCCACAGGATTTTCGCGTAAAAATACCACAGCATTTTTTCACATAATTTGTGAAATACCATGTGAAATCTCAAGTGAAAATAATGTGAAATTTTTCACAAAATTTTCACTGAGGTTTCACATGATCCCTTCCAGTAGTGGGCTGTGCTACCAATGGGTTTTAAACAGGATCTACATGTAACCTCCTGTAAACACATTGTAATGGTTGCCTAATGTACACAAAATGTACAGGGCTTTCATTCAGGGGTCGATCATGACTCATAACACCAGATAAAGTGCTTCAAAAAAAAACTTGAATTATAGTTTTGGACAAGTCATTTTTATAATTTCCTGTGATCATCAATTTTGATTTTGTTGGAAGGTGACCCCCTTGGCCTTTCCCTATTAGGCAAGTTGACAGGAAATGCTACTTGCCCAGCAGGAAAATCTTAGTTGTCTTAGAAGACTGGACAGGGCTATTTTCAAGATCAGTAACCCCTTTATTATGTCAATAATCAGAATTCAGTACTGTGGCAACTTAATATAACAAACTACTGTATAAAAAAACCTGCTACACATATCAAGACTGTGTTCTAAAAAGATTGAAGGGAGCCAGGTGCTTTGAACTTGTGAAATTCAACGTGCCCAGCATACATGTATGATTTTGTATGAAAAAAGTACGATTTTCTAATCGCCAAGAAACAAAAGTTAGGTGCCACAGGCCACTGCACGCTGCAAGAACAGTGCTCTTCTTGCTATGATGATTGATATTATCTCTTTATTGACCAGGTAATGTTAAAATATATTTAACCAACTG